>NC_083320.1:21271321-21574278 GCF_963455315.2 Globicephala melas
CCTTGGGGGGAAGTATGGTTTTAGAGATTTGCAGACTTCTAGAAGCCATGGTTACTTGGGTGAGAGGGTTGTTGTTTGGCTGACACTCAGAAAGGAGCTTATTGGACTGAGTCTTCCGGATTGGCTAACTTGCAGAGTCCAAGAGCTCTCACTGATTGGTTGACTAACAAAACGTGTTCTCAGGGCGAGTTGTCATTGATTGATTACACAGGGTAAAACTAGTTCTGATGGCCACCTGTGACTAGGCCCCATCAGCCCTTCCCCAGGAATATGGGAACTTATAAATTATTAATTCTATACTAACTGTGTCCAATAGAAATGTGATAATCGTCACATATGTAATGTTAAACTTCATAATAGCCACATTAGGAAAAGTTTTAAAAAGAAGTGAAATTAGTTTTAGAAATATATTTTATTTAACCCAATATATCTAAAGCATTATCATTTTAACATGTAATCATTATAAAAATTATTTATGAGGTTATTTTACCTTCTTCTTTCCATACCAGGTCTTCAAAATCTGATGTGTGGTTTTACACTTACAGCACATCTCAATTCAGACGAGCCGTATGGAAACGCTTTGGTTGTGTCATATGGCCAGTGGCCTCCATTTTCGACAGTGCCGTCCTATAATAGCTGCTGGGGATGCAAGGATGGAGAGAAGGCTATGCTTCCCTCCAGGGTCTCAGAGTCTCAAAGAGGCAGGGCCATGTAAACAAACATGCTATAGTGCTCTGTGCAGGCCCAGGACTGGGGTGAGGCAAGCAAGGTACAAACACAATATTTAAGGACCCACTTGCTCTCAGGGTTGCATAGGTGCAGGGTCTGCCCCCAGGGTGAGCACCTCCTTAACTGCTGCACCCTGGACCCCAAACACCTTGTTAGCCTCACCCTAGTCCCAGGGCAACCTGATCAAATGGCAGATTCTGGGGCCCTAACTCTAGAGCTTCCAATTCAGGCAATCGCAAGTAGGGTCTTGGAATCTGGAGTTTCAGTAAGCACCCCTAGGGATTCTAATGCAGGGGTTTAAGATCACCCTTTGAGAAACTCTGCCTGTGCCAGCAGCCTCATGTGAGCGTTCCTTTACATCCAGTGAAATAATTTCTGTCTTTCTCTTTGGTTTTGGAAGTAGATGTTGCTAAACTCATCAATTACCTATCTGCACTTTTCGGGGCTGCAGTGGGATTCTCAGGTCCCTCTGGTAGAAAGCTCTGAGTTGCTGGGCTTTGGGCCTAGAAGGACCATGGACTAAACAAACTAGAAAGCCAGTTTATTGTTATACAGACACGATGACTATTTCAGCGAGAAAACTATAAAAGGCATGTGGTGGTGTTGAAAACAATGAGGATTGTGGGGGCTCCCCTGGTGGCGCAGTGGTTGAGAGTCCGCCTACCGATGCAGGGGACACGGGTTCATGCCCCAGTCCGGGAAGATCCCACATGCCGCGGAGCGGCTGGGCCCGTGAGCCATGGCCGCTGAGCCTGCGCATCCAGAGCCTGTGCTCCGCAACGGGAGAGGCCACAACAGTGAGAGGCCTGCGTACCGCAAAAACAAAAGCAAAAACAATGAGGAATGTGCAAAGAACTGAATTATTTGAGATGGGAGAGAGCAGACACTGAGCACTGCGTTCACTTTTGGCTACTTCACATTGTGTAGTTCGTTTGACTCTGTCCAAGGCTCTTTTTATCTTGCCTTCACCCTAGTCACGTACCTAATTTTAATGATGCTCAAATAGAAAAATGCGTCTGTCTATGCACCTTCAGGTTATAGCACACACAGACTGGCATTCTAGGCTGTAGGAGTCAAGATACAGACCTGTAACTTCAGATGCGTTTACTCGGGAATGTGAAACAGCCCAAAATGAGGAGTATCTGATGTTTCGTATACATGTGTGTGCTTCCGTCTCCACCTTGGTGTGCTTCCTGCTGTCTCCTGCAGCTTCCTTTATCACCGGACACTTGGTGGATGTGGATGGGGGCCAGTCTCTGTACACACACTCATTTGAGATACCAGGTGAGCAGTTGAGAAATGAGTAGTCACTCACTTTACACCTTCTTCTGTTCAGGTTTTCAAAAGTTCTTTAGGTACTTAAGAGATAAGCTTTTTTTTTTCTTGTAGAACATCAAAAATGTACAAAATATTTATAGTCATCATATGATTTTTTTTTTTTTTTGCGGTACGCGGGCCTCTCACTGATGCGGCCTCTCCCGTTGCGGAGCACAGGCTCTGGACGCGCAGGCTCAGCGGCCATGGCTCACGGGCCCAGGTGCTCCGCGGCATGTGGGATCCTCCCGGACCGAGGCACGAACCCGCGTTCCCTGCATCGGCAGGCAGACCCTCAACCACTGCGCCACCAGGGAAGCCCATCATATGATTTTTAAAGGCAGTGTTCCTAGTCCAGAAAATATCTGAATATATTATAGCACACAGCTTTACATATTAAAAAAGTTGTTTGTGTGTGCATAGGCTGGTAAATTTTAACCTTGAAAAGTACTCTTAATATGAGTATATACATACAAGGGAGAGATAGAACGGAGACAAGAAGGTGTCATACTTTTGAGAGTGAACTTCTCTTTGTTTCTCCAGTAAGTGGCTTGTGTATCTGAGCGGAAGAATCAGACCTGTTAGGTGGGGAGGGATGATATGGTGCTATTTTATACTATCTTTGCGTTATAGATTGAATGAAACCATATGAATTTGCCGTGTTCATTCATTTTTGATGTACAAAACAGCAGTTTTATAAGACTCATCCAAATGTAGATATTACACACAAATATCTGTGTGTGTGTGTTTATCTTATGGCTGGACCATAGAACTTGGGGGTTGGAAGGGTCCTAAAAAATCTGTCCAGCATCCTGATTTAACAAATGACAAGACACATCCATGGATTCAAGGCATGTCCAAGCTAATCACTCCCAAAATGTAGAAAAGAATATGAAATTCAAATGTATTTGAACTGTTGCTAAAGATAGTTGATTAAATGGCTGCTAGTGAATTAAAATGTGGTTGATGTAACATATGTGTACTTGAATTTAACATCAGGGACCTACTCTTTTCAACCTACTCTTTTATGTGCTAATAGTCTTATCAAGGGTTCAGACCTTCTTTGCATTAATCACTGATTAGTTTGGATCTGTAATATCACTTATTATTTTCCCCTCCCGTATCTTTCTTTACTAATAGCACCAGTGTGGTGACGTGCATAAGATACTGTGGCTTTAAGGATCTCATTTGGAAACACAGAAATGCCTACATGGTTATACAGTATTGTTTTCTGATAGTATTTAATGTAGCAAGGGTGGGGGGAAAATCTTTCCATTTCCCTCACCAGTGGAGTTGAGTCAGTATTTGTTAAAGTGAGGTACATCGTTTTTCCTTTTTAAAGAAGAAAAAAAAAACTCGAGGTGAGTGCTTCTCCAGGCCTCCAGTGAAATGGTTTTCTTTTGTAATTCTAACACAGTTTTTTCATCAGTACAAAAAACAGGTTTTAAGTTTTTGAAAAAAGCAGCCACACCCATCTTTTAAGAATATACTGCCCCCAAATAATGAGCAGGCATAGTCAGCCTTTCCTTCTAAAGTTTTCTGTAAGATTGCCAGCCCTGCAGTGAGAATGCCTGGGATGGAAGCTTGGCTATACCCTTATTAGCTGATGTTCTTGGGAAAATTCATTTCTGGAAGCCTTCATGTTCTTTTCTATAAAGTGAGGTCCCTTATAGTATTCATTTCATCAGCTGTTGGGAAGATTAGATTAGTTAATGCATGTTTAAAGTCCTGTGTCAGATAGGATGCTTTTAGCTACAACTCAAACTGGCTTAAGCAATGAAGGAATTTGTTGTCTCAAATAACAGGTGAGACTTGACTCTGCAGCTCAGTGATCTCATCAAGGGCATTTTTTTCCTTTTCCCTCTGTTTTTGCTGCTATGATGTTGGCCATATTGTAAGATGGACTCTCCTGGTAGCAGGATGGCTGCCTGCTGCACCTGCAGCTACAGGCTTCTTTGTTCACATCCACCTGGACAGAGACAGAGGGGAGGGAATGACTTTGTCTCAGCATTTCTAACCAAATTCTGAGACTCCCTCTGCTTGGGACCAGCTTATGCAAGTGTCCATCCTCAACCACTAACCCCAGCCAGGGGAACAGAGTGCACTTATGACTTAGATCAGTCATTGATCTGAGTAGGGTCACTTCCCCAGAACCTCATGGTTTTCTAAATGGAAACTGAGGCTGTTGGAGAGAGGAGATGGGAGACTGGCTGCTGGGGGTGTGGGCAACTCTAAGTGTCTGGTACAAAGTAAGCATGTTTTAGAAGATGTTATTATTAAGGACGTAAGATTGAATGTCTACATTATGTCCAGCACTGTACATAGGAATCACATTAACTCTCTCAACTTTAACAGATAGATGTTGTTATCCCCTTTAATAGATGAGGAAACTGAGGCACAGGAAGAGTAACTTCTCCAAATCTGTAGAAGTAACTTCTACAAAAGCTACTAAGTGGCGGAGATGGGATTCAAATTGAGGTTTTTTTCAAAACCTTTGCCATTCGTCCCAGTAATTTCTTTTTTCTTGCTGAGAAAAGGGGTGAACCAGGGAAAATGACAAAATGGTTTGGTGGAAACTAAGAGGACTAATGAGGTTAATAGATTTGCGTCTGACCTGAGGTTTTCCACTTACTTAACAGATCATGACAACTGGCCCGAGGGAGTAGGGGACCTTTCTTTTGTCAAAAGGATTAAAGAGTCTTCTAAGCAAAGAGGCAAGCTCTTGGCTAAGGAAACATGGAAGTGTCCTTTGTCCCCAAATACCTTAACATCTCAACAATGCACTTCTATACTTTACAGGAACATATAATCTGTATGGAAAACTTACATTCTGATTTTTTAATGTTATCAATTACATCTATGCAAAAACTATTCCTGAAATAAATGCATTTTTAAGTCCCAACAAATGCCCTTTAGCTTGTGATCAAAAAAATTTTTAGGAATGGAAGTTAACATACTTTATGATTATACTTTTTATTTCTAAGAATGGTATTTGAAAAGTGAAATATTTCAATTTAATGGTAGGGGTATCATGATCTCCCAAAAGGATTTAATATTTAATTGTAAAGGTAGGCAGTAAATCTAAATTGTGGCATCATTATGATTTTTACAACAGAAATATACAAAGAATCATTTTTGGTGGCAGATATAATGCTTTTGGATCAGTAAAGCTTTATGTAATTATTGCTGTGTGGTTTGTTCATGAAGCCAATTTTGTGTAAACCCTCTTAATTAAAAAGAAAAATAAAGTCACAAGTAGTATTTTTTGCAGTGCTTGATATGTGTCTTGATTTCTTAGCCAAAGATTCCTCTTTCTCCATGTTTCTCCTTTTTATGCAAAAAAATTTTTTATTTAAAATTTATGCAGTTGTATTAGGGTTCTGCTTTCTTCCTTCAGTTTATCCTTTCTGGCAATCAGTCCCGATTTATGACATGCCACCTACAAACTCTGTATGTTCATTTCTCCTCTTAATCAAACCTCTTTAAAGAGACTATTCCCTCTTGAAGTGAAGCAGTTTCTTTATCAGTAACAGTCAGTTCAAAGTATATGATTGACCAAGCTCTGGGGTAGGGGGCCCAGAATCTGTAATTTTTGCAGCATCCCAAGCAGGTCTGGGACTAGGATGAGGCCAATGAGCTGCCTTGGTTTGGGCCCCATGTAAGGAGGTGCTCACTCTCAGAAGTGAACAAGTGCAAGGCCACCCTTGAGAGTGAGCCCATGTTCACTTAAACGTTGTCCTCATTCTGTGAATGTGGAAAGATCAGAAATCTTCCTTTCCTCCTAGACTACATTTTAACAGTAGCCTTCTGGAGATGATAACATCACAGCTTCTAAGAATTACAAGCCACAGCTTCTAAGAATTACAAGCTTCTAAGAATTACAACCTGTGGCCCCGGCACAGGTTGGTGCGGAAGATGGAAGAAGCAGGGCTTGCTTTTCAAATTGCTTCGTGTTGGTGACTGCTGACAACCCCTTATATCTCCATAGGTTGACATTTGCTTATTTCTGTTTAAGACATGGAGGCTGCCCTACGTAGCACTAAACTCAGCTCCAGCTCCTTATTAGATCTTCTTGTTCGACTGTCACTGTACAGCTGATCATTATCTGTGCTCTAGAAATATAAGTCTGCTCTCCAGGATTTCTGTGTGTGTCATAGTAATGTCTTGTCAATAATGTTCTTCTGCTACTGCACTTGGTAAATTTTGCTGTAGATTGGATGTTCCTGAACAGCCTGACTCATTCATTCAGCTAATAGTTTGGAGCCCCTACTATGTGCTCAGCATTATGGTGGGAGTTCAGTAGTGAAAAAAAATACGCACAGAAATTTAAAATTCCCAAATAATCTTTTTTTTGTTTTATTTATTTATTTTTATTGAAGTATAGTTGATTTACAATGTTGTGTTAGTTTCAGGTGTACAGCAAAGCAATTCAGTTTCATACACACACACACACACACACACACACACACACACACATCCTTTTTCAGATTCTTTTTCCACTATAGGTTATTATAAGATATTGAATATATACTAGTGTGTATCTGTTAATTCCAGACTCCTAATTTATCCCCGCCTTTCCCCTTTGGTAACCATAAATTTGTTTTCTGTGTCTCTTTCTGTTTTGTAAATAGGTTCATTTGTATCATTTTTTAAGATTCTACATGTAAGTGATGTCATATGATATTTGTCTTTCTCTGTCTGACTTATTTCATTTAGTATGATAATCTCTAGGTCCGTCCATGTTGCTGCAAATGGCATTATTTCATTCTTTTTTATGGCTGAGGAGTATTCTGTTGTATATATGTACCACATCTTCTTTATCCATTCATCTATTGATGGACATTTAGGTTGCTTCCATGTCTTGGCTATTGTAAATAGTGCTGCTGTAAACATTGGGGTATATGTATCTTTTCGAATTAGAGTCTTCATCTTTTCCAGATATATGTCCAGGTGTGGGATTGCTGAATCATATGGCAGCTCTCTTTTTAGTTGTTTTAAAGAACCTCCATGCTATTTTCCATAGTGGCTACACCAATTTACATTTCCACTAGCAGGATAGGAGGATTCCCTTTCTCCTCTCCAGCATAGAATTCTCCATTATTTTAGGTGCTACAGAGGATAAGGTCATGGTACTAAAGGCATATAACAGGAAGAAAAAGACATCTTGAGAAAAACAAAAGCAATTCTATAATCATGTTAAAAGAGGTTGTTGATAAGGTGACCTTTGTCACCCCCTTCCACACACACTGCTCTTTAGGTTCGTGGCTTGTGTTAGTTCAGGTCCTCAGAGAAGAAGATGCCAGGGAAGAGTAAGATGTGCTTGAGACTTCTGGGGAATGTGCCCGTGGAGCGTAAAGGGCAGGGAGCCTGAGAAGGCATCCACAGCCTTCAGACTGTGATGGAGTCTGAGACTTGTAAAAGAAGGAGGAAGAGGGCTTCCCTGGTGGCGCAGTGGTTGAGAGTCCGCCTGCCGATGCAGGGGACACGGGTTCGTGCTCCGGTACGGGAAGATCTCACATGCCGCGGAGCAGCTGGGCCCGTGAGCCATGGCCGCGGAGCCTGCGCGTCCGGAGCCTGTGCTCCGCAACGGGAGACGCCACAACAGTGAGAGGCCCGCGTACCGCAAAAAAAAAAAAAAAAAGAGGAGGAAGAGAGGAATGGGCAGGAAACACCTTGGACTGTAGCCACGGTTGCCACACGTGCGCAAACACAGTCACAGTGGGGCAAAAGGGTATCAGGAGGCATTCAGTGGGTCACCTGGTTCCCTGTCCCTCCCTGTCCCCACTGTAGAAGAGCAGCTCTGACTCCTTCTGCCGGTGATGGCAACTCCTTTTCTCACCAGCTGGTACCTGGTCACAGGGAGTCTAAAGTGCCCTAGAATCAGACACAGTTTAGTTTAATGGAACCTTGCTGTGTCCCTTGACAAGAGTTGCCCCTTTGGGACAAGGACCTCCAACGCCGCAGAGCCCAGAATTGCAGGGACGGGGAGGACAGAGTCCCATGGTGGATCTTAGGGAGCGATGGCAAGTAGAGCCACTCCCTCTTCCACTCCTCGATTCCCAGCGTGTTCCCAAAGCCAATGGGGACACGCGTCCTGAAGAACAGTTCTCCATCCTTTCAGATGGTGGGTGGCACCTCAGCTGTGCCTTGGCTGTTGTAGTCCTCTGTGAGGCTGGCTGCTTCTCGAAATGTGGGGTGTGACACAATCAATGGTTCCATGATCCACTCTGATCACCTGGTTGGACGCTGGGGCACAGGATTCCACACCTGTGGATCCCATCTTATATAAGCTCCTAGATAGCAGTGATGTCTGAGTTCCTGTGAACAGGAAAGGTAAACTCTTACCTGGAATGGTATCTATCACTTCTCTCACTGTAAGGTGTGACACAGATACTATGCAATCATTTGAACAGGGAAAGTTTAATATAAAGAATTATTAACTCTAACAGGGGATGGCTAGTAGGAAGTAAAGAGAACTTTAAAGGATACAGGAATAGTAGACAGAAGGAGTAGCTATACAGGGCTGATAGAGAATTGCCCATCCACGCACCCCTCCGCCCAAGGGCTGAGGGAGGGCATGGCTGTGGTTCACTGGATGGCAGAGAAGTCACTCGTCATCTGTGGTGCTCTGCTGGTGGAATTTGCTAGAAATCTGCCCTCTAGGGTGCCGGGGGGGGGGGGCAGCTGCTGCAGCTGCTGGCCAAGGTGCACTGCTGCCTGGGGGCTGCCAGGTGGCGGGCAGTACAGGAGTCAAGAAGCAAAACCCTTTTCCTCCCGCGTCTCTCCATCGCCCTCTACTGACAAAGCTTTGGTGCTAGCTGGCAAAGGAGGAGCTACGTAGTAAAGGGCCTGGATCCATTTTCAAGGAGCAGAGAAGCAATACATCCATAACTGGCTCACGTGTCGACTTGCCGTCCAGCAGCGCTTGTTCACCACGAGGAATGTGCCATCTCGGTGCTCAGCGTTGGTCTCTGTGTGGACAGATTGGACATTCAGAGGCAGCACTAACTATATGGGCCTTGGGTAATCGGGGTTACATGCTGGATTTCTGCTTTCCTCCATCCCTGAGCCCATGGTGCCAGTTCTGCGGTGGCCGACGAGGAAGCCCGAGCAACACTGACGGGCTGAGTCTTCTTTTCTGCTTGGTTGTTCTGTCCCTCTTCCATGGTGGATGCCTTCTGGGGAGCATTACTGTGTGAGACAGAAATAAACACGTTGTGCCCACTCCTCTGTGTTTATCCATATGTCTCTACCTCAGACCCCCTGGTTTCCAATCTTTCAGTCCTTTTCCTTCCAGGTTCTTGGCCAAAGAACCAGACCTTGGGCCACTGTGCAGGAATCTGTACATTCTCACCTTGGGCTTCCTTTTTTCCAGTGTGGATACCAGCTGCACTGCCTGCAGACTGCCTCTGAGAAAGATTTTTCCCACTCCACTGTCTTACAGGGCCACCCCTGAATGTGGCTATAATGAAGTTCTGACAATGGTGAAGGAGAGAGGGAAGGAAGGAGGCCTGGGTAGGAAGAGTCTCAGGCCGCCGCACAGTCGGAGGAAGTGTCCACCAGGCTGACGCATCTGCTGCCCAAGTTTTGGGGCCAAAGTCACCCATTGGTCTCTCAGGAATGGGTGTGAATTAACAGCTTAGCTGTGCTCAGTCTAGGTGGGAGCAGCCCAAGGGCAAATGCAGTGGTGGATCCACCGGTGCCGCAGCTGGAGCTGTCAGTCAGCTCTGTTCCCCATGGCAGGAGATGTAAACAGTGCATTTTCATGGCTGCCACGGGGCTAGATGCTGTACCTGTGAAAGTTACCATTGGCCACATTTGTTTTGGGGTTTTTTTTTTTGAATTTTATTTTATTTTTTTATACAGCAGGTTTTTATTAGTCACCAATTTTATACACATCAGTGTATACATGTCAATCCCAATCGCCCAGTTCATCACACCACCAACCCCACCCCCCCACGGCTTTCCCCCCTTGGTGTCCATACGTTTGTTCTCTACATCTGTGTCTCTATTTCTGCCCTGCAAACCAGTTCATCTGTATCATTTTTCTAGGTTCCACATATATGCGTTAATATGCGATATTTGTTTTTCTCTTTCTGACTTACTTTACTCTGTATGACAGTCTCTAGATCCATCCATGCCTCTACAAATGACCCAATTTCGTTCCTTTTTATGGCTGAGTAATATTCCATTGTATATATGTACCACATCTTCTTTATCCATTCATCTGTCGATGGGCATCTAGGTTGCTTCCATGACCTGGCTATTGTAAATAGTGCTGCAATGAACATTGGGGTGCATGTGTCTTTTTGAATTATGGTTTTCTCTGGGTATGTGCCCTGTAGTGGGATTGCTGGATCATATGGTAGTTCTATTTTTAGTTTTTTAAGGAACCTCCATACTGTTCTCCACAGTGGCTGTATCAATTTACATTCCCACCAACAGTGCAAGAGGGTTCCCTTTTCTTCACACCCTCTCCAGCATTTGTTGTTTGTAGATTTTCTGATGATGCCCATTCTAACTGGTGTGAGGTGATACCTCATTGTAGTTTTGATTTGCATTTCTCTAATAATTAGTGACGTTGAGCAGCTTTTCATGTGCTTCTTGGCCATCTGTATGTCTTCTTTGGAGAAATGTCTATATAGGTCTTCTGCCCATTTTTGGATTGGGTTGTTTGTTTCTTTAATATTGAGCTGCATGAGCTGTTTATATATTTTGGAGATTAATCCTTTGTCTGTTGATTCGTTTGCAAATATTTTCTCCCATTCTGAGGATTGTCTTTTCGTCTTGTTTATGCAGAGCTCTTGGTGAACTCTCTCGTTCCGTGAGTTATAGATTTTAGGGTCTGCTGGAGTCCCAACTGCCTGGGTTCAAATCCCAGCTTCTACCACTTACTTGCTCTTGTGACAGCTTTGAGACAATTGAGGAATTTGAATATGGACTGGGTATTAGTAGGTAATGTCAGAGAATTACTGGTCATTTTGTTAGATGTGCTAATGGCATGGCAGTTACATTTTTCTAAAATACCTTTACCCATTAGGGAAGAAATGTTCGTATTGGGATTTGCCTTAAAATACTCCAGTTTAGAAAAAAATGGTGGTGGGGGGGGAAGCAGGTGAAACCACATTGGAAGCGTGGTAATAATTGTTTAAGCAAGGTGGCAGATACATTATATGTTATATGGCTAATGCTACTGTGCTCTCTACCTTTGGATAAGTTTAGAAATTCCCAAAATAAAAAATTATAAAATAAAAATGGTCTCATTAATTACTTGGGTAGAGGGTAACATGGACAAGAGTTAGTCAGTTATAAATAAAGGTTATTTGGGAGAAACAGGAGGCAATTTGCACTGGACAGCCAGTGGTTATGGGAGTACACAGGTGTGGCAGAGGGCGTGGAAGCTCAGCTTCAATATGGAATATGTATTTAGTGGTACAAAGCCATTGCTTCTTAAACTGAATTCTGCCCTGCAGACCCTGGACATAACCCACACGCTCCTGGCCAGCCTCCCACACTGGCTTAGTCAATATTACCAATTAGTCAGCTCCAGCACAAGTCAGTTGAGTACACATGGAGGCTTGCCAGAGATGGACTCTAGTCCAATTATTCTGGTAGCGTTGATGTACTTGAGTTCATGTATCGAATGGGAAGATGATATCCAATTGGTAAATGTGGAACAACTCGAACAAATCAGCAAAGTAAAAACAATATTCCTGGTTTCACGTGCATGTTTTGATCACTCAGTTTCTTTTTCATCGTCCTGACTGAAGCACAAATTTATTTAGAGTTTATAGTTCTAAGTGTGACTCAACAGAGTCACCTTCTTTCAAATGCTAATAATCATCGTGGACTTAAATAGCAAAGATTTTTAAAAAGTCATTTCTATGGGTGATTCAGAGTAGATGTAATTCAGAATTCCTTACCCTGTAATTTTAATGTTCTGAAGTCAGAGCTGTATATCAAAGCTTGTTTTCTTAGATTTCTTCAGCTTCTTGTTTTCAGATGAACCAAGAGGAATAGTCTATTTCTTCCGGGAGGAAGATTCACCTGTAAGGCATTGAGTCTGGATTTGGTGTTAGTGGGATTGACTGTGGAGGGGAGGAAGAAGAGATGGAGCAACGTTCTCCTGTATTGTTGGGATGGAGATTAGGCGACCGGGAGGGTGGGTGCCTTTATCTGATTCTTTTTAATTAGTTCTTACTATTTTACTTGGAGGAATGAAAACTACAGAGATTTCAGTGGAATACAGAAGAGCAGATTTTGATGAGCTAGCAAAGTGTGTGTGTGTGGGGGGGGGGAATGGGCCTTGTAGTTGGCTTATGAGCTCATATTGGAGAGTAGAAATACAATGCCCACAAAGTTAAACTATAGAATCAGTACGTGATAGATAATAATAGGTAGCATTTATTGAGCTAGTACTATATGCCAGACACAGCCAAGCACCTTCCATGCATGATATTATTTTTAACCTTATGAAAACCACATGAGGTAGATTTCATCAGTACCAGTGTTTTACAATGAGGAAACTGGTACAAACAGATCAAGTAACTTGTTTAAGATCTCAGTTAGCAAATGGCAGAAGTGGGATTTGAACTAAAGGACTTTAGTTTTAGAGCCTGTGCCCAATGCAGTATACTGAGAAAGACCAGAACCAAGACATCAAGAAATAATTAAAAAAAAAAACTTTAATGGAACTATTCGAACACACGTTAAAGTAAAGAGAATAATATAATAATATCCACTGCCCAGCTTTAACGATGATCTATATTTTTCCAAATCTGTCTTTCTCCCCTACTTGAGTTTTTTTTTTTTTTTTTTTTTTTTGCGGTACGCGGGCCTCTCACTGTTGTGGCCTCTCCCGTTGCAGAGCACAGGCTCCGGACGCGCAGGCTCAGCGGCCATGGCTCACGGGCCCAGTCGCTTCGCGGCATGTGGGAACTTCCCGGACTGGGGCACGAACCCGTGTCCCCTGCATCAGCAGGCAGACTCTCAACCACTGCGCCACCAGGGAAGCCCCCTCCCCTACTTGAGTTTTAAGTATTTTAGGGTAGATTCCAAATGTCCTGCCATTTCACAGAAAGTTAATTTTAATCTGACTGAAAATATTAATGCGAACAGAAAAACATATATCACTGTCAAAAGTGGGAGAGTGATCCACCGTGGTAGTGTAAGAAAACCCCATGTGGCCACCAACAGTAGTGCCCACCTACCACTAGCCATAAGGCACATGCCCCATCCAAGGGCTACAAATGTTCACTTTGCTTGGCATATACATCCCTCTTTTGCAGAAGGATGCATCAGACTCTCAGTGCTAAATTCATTAAACCATCTATCTCCCTTTCCTCCAAAACCATGTCCAAAAATAAATTCAAAAATTTGATTTTCTGGGCAGCTTTGCTAAAGGGAGCTAATGGCCTGCTCTGGCCCATAGGAATTTTCAGCCAGCTTGGGAGTTTAATTAATTAATTAATTTTATTTTTGGCTGCGTTGGGTCTTTGTTGCTGTACGTGGGCTTTCTCTAGTTGCGGCAAGCAGGGGCTACTCTTTGTTGCGGTGTGCGGGCTTCTCATTGTGGTGGCTTCTCTTGTTGTGGAGCATGGGCTCTAGGCATGCAGGCTTCAGTAGTTGGAGCATGCAGGCTCAGTAGTTGTGGCTCGCAGGCCCTAGAGTGCACAGGTTTCAGTAGTTGTGGCACACGGGCTTAGTTGCTCCACGGAATGTGGGATCTTCCTGGACCATGGATTGAACCCATGTCCCCTGCATTGGCAGGCAGATTCCCAACGACTATACCACCAGGGAAGTCCCGTGCTTGAGAGTTTTATGTAAGTCTAGACAGCATCCTTCAATTTCTGGTGAGTTTGTGAACATAATTCGGCATCCTTGAATTCTGAGAACTTTGGACAGCTGGATAACAAGTTTGAGTTTCTACACCTGCAAACAGGTTTGAGTTGCTAGACCTGGAGCGCCAGCCTCTTGGCAGTGGGAATTGTTTATTACACTTCCTGCCTGGTTTTAATCATTTGCCTTGGCTGCCCTAACTTAGCAGCCTCAGTCCTTCTTTATATCACCTTCCATGATGCTATACAAATTCAAATTTTCAAAATTCAAGTATATTTGAGAAAATATCCAGAATATATCAAGATCAAGCAGAATTAAATTAATACACTATAACTGGGAAAGCATCAAGATATGACACATTTAAATCCTGCCTGGAAAGATCAAGTGGAAACTTTGCTGTTGATTTGTATATATTTTTGGACTAAGTTTTTTGGAGTCTATTTCTAAAAGACAACTTTGGTTTACAAACATAACACACTTCAAATGTAGTTTATTTCAATATAAAGCACATGAGGGTGGGAGGGAGGGAGACGCAAGCGGGAAGAGATATGGGAACATATGTATATATATAACTGATTCATTTTGT
The DNA here is from genome assembly GCF_963455315.2 of Globicephala melas. Lineage (NCBI taxonomy): Eukaryota > Metazoa > Chordata > Mammalia > Artiodactyla > Delphinidae > Globicephala > Globicephala melas. The sequence continues at coordinate 21,285,789 of NC_083320.1, forward strand.
TGTGAAGCTGAAACTAACATACCATTGTAAAGCAATTATACTCCAATAAAGATGTTTAAAAAAAAATATAAAGCACATGTTTTATATCATATTTACATGAAACTTTAGCTTGTTAGTTTTAGTGCAGAAATACAAATTCTTGTATGGAATTCAAAATGCCATGTCTCAAATTTAAAATTTTTAGTCTGGAATAACTGTACTGAAGAGAAAAAAAGAAAATTGCGTTCTTGAAAATTCAGATAAACATTAAAATTTTAAATTTCATTATATAATAGGTTTTAAATATGTTTTGAAATTCAGAAAGTATTTTGTACAGAAACTTCAAATTTGGAATGCTTTAGAAAAACAATGAAATTTATAAATGGTTCTTTTATCAGAGAGGATGGAGGAGAGGATAATTGATTTGACACTCACTTGCCTAGAACATGGACTTTTGCTGTTAGGCATATTTTTTTAATGTATGTATGTATGTATGTATGTATGTATGTCTGTGTTGGGTCTTCACTGGTGTGCGGGCTTCTCTAGTTGTGAGCGGGGGCTACTCTTCGTTGCGGTGTGTGGGCTTCTCATTGCAGTGGCTTCTCTTGTTGGGAGCATGGGCTCTAGGCACGTGGGCTTCAGTAGTTGTGGCACTCAGGCTTCAGTAGTTGTGGCTCATGGGCTCTAGAGCGCAGGCTTAGTTGCTCCACGGCATGTAGGATCTTCCCAGACCAGGGCTTAAACCCGTGTCCCCTGCATTGGCAGGCGGATTCTTAACCAGTGCGCCACCAGGGAATTCCCTGTTAGGCATATTTTAAATCGACACTTGAAGGTCCTGGTATCTTAACTGTTTCATGGTTTTTGGACTGTTCCTTTTACTTCAAAGTTAAATTTCTCTTATGAATTTCAGACTATGCTGGGTAATAGTGGTGGAGTGGTCGTAGGGGTAAAGGGAGTTATTTGTTTAAATATAGCTTAATTCACATAACGTTTAGCTTCAAACAAATATATTTACACTGTTACTCTGTCTTTCTTGTCACCAAACACCAGACACATTAAAGCAAAGTATTCAGATGCAGTTCTTCATGTTTTTACCAGTAAAAGATGAATGTTTTTCATCAAGTATTTAAAAAAATTGTTTGTTTGAAGTGTGCCTTTCCAAATCATTTTGGAGATTCTGAAATATCTGAACATTATTTTTATTTCAAAAAATTGTTAAGGCTGTATTAATCACAATACTCCAAACTCCTTTTGTAGGAAAATATCCTTTAGTTGTAAACAGAAATTACTTGCCCCGTTTAAATCAGTTGCTTATAGTTATACATAATTTTGTATCTATTCAGTATCTACTTGAGTAGGATGCTTGACTTTAAATACAGAGTTTTACCTGACTTGCCTTATGTAATCTAAATTTACTCTGAGGACAGAGTTACAATGTTTTGGTAATATCCAGTTACTCAAAAGCGGGAGGCTCCTACAGTAGAGGGTTAATTTTTTTTTTTCAATCCCAACCAGGGATTGAACCCAGGCCCTGGGCAGTGAAAGCACAGAGTCCTAACCACTGGACTGCCAGGGAATTTCCAGTAGAGGGTTAATTTTAATATAACAGACTGCCTCCAAAGAAGATGATTTTTTTAAAAACTCATTTTAAAAAACTGAGGTGAAATTGACGTAACATAAAATTAACCACTTTTAAATGAACGATTCAGTGGCATTTAGTATATCACAGTGCTCTGCAACCACCATCTCTATCCAGTTCCAAAATATTCCCAAAGGGAAACTCTATATTTATTAATCAGTTGCTCCTCATTTCTCCTCCCTGCAGCCCTGGCAACAACCAGGTGGAATTCTATCCCTATGGATTTACCCACTCGGGATATGTCATGTAAATGGAATCATGCAACATGTGACCTTTTGTGTCTGGCCTTCTTCACCTACCGTAAGTTTTTGAGGTTCATCCAAATTGCAGCATGTATTTTTAATCAATTTAACATAGGTGGCATTGCCTCCACTGTTGGACAGAATTCTCTGAGCCTTGATTTCTAGAATGTTCCCTCCTAAGAGCAGAAGGATTTTGTGATAATGCCTGGAGGACTTAACATATTTTACCACAGTAAAATAAAGGAAGGAAAAACATAAAGTTCAGCCTATCTTATTTTAAAGTAATCTGATAAAAGAATTCCTGCATTTCCAGAGGAAGGAAATTCTGAGCTCGTGGAACAACCACAGGGATGCATTTAGGTCTAGGGGCTGCTGGGCAGTGGATGCTATGACGTGCCACGCAGATCCTCCCTCAGGAGGAGAGTTACTGGGCCGGCTACTAGAAGTGCTGCCAGCAGACAGCCCTCATCTGTCAGCCCCCTGCTGGACAGCCTCAGCTGAAGAGAGCTGCCCTAGCCAAGGTCATGTTCCCTTCCCAGGTGGCCCTCATCCAGAGGTTGATTATCATGGGAGTAGAAAGGCTCAGCCCTCTCTTACCAACCCAAACCGCTCAGCCATGAAGTTCCCCTAGGGCTGGCTGAAGCCCAGCCCTGTTCCCTTTTCCTCCCTTCCCTTCCACAGGTGTTGATTCCATGAGTGCTTCCCCCTAGGCCTCCTGTAAGCCACGAGTGCCCCCTAGTAGGCTTCCTGCAAGCCGTAAGTGCTCCCCTGTAGACCTCCTATACCTGTGAGTACTCCCCACTAGGCCTCCTGTAAGCCACAAATAATTCCTGCTAACCTTCTGTAAGCTCACTCCATCTCAGAATCTGCTTCCCTGGAAACCCAATGCATGATTCCAGATTTCTTTTTTCTTTTTTTTTTTTTTTTTGCGGTACGCGGCCTCTCACTGTTGTGGCCTCTCCCGCTGCGGAGCACAGGCTCCGGACGCGCAGGCTCAGCGGCCATGGCTCACGGGCCCAGCCGCTCCGCAGCATGTGGGATCCTCCCGGACCGGGGCACGAACCCGTGTCCGCTGCATCGGCAGGCGGACTCTCAACCACTGTGCCACCAGGGAAGCCCAAAACGCTTCCATTTTAATCATTTATTTAAATTACTCCTTTTAGATGAGTCAGGAAATATATGTAATAGCCTCTGCTCTTTTCCATGGTTTTCAAGCTAATAAATCAAGTAGCAATGCTTAATGAGATCAAATGAAAGAGTTAGACAGTAATTGTGCAGTTTGGCTTATGCTAGTCAAGAGAAGGGAGGGCTTACTGCTCAATTTAGCAGCGCCCTGACAGGTTTAGAGTTCAGCCTCGAGCCTGTTTAAACCTCCAATTTGAGTACTGCAGTGGCCCTTTAAGATCTCAGTCTGCACAGGCTTTGTTGCTGCAGCAACTTTCCCTGTGTTGAGTGAAAGAAAGCTTTCTAACCTATGTCAGATCCTTAGTCCCATCTCCGAAGAAACTGCACTTCATTTACAACGGAAGCCCATGAGATGGCAGCATGGAGAATTACAGGAGGGTTTATAGGGGAAGATTTACCTGGTCCTTTTACATTTGTAGAACTCGCATGGAAAATTTCCAGGGTTTTGACCTGTTTCTGCATCCCTGTGAGTGTTATGGAGAAAGAAGTACTATAAATGAGTGGGAAACTAAAAACCCATTCGCATAATTCTTGTTGTCTATTAACATTCGTATTGGTAGGATCTGGGTGTAAGTTGGGACAAACCTTTAGGGGCCTTTCATAGCAAATATGAACGGTGGTAATGTTTTCTCCATTATTATAGTTTTTTATGCATGTCTTTTATTTTAAAACTTTGTGTCACCTTGTGTACAGCAGATGCTTAATAAATGTTTATGAAGGTGAGTTTAATTGAATTAGGAATAAATGTGGCATGATTAATGGGTCTGGGTTTATGTTTAATTTAGTTAGGTAGAATGTAGAGAGACTTTGGAGAATGCAGAATTCTTGGGATTGTAGGGGGAGGTAGTTTTCCAGAGGTGGGAAAAGGTCCGATTCCATATCACATCTGAAGATGTGAGAATTGAGGCTGTTCTGGGCATCTGAAAAGTGTTTGTTGTAGCAGGATAGTTAGCTATGACAGTAGAGTTAGATAAACGTATAGTTAGATGTGGGAATATTGTCAGAGGGAGCAGTATAATTAGCTATGGGAGTATAGGCAGGCATGGCAGGATAGTTAGCTATGGGGGTATAGTTAGTAAAGGTATGACAGGATAGTTAGTTATGTGAGTATAGCTAACTCCCATAGGAGTTAGGCATGGCAGTCTTGTTAAACATGGAAAAGTCAGGAGTGAGTTAAGGAAGGGCACATTGCAGGAATCAAAATGATGGGTGCATTGCAGCACAGATGGACATTTCAGTTTCATAATTTTCCAGTTTTTACTCTTGGTAGCGCTCTGAAGATGACTACTGCTCATTTTTCATCTTTGGTTCCAGAAGAGGTTGAGCACAGTGCTATGTTTATAAAGTTGACACCCAATAAGTATTGCTAAGTTGAATAATTTTAGGTGGTCACAATTGGCTGTGTAACGTGCTGGGTTAGAAGCTGACTAAAGTACATATGTTTTATTAACAACAATGATTATAGCTAGCATTTACAGGGTGCCTGCTTCCCATTTTTCATGAAACTGTATGAAGTGCTTTATGTGATTATCTCACCTAATCCTGACTGCAGCCACAGAGGGGGCAGTATGATAGCAGAGCTCCTGCTCTCAACAGCCTTGCCACCGGTTCTCAAACGTGGTATGTGTATTGGTTTGCTGGGGCTGCCATAACAAATACCATACTGGTGGCTTAAACAACAGAAATATATTTTCTCATAGTTCTGGAAGCTAGAAGTCCGAGATCAAGGTGTCAGCAGGGTTGATTTTATTCTGAGGTTGGCTCATAGATGGCTGTCTTCTCCCTTTGTCTTCATATGGTCTTCAGTCTGTGTCTGTGTCCTAATCTCGTATTCTTATAAGGAGACCAATCATGTTGGATAAATGCCCTCATTTAACCTTAATTACCTCTTTATAGGCCCTATCTTCAAGTACAGCCACATTCTGAGGTACTAGAGGTTAGGACTTCAACAAAGGAATTTTGGAGCAGACATAATTCAGTCTATAACAGTGTGCTTCAGAATTCCCAAGCCTTGGGAGCAGGGCCAGGACTAGGGTGAGGGAAGTGAGGGGCTAGGGTGGAACTCTGAAGGACCTGCTTGCTCTCAGTGTTGCACAGGTGCAGGGTTGACCCCAGAGTGAGCACCCCCTTGACTGCTGCACCCCAAGCACCTCATTAGCTGCACCTTAGTCCCAGCCCTGCTTGGCAGCCTGATCAAATGGCAGATTCTGGGGCCCCAACCCCAGAACTTACAATTCAGATGATCTCAACTAGGGTCTAGGAGTCTGGAGTTTCAGTAAGCACCCCTAGGGATTCTAATGCAGGAGTTTAAGATCACCCTTTGAGAAACTCTGCCTGTGCCACAGCCTCATGTGAGAGTTCCTCTACAGCCAGTAAAGTAATTTCTGTTTTTCTCTTTGGTTTTGGGAGTAGAATTGCTGAACTCATCACTTGCCCATCTGCATTTTCAGGGACTGCAGTGCGATACTGAAGTCCCTCTGGCAGACAGCTCCTGTGCTCTGAGTTTCTGTGCATTGGACCTGATGGAACCACGGAGTGGCTCTTCTTTGTGCAGCCCTTTCTGTCCATTCTGTATGGCACACACAACCGTGCTTGGACCAGAGCATCAGCAGCTGCCGCTGCTGAGTGTAGTTGGCATATGTTGCTTTTCCTTGCCAGCATCCATTCCCTTTTTTCGTCGCTCCATCTGATTTTCCTTAGGAGGCTCTCCCACTCTTAGTACAATTGGCTTCCTTTTTCTGTCTCCCCCGTTCCTCTTCACTTGAGCACTGCAGGAGTGTACATGAGACTCAGTAGGTGTATTTCTCCCTTTGAAAATTCAGGCCAATTAAAGCTGGGCCCAGGCCTGCTGATCAACTGGGAAGGAGCTGTTCTCTTTCTGCTGAGATTATCAGCAGAAAAGATGGTGAAATCCAGGGCTACCAGGGGCCTGTGAGTGTCACCAACTCAGACCCAGAGAAGATAAGAGAGTGTCTTAGTCTGTTTGGGCTACTGTAACGGGCATTCTATAGACTGGGTGGCTTTTAAACAACAGAAATTTATTTCTCACAGTTCTAGAGGCTGGGAAGCCAAGATCAAGGCACCAGGAGATTCAATGTCTGGTGAGGGCCTGCTTCCTGGTTCATACACAGCTATCTTCTCACTGTGTCCTCAAATGGCAGAAGGGGTGAGGGAGCTCTCTGGGGCCTCTTTTATAAGGGCACTAATCATATTCATGCGGGCTCCATCCTCATGACCTAATCATCTCCCAAAGGCCTCACCTTCAAATTCCATCACATTGGGGATTAGGTTTCAACATATGAGTCTGGGAGAGGCACAAACATTCCATCTCTAGCAGAGACCAACCCTTATTGAGTGCCTGGATCCATTTATGTTTAAAGCTAGCATCACTTCCTGAATTTTCCAGATACTTGAGCCAGTAAATTTCCTTTTATACTTAAACTAGTCTGAGTGATGTTTTTGTCATTCACAATTAGTTGCTGATTAATACCCAGAGGGTTATCACAGAGGTCACAAAGATCTAGACAAAAAAGGAGTTGACACACAGCAGGGTTAGATTCCCTTCATGTTGGGACTATAAGAATCCAGTTTTCAGGAACTTCCCTGGTGGTCCAGTGGTAAAGAATCTGCCTTACAATGTAGGGGATGTGGGTTCCATCCCTGGCCAGGGAACTGGGATCCCACATGCCGCGAGGGGTAACTAAGCCCGCGCGCCACAAATACTGAGCTCGCACGCCTCAACTAGAGAGCCCGTGTGCTGCAAACTACAGAGCCCACGCACCCTGGAGCCCGCGCGCCACAACTACAGAGCCATGTGCTCTGAAGCCTGCGTGCCACAACTAGAGAGAAGCCCACGTGCCGCAGCAAAAGATCCTGAAAGATCTTGCATACTTCAACGAAGATCCCGCGTGCTGCAACTAAGACCTGATGCAGACAAAAATAAATAAAGTAAATAAATAATAAATAAATCTTAAGAAAAAAAGAATCCAGTTTTCTTGAAGATCCTCTCCATATGCTTTATACCTGTTCTAGCTTACTTTATGTGTTTTTTTTCTCTCCAAGGGCATCCTTTGAAAAGGTTAGACATTCCTGAGTATGAAGTTATTTAGTAAATTTTGAGGACGCAAGATGTTTGTTGCTTAAAACTAAAGAAGGAACAAGAACTGATCATTAAGGTTTTCTCAGAGTATACATTTGGGAGGAGGGAAGGAAGTGAAATTGACCAGCAAACTATACCAAATAAAAATAGTTTGAAAATTTAGAAAGTATTTTGCATTATGGGAAACCACAGAGTGATAAAACTGAAGGATTTGCAGATGGCAGACAATATCTGTTTCTCTTCAGGAAGAAGCCAAGTAGAGAAATAGAAATAAAAATCTCACCTGATTAAATCAAACTGGATTGTTGTGCTTGGCTTGAGAGCGAACTCTTCTTTCATAATTCTCTCTCCCTCTCTCTCTCTCTGTCTCTCTCTTTCCCTCTCTCTCTTTCTCTCTCCCTCCCTCCCTCTCTCTTTCTCTTTCCCTCTCTCTCTCCCTCCCTCTCTCTCTCTCCCTCCCTCTCTCTCTCTCCCTCCCTCTCTCTCTCCCTCTCCCCCTACCCCGCCCCATCACAAGTACCCTTTTCTTGCCTTGTAAGCTCCCGCAGTGGGACTGTATGGGTTTAGTTCTGAAAGCAACAGAATCTGATTCTTGTTTACTCAAGCAAAAAAAGAAAAAAAAATGTACTGATCAAGTTATGGAGTAACCCACAGAATGACGGGAAAACTAAATAGCTAGACAAACTAGATTTTGGAAAATACAGGAACAGGAAAGCTCCAGGTATAAAAACGCCCATTGCTGTTGGACCTCCTCTTCAAGATGCTGTCCCCAGAATAACTCATATCTCAACTCAAGCCATTTTCCATCTTTGGGTCCTTGCCCTTAAGTTGCAAATTTCAGGAAGAGTATCTGGGCTGGCGCATCTTGGTCACCTGCCCATCCCTTGTTGGGGGTCAGGGGCTGAGGGATGGGGGAGTGCCTTCATTGTCTGCCCAACTCGTGGAATTGGAGGGGGGTGTTCCTCAAAGGAGAACAAAGAGCTGTTACCAAAAGGAGGGCTGAGGCATACTACAGAGGCAGAAATAAGAGACCAACGGGGACTCTTGGCGGGCTTTTACATTGGTGACATCCAGTCCTGTCTCTGGACCTTTCTGGAGTCCCCTAAGAGGCATGTGGGCTGGCCATCTTGGGCCCCTTGGGGAGAGTGATAATGCTGGCCTTGGCTTGGGGTGCTGGCTTGTTTCAGAAGATGTCCTTTTTCTCTCAGGAAGACAACGGTTTTTAACTCTCTACTGGATTTGGGCAGCTCATTAATAGACTTCAGAAATTGGCATAATGCAAACTCTACATTCACTAGCTCTTTTTCTGTTTTCATACACATATTTATTCAACACATTTATTAAGTGTCTACCGTGTGCCTGCACTGTTCTAAAAGTTGTGATACAGTGTATCTTTCTATTTAGTAAGTCTCTTTGATAGGTCTGTACTATTTTAGATGCTGGAATATTGCAAAGAACCAAGTCCCCGTCTTCATGAATGGAATCTACATTCTGGTTCACCATTGTATCCTAGTACTGGGCTCTGTAAATACATGTTGAATGAATAATTGAATGACACCAGCTTGTGCTATGTTGCTGCAAGCATAGCTTTTCTGTGGAATGCACTAATGATGTGGTGTTGGAACTTAAGAATTTTGATTTTCTAGTTTTTCCCGTCCTGTGTATGCCTCTTCCTCCAACGCTCAGAAGTCATCAGTAAGTTCTCAAAGAAAGAGGACTTCAAACTGTACTACTTGTTTTCAAAGCAAACTCTAGAGTTTTCCCTGCCACGGAGAAACCCGAAACTATAGACTGGCAGTTCTGCCTTGTAAGCAGACGGCTAATGGGTCTATGAGTCACCAGTTGCCTCAGGGGACTGCCCGCTCCCCTGACATCGGGTGCCCAAGGGCTCTTGGTAAATGCCAGATGTTGCTGCCAGTGGTGGGTGGTGTTGGCGTCAACTCAGGCTGTAGGAACAATCTAGCATCACTCTAAAAAAAGGAAAGCTTGCTGCTCTCTTGTTAATGAAGTCCGAAACGGGAGATGGGGGTGCCAGAATATGGCCTCAGATATCTGCAAGTTAAAGCTGCGGGGTTTGGTAGCGCTGTCCTTCCTTAAGTTTCCAGAAAACGGAAATCATGACGATATTTAACTTCTGGGAAGATGAATACTTTGAAAACACACATAATAATCCTTAGAAAACTAATAAATAGAATACTCACATCAGTTAAAAAGAATGAGGTAGTATTATGTGTACTAATAAGGCTAGATCTCCAAGACATATTATTAAGTGGAGAAAGCCTGCAGGTAGATGAATGCGTACCTTGTATATTAAAACCAACCTCACTACCAAAAATGACAACATAGGGATTCTCCTGGCAGTCCAGTGGTTAAGACTCCGCGCTTCCACCGCAGGGGGCGCTGGTTCAATCCCTGGTCAGGGAAATAAGATCCTGCATGCCGTGCGGCGCAGCCAGAAAAAAAATGACAACATACACAATGATGCTATGTATACATCACGGGGCACATATGTGTATGTGTGTCCAGAAGAAGGTTTGTAGCATACTGAAAAAGGTTTGTAGCATACGTTTGTAGCATACGGTTACCCTGAGGAGGCTAGAAAGGAGACAGGACTGTGATCAGAGGGAACCTTAATTGTAATATTTCAATTTTTTAGAGGAATGTTTCATTTATAAGTTTTAACACTTAACATTAATTTTAAAAGAAAATATTCCTAAGTCGTTAGAGCAGGCAAACACTACATGTGGTCCTTAGCAAAGCAGAGCGTTAACCTCCTGAGCAAGTTGGTTATATAGACGTGGTTCTGTGGCTTTCCAGAAATATCCTGTCTGAAACCCACCACGTGAAAGATGCCCACACATCGCAGAGGTACAAACGTGAAGAGAAATACTGTCATATGTAAGCCAAGTAGTACTGGAACTGACATTTGCTCAACAGGCCTATACTATTTGGATTTAGTCAACTGTGTTGAATTCTGCTATTTCTATAGTACTTTATGGCTTTCAAATGATCTCATTCGAGTCTCACAACTTTCTAGTCGGTAGGGCTCGACTCATCATCTCCATTTCACAAATTAGAAAACTGAGGTTCAGAAAAATTAAGTGACTTGTCTAAGATCAAGGTTAGTAAAGGGGCAGAGTACCTGTATTTTCCAGGAGCTGAATGCCTTCTCTAATTTCTCCATTCTCAACAAATCCAACTCCAATAGTTAACAGAAGCCGTCAGACCCTAGCTTTCATCTTCTTGCTGGCAGCCCCCTTGGCCCACTTTCTACTTGAACCTAGGTAGGTGAACTCAAATCCAAAATCCAACTTCAGAACATAGTACATAGTACTCCATCCTGGCACAGTTGCAAATGATAAATGACGCGGTGCTGGGCTTGATACCACAGCCCTGTGCTGCCTCGTGACAGCTGGTACTCTGTCATGTCCTCTCAACTTTTCATCATGGGTCCATATCCTGTCTCCCCAGCTAAGTCAGAGCCCTCGGGGACCTTCTCTTATCCTTCCTTAACTCTCAGTAGGCAGCCTCTCAATGAATATGTACTTGATAAGTTCCTTCAGCCTCATAATGTAGCCAGAACAGGATAAGCTTACGTGTTGTAACACACTTTTTTTTTTTTTGCGGCACGCGGGCCTCTCACTGTTGCGGCCTCTCCCGTTGCGGAGCGCAGGCTCCGGACGCGCAGGCTCAGCGGCCATGGCTCACGGGCCCAGCCGCTCCGCGGCATGTGGGATCCTCCCGGACTGGGGCACGAACCCACGTCCCCTGCATCAGCAGGCGGACTCTCAACCACTGCGCCACCAGGGAAGCCCTGTAACACACTTTTAAATGAACACACTGCCCGTGAGAATTGATACTTCTGAAAATAAACTCTTGCTCTCCCTCCTCAGCCCTCCAAGCCTGCCTATCCCACGTCCTTTATCACAATCAATCAGTGACAGTTCGACTTTCACAGCTTGTAAGCCCCAACCCTTGGACTCCCTCCTCTCTTTCTTTTATACTTTACTTCCAATCTGTTATAAGCCTCGTTGGCTCTGTCTTCAAATTCCATTCAGAGTCCAGCCATTTCTGCCCACCTCTAACTGCTTCCTCCCTGGTCCAAATCATGGTCATCTGGGTCATTAGAATGGCCTCCATTTGCCTCTCCCTAAAACAGCCCTTGACACCCAGTTTCTTCTCAAGACAGCAACCAGTGGATCCTGTGGCCATCTAGGTCGACCACTTCTCTCCCTCTACTCGAAAACCTCCAAAGGTTTGCTCAGCTCACATGGAACAAAGTCCAGAGTCCTTGCCATGTCCCCAAAGGCCCCACATTCTATCATCTCCTGTTACTCTTCCTCCTGGCCTATTCCTCTCTAGGGCCCCTGGAATCCCTGCTCTTTCTCAGGCACCCTACTGTTGATTCTCTCTTCTCTGGGGTTTTGCACACGGCTTTCACTCTCCCTGAAATGCTCTTCCCCTTGAAATCAGGGCTAGCTTGCTCATCTTTTTTTTTTTTTTTTTTGTAGTACGCGGGCCTCTCACTGTTGTGGCCTCTCGCCTTGCGGAGCACAGGCTCCGGACGCGCAGGCTCAGTGGCCATGGCTCACGGGCCCAGCCGCTCCGCGGCATGTGGGATCTTCCCGGACCAGGGCACATACCCGTGTCCCCTGCATCGGCAGGCGAACTCTCAACCACTGCGCCACCAGGGAAGCCCTGCTCATCATCTTCAAGTCTTTTCTTAAGTGTCACCATATAGGGAGGTCTTCCCTGATCACCCCATTTAAAACTGCAGCCACCACCCCTCTCCCCAGCACACACGCATACACACACACACACACACACACACACACAACTTCCTGGCACTTCTTATCCCCTTCCCTGCCTTATTTTTCTCCATAGTACATACCACTTTCTAACGCACTCAATAATGTATTGTTTCGTTTGTGGAACTTCCCTACTAGGATGTTTGCTCCAAGAAAGTATGGATTTTTGTTTCTTTTGTTCATTGCTGTATTCCCAGAGCCTAGAACATGCCTGGCACATAACAGATGTTCAGTAAATATTTGTTGAATCAATAAGACTGACAAAGATGAAAATTCCATAGTATTGGTGGGGATTTAGGGAAACATCCTTTCATATGTTGCCGGTCAGAGTGTAAATTGGAATTACCTCTTTGGAGGGCAATTTGGCAAGATCCATCAAAATTTAAAAAGGCATCTTACCTATGACCCAGAAAGTCAGCTGCCAAGTATTTATTCAAGGGACACACATATCCAAACACACAGTGAGAGGATAGTCACTGCAGGGACACACATATCCAAACACACAGTGAGAGGATAGTCACTGCAGGGACACACATATCCAAACACACAGTGAGAGGATAGTCACTGCAGCATTATTTTAATATCAAAAGGCTGGAATGAACTTAAATGTCCATTCATAAGGATCTGGTTAAAATAACAAGGGCATCAACTACATAAATGCAACTACATAAATGCATAAATGCAAAGAACGATAGAGGAAGTTATCCATGTAGTGGGTGGAACAGTCTCCATGGTAAAAGGAGTGAAGCAAGTCAGGGACAGAAATGTGTGGAGTATGCCACTGTTGGGGTAAAAAGGGAGAGGACTGTGGGTGCCTATACTTACAAGTGTGCAGAAGGGTAAGTAAATACACACACACACACACATAAATAGCTCTGGAAAGTCGCAAAATACTGATGATAGAGGTTGCCTTTTTTGAGGGAATTATTCAAGGACTGGGAGACTTGAAAACGATTTTTAAAAGTTCGTTGTGAATATAGTACTTAAAAAAACTCACTTCTGCAATGCATCAACCCTATTCTTTCGCTAACTTTTACTCTTTGTGGGACTGACATGTTAAAAATTTGCCCTAACCTCCGCTTTGAAGGCAAGGGTGGGGCTGGGAAGGAGGACCTTTTATTTCCTCGGGGAGCGAGGCCAATAAAACGTATAAATAGAGCCAGCCCAACCTCGTGCTCAGTGACTCGAGGGCTTGCCCCGCCTTCCCTCAGCCCCGTCCCCCACGGTGCCCTCGGATTTTGCCGTCTGGCGGCTGGAGTCCCTGCTTCCTCTTTAGAGGGCAGCAGCGAAGCGTCTCGGGAACGCATGCGCCCCAATTTGCGCCCGGGGAATTAAAGCGAGAGAAGAAAAGCCCCAACAAAACCCGCGCCCTAAACAAAACCCAAGTGGAGGAAAGCGCGCGGCCCTGCAGCCCCGGGGCCGTGAAGGCGCCTCCCGCCTTGCCCGCGTCCCCGGCCGCAGCGTGATGCGCACGGACCGGCCCGCGACGCCCCGGCCGCCACTGTCCCCGCACCTGGACGCCGGTCCGGTGGCCGCGCCGCAGCCGCGCTCGCTCGCCGCCGCCGCCGCGGCTTCCTCGGAGTCGTCCGGCGCCGGCGGGGCACCTCGCTCTCCATGGGGCTGAGGGCCTGGCTGAGGACCGTGTGCTGCTGCTGCTGCCCGTGCGGGTGCCTGGAGGAGCCCGCCGTGCCCGAGAAGGAGCCCCTGGTCAGGTGGGTGCGCGCCCCGGCCGCGATCTGGAGCTCCCTGACCGTTGCCGGGCGCCGCGGAGTGCGGATACTCGTGTGCTCGTCAGAGCTGGGGACGTGCGCTTGCTTTAAGGTCACACTGAGGCGCAGACTAAGCCCCTGGGTTCCTTACAGGAGATCCTGCTCCTTGGGTTTGTTCCTCGGGTAAAATATTTGCCTGAAAGCACAGATCCTCGGAGGCACCTGAGACCCAAGTTGGAAGCCTGTGGAAAACGGCAAGAATTCGGGTTGCAGTGACCCCGCAGAGAAGTAGGGGAGAGAAGTTTGCATAGGGGTCCGATTAAATACAACTGTGACTGCCTATTTCTGTTTCAGTGAAATGGGCAACTGTGAATTTCTGTTTCACCCAGGAAAAAAGTTGGATACGTTGTCATTCAATTTTATTACTGAAAGAAGACGATCGCAGTGACTGAGTGCAAGGCAATACTTTTCACATTAAAAAAAAGTACATATTTTTCTCAAGGGACAGCTTATTCACTGGGACGTTGATTCATTACAGATTAAGCTATGAAGTGTGAGGACATTTAATGCACATTAGCGATGTGCTAAGTGGCTTTGTGAAGGCACCATCCAACACAGCTTTGTTCAGGGCGGTGACTGTAAGCAATTATTTTATATCCTGACTCTGATGAAATTAAGGTTTCACTAGGGCATGACTTGGAGGTAGATATGACAGAAACAAAATATTTAAAATGAAATTAGGAAATAGTAGATGAGGCAGAACTCCAGAGTTGGGTAAGCAAACGTGGAAGCCAGTGTTTGTTATGAAGTATGCAACTAGTATGATAAAGCTTTCACAACTTTTTTTTGGCTGTGTTGGGTCTTCAGGGCTTTCTTTAGCTGCCACGAGGCTGCTCCTCGTTGCAGTGCGCAGGCTTCTCATTGCGGTGGCTTCTCTTGTTGCAGAGCACGGGCTCCAGGCACACGGGCTCAGTAGTTGTGGCACACAGGCTTAGTTGCTCCTCGGCATGTGGGATCTTCCTGGACCAGGGCTTGAACCCGTGTCCCCTGCATTGGCAGGTGGATTCTTAATCACTGCGCCACCAGGGAAGTCCCTCACAACTTTTTTAAAAGCATGATTTACCTTTTCTTAACTCTATCGAGTCCAAACATTTTACCTTGATTTTTGAGATCTTACATAACCCCTTCCCTCCTGTCCACTATTATTTTCTGGTACATTACACACTGTACACTCCTTGATTTAATCAGACAGGCATCTTTACTGCTCTAGGAACAATCCAACCTTCTTATTCCCTCCAAGCTTGCTTCAAGTAGTGACCTTTATTCTTTCTGCCCCTTCCTAAATGCTAGTTCTCAAGGTCTCCTCAAGCAGTCTTCTTTGATTTTTTTTACCCTTATTCATCTTCCTCTCCAATAACATAGGGTTTAGAACTTGCCATCTGCCCCTCACTGTTTAGTGAGCACACATGTATGTAAACATGTCCTGTTTGTATTCTATGTATAAAGTCATACACACAATACCCAATGTTTTTGTTTGCTCTTGCAGTGGTGTTCCCACTTAGATTATTAGATTATTGCAGGCAGGGAGAAACCCAGTAATCTACCATGAGTCTTAAAAGTAGTGGGTAACAATCTGGAATTTCATGCTTGGGTTTTACAGTCAACTTATCAATATTCATAGTAACATGAAATACAGCTCTCAGCTTGGTCTTATTCTCAGAGCCTTGGGTCTTTCCAATATTCTTTCCAGAATTGCTATTTAAGATGATAGTTTTGGTTGTTTTATTTTAAAAAATATTTTTATTTTTATTTTTTTGCGGTACGCGGGCCTCTCACTGTTGTGGCCTCTCCCGTTGCGGAGCACAGGCTCCGGACGCGCAGGCTCAGCGGCCATGGCTCAAGGGCCCAGCCGCTCCGCGGCATGTGGGATCTTCCCCGACTGGGGCACGAACCCGTGTCCTCTGCATCGGCAGGCGGACTCTCAACCACTGCGCCACCAGGGAAACCCAGTTTGGGTTGTATTAAAACCTCAACCCTCCCCTGCCTTGGTTTACACTGTAAGTCAGTGAATTTTGCAAGTGATTTAAGAAGACAGAGTCAGTTGAGGCAGAATAACATAGTGCTCATGAATCAGATTGCCTGGGGTTAAATTCCAACTGGGTGACCTGGCACAAGTTATGAAACTTTTTTTGTGCCTTAATTTCCTCATCTGTAAAATGGGCATGGTAATACCTCAAAGGGATGAAGTGAGAAACAAAATGAGCTACTCCATGTGAAGTGCTCAGTATAGTGCCTGACACATAGTAAACAGCCAATGAATTTTAGTTATTATTAAGTATCATTGCTATTCTTCTGAGCATGTGCATATGGGTGGACTGGTCTTTTGTGGTTTAGTGTCATTCTGGTATCATTTCAGTATAATATTTGGGAAGAGCAGCCTATTAATGGGTGTGTGGAGCAGTGACGTGTGTGTGTGTGTGTGTGTGTGTGTGTGTGTGTGTGTGTGTGTGTGTGTGTACCGGCATGTTCTTTCCTGCCCAAGTCATTGGAAGGTCTAGTTTGAAATTTTTTTTAAGTGTGAAGTTCAGTGCTTTTTAATACATTCACAAAGCTGTGCAATTGTAACCACTATCTAACTCAGAACGTTTTCATCAGTTCAAAGAGAAGCACTATATCCATTGGCAGTCACTTGCTGCCCTCCCCCCCCGCCACTCACCCCCACCCCCCAACTCCCCACAGTCAACCACTAACCTACCTTCTGTTTTTAGAGGTTTGACTATTCTGGACATTTTGTACAAATGGAATCATCCATTATGTGGGCTTTTGCATCTGACTTCTTTCACTTAGCGTAAGGTTTTCAAGTTTCATCCATGTTGTAGGGTGTATCCGCATTTCATTCTTTTTTTGTCATTGGGTAATATTCCATTGTATGGATATATTACATTTTATTTATCAATTGACGGACATTTGGGTGGTTTCCACTTTTTGGCTTTTATAAATAATGCTGCTACAAACAGTGGTGTACAAGTTTTTGTGTGGACGTATGTTTTCTGTTCTCTTGGGTATATACCTAGAAGTGGAATTGCTGGGTCATACGGTAAATTCTACATTTAACTTTTTTTTTTAAATAAATTTATTTATTTATTTTTGGCTGTGTTGGGTCATTGTTTCTGTGCGAGGGCTTTCTCTAGTTGCGGCGAGCGGGGGGCCACTCTTCATCGCGGTGCGCGGGCCTCTCACTATCGCGGCCTCTCTTGTTGCGGAGCACAGGCTCCAGACGCGCAGGCTCAGTGTTGGGGCTCACGGGCCCAGTTGCTCTGCGGCATGTGGGATCTTCCCAGACCAGGGCTCGAACCCGTGTCCCCTGCATTGGCAGGCGGATTCTCAGCCACTGCACCACCAGGGAAGCCCCTACATTTAACTTTTTGAGGAGCTGCCAGGCTATTTTCCATAGTGGCTGGTTTGGAATCTTGATGTGGTGAAATGATATGGTCAGATGGTCTTAACTTTATTTTTTATTAAGAACTTCATTCTTCATTTATAAAAAAGGTTTTGTACAGATATCTACTCCCCCCAGCTAAATCCTTTATTCTATGGTAAAACAGTGGTTTTCAAGTTTTATTTCATACCCCAAGGTAATAGTGCCTGGAGGGGGTGTGGTCAGAGGGAAAACGTTTGTCATTTGTGTGCCTGATCACCTGTAGTCCTTTTCCAAAATGGACCAGGGACTCTTCGTTAGTTCAAGAAAACCAATTTTTAATCTCAGCTCATATGCCAATCTGACATTGCCACTTGTGTTTTTGACCTTTTTCCTTTTGCTTTTTCTGGAACCTTGTATGTGAAAGAGAATGGCGGTCGCTTGTCTGGTTTGCATCTGTATATTTCGATGTCCCACTAGTTCTTTCTTTGCCCTTTCTCTGGAAGTATGCTGGGGCCTCCCTTGACTAAAAATTCATCCTGATATTGCCATTTTCTTTAGCTGCCGTCCTTTGCAGCAGGTGCAAATGTCTCTAAAGCATAGTCAGCTGTACCCCTACCTCCTTCTTCACCTCCCACTCATGCTGAGATTTTGCTCCTTCCCCTGCATGATTACATGAAAACTGTTCTTTTGAAAGTTTCAAGAGAAAGAAATCTGCTCTTGTTTTCTCGCTGGACACGAGTACCCCTGTGCTGACCATCCTGGCCTTATTTCTCATTTCCTCTTTCCCTGGCCTCTGATTTCACATTCTCTAGTCTCTGTGCCCGTGATCTGTGTAATCATTCTGGTTTCCCTTCTGGTGCCTCTGTTAATGGCATAATTGTTAGCTAGACATCTTTTTGTTTTCTCTACTGCTGAAGATTCTACTCGGGTTTTAAGGCACATTTCAGTTGCCCCCTGTATGATGAAGTCTTAGAAGGTCTCTCCAAGCAGTTATGGTGTCTCTTTTCTTTCTTTTTACCCCTCAAGTCACTTACTGCATTCTGCCTGGTACTATTACACTTATAAGTTGGGTGCTGCAACCCCGCCAGACTGGAGGTTCTAATCTAGATTGGGGGGGCATGAATCTTTCCTTAGCATTCGCTATTGTGTTGCACAGTCCCCCACATGGAGTAAGAACTGAATAAATACTTTTGGGTTAATAGAAATTATAATAGCCGTTAAATTTATTAATTTCTTCCTATGTGTAAATTTTAAGAAATGTATTTAAAACAAAATGTTATGAAGAATAACAGCATAAGCACCCACATACCCAGCACCACACACCTTAAGAAAACATTGGGCTTCCCTGGTGGCGCAGTGGTTAAGAATCCGCCTGCCAATGCAGGGGACATGGGTTCGAGCCCTGGTCCGGGAAGATCCCACATGCCGTGGAGCAACTAGGCCCGTGAGCCACAACTACTGAGCCTGCGCATCTGGAGCCTGTGCTCCTCAACAAGAGAGGCCGTGACAGTGAGAGGCCCGCGCACCGCGATGAAGAGTAGCCCCCGCTCGCTGCAACTAGAGAAAGCCCTCGCACAGAAACAAAGACCCAACACAGCCAAAAATAAATAAATGAATAAATATTTAAAAAAAACATTGACAACAGAGTGGAAGCCCCCCATGTATCCCTTCGTGACTGCACGCTCTCCCCACCCCGTCCCCCGCACAGGTGAGCTCTAAATTGAATCTGTGTTTGGCCTTCTTAACTTTATATAAATGGTGCGTACTGTATGTAGTTGGTTTTTTTTTTTTACATGCAATCTGTCATTTAATTGTCGCTATGACCAAATGAGATAGGTGTTATTTATCCCCATTTTATAGATAAGGAACTCAGGGCTTAGTATTCAGATAATTAATTCAAAGTCACAACTGATAAGTCGGAGAGGCAGAATTTGAATCCATGTCTGTGTGACTTTAGAGTCCATGCCTTGCATTGCAGAAAATTCAGAAAACTACCAGTGTCCAACATTAACTGATAATATTTATATATTAGACACTGGTGGATATCACTAGCCTTAGCTCCTGCCCATTGTGGCCCCTTTCTCCTGCCCTTCTTCCATGTCCTTCATTAGTATAATTCTTCTACCTAGCTGTAGGAGCAACCTGGCCCTGAGAGCCAAGCCCAGGGGGAGTTCGGAGACCTGAGTCCTCGTCTCATCTATTAAGAGGCTGTGGGATTTTGGGGAACTCTCTTAACTTCCTAGAACTTTAATTTCTTCTTCTGTCCAATGGAGAGATCCAACTTTAAGATACAGCCTTGAAGGGCCGTTCCAGGCTTGATGCAGACTCTCATCTTTCTGTGGACTTGTGTCAGCTGAAATTCTATTTGACATGGATTCTAGCTTTGGGTGGCTCCTGGTGTCCTTGGCTTGTGGCAGCACAACTCCAGTCCTTACCTCCGTCGTCCTCCATGTTTCTGTCCTCTTGGTCTCAAATCTCCTTTTCTCTTCTCTTCTAAGGATACCAGCCGTTGGATTTAGGGTCCACCCTAAACCCAGGATGATCTCGTATCAAGATGGTTAACTAACTATTGATACATCTGTAAAGCCTCTATTTCCAAATAAGGTCACATTCATAGGAACTGGGGATTAGGACTGAAAGATGTCTTTTGGGGGGACACTAGTCAACCACTGCAGGGTACTTTTGGGAAAATGTTTGAGCTCAAAGCATTGGTTTTTTTGGTTTGTTTGTTTTTTTAATAAATTTATTTATTTATTTATTTATTTATTTAGGCTGTATTGGGTCTTCATTTCTGTGTGAGGGCTTTCTCTAGTTGCGGCGAGCGGGGACCACTCTTCATCGCGGTGCGCGGGCCTCTCATTGTCGCGGCCTCTCGTGTTACGGAACACAGGCTCCAGACGCGCAGGCTCAGTAGCTGTGGCTCACGGGCGCAGTTGCTCCGCGGCATGTGGGATCTTCCCAGACCAGGGCTCGAACCCGTGTCCCCTGCATTGGCAGGCAGATTCTCAACCACTGCGCCACCAGGGAAGCCCACGCATTGGTTTTTATTTCACTTTTATAGCAGAGCTTTCTTCCATCAGTGATGAAAGCATTCTCTTGCCTTGTAAAAATCCACACCTAAGCATGAGTTGTGCCCCTTGAATTTATGTGATTCTGGAGGCGCAGCTGCAGTCATCTTTAAGCAGAGAGATGCCCAAATCCTCTGTCCACTAGAAAGTCTATCACCAGATGCCATACAATATGGACATCAGAGGCCTGGAGAAGTCTAAAATGGAAAGAAATGCAGTGTCAATGTCACTCGCTAAAGCATCTTCCACAAGGCTTACTTGGAACTTTTCAGGGGAGTATAATTCTTACTCTCTGACTTATTGGCTATTAGTAACTGATAAGCATCACGTGTCCAGTTGTTCAAAAGCAGAAGAAGAAAGGGAAAGAATGAGCAAATCATGGTTGAGTTTTTATTTGTGGCTCTCTCTTCAGCTGCCTAAGTGAACCTAACAATCTTCCAAATCTGTTTTGCTCCCTGCTCTTCTCAATACCCACCTGCAGCTTCCATTCCTAATAACAGAATTTATGTACACATTTGTGGGCAGTGAACGGAGAACAGATGTCAGTGTTTTATTTTTCTCCAGTGCCTGGAATTCCCATTAGGGGAAAAGAAAATAAAACCTCAGTTTGCTCTTGATGGTTGTTTTATGCCCATAAAGAGGGGCTGTTCAGAGGAGGAACTGGTCGGGGCCTGTGAGTGTCAGCAACAGAACTGAATTTTCCTGATGATAAAGAAATGGTTCAGTTGGGACTTCCCTGGCGGTCCACTGGTTAAGACTCCGCACTTCCACTGCAGGGGGAGCGGGTTCCATCCCTAGACCCCTGGTCTGGAAACTAAGATCCCACATGCCGTGCCGTGCAGCCAAAAAAAAAAAAAAAAAGAAATAGTTCCGCGTGAGTCATACTGCGCCAGCATGTCGAAGAGGGCGAGAGATTGAAGTTGTGATGTGCGCCTTCCCATCAAGCTCTGCTGATCCTTTTATTTTTTTAACATCTTTATTGGAGTATAATTGCTTTACATTGTTGTGTTAGTTGCTGCTGTATAACAAAGTGAATCAGCTATTCGTATACATATATCCCCATATCCCCTCCCTCTTGCATCTCCCTCCCACCTTCCCTATCCCACCCCTCTAGGTGGTCACAAAACACCAAGCAGATCTCCTTGTGCTATGTGGCTGCTTCCCATTCTCTATTTTACATTTAGTAGTGTATATAAGTCCATGCCACTCTCTCACCTCGTCCCAGCTTACCCTTCCCCCTCCCTGTGCCCTCAAGTCCATTCTCTATGTCTGCATCTTTATTCCTGTCCTGCCCCTAGGTTCTTCAGAACCTTTTTTTTTTTTTTTTTAGATTCTATATATATGTGTTAGCATACGGTATTTGTTTTTCTCTTTCTGACTTACTTCACTCTGTATGACAGACTCTAGGTCCATCCACCTCACTACAAATAACTCAATTTCGTTTCTTTTTATGCCTGAGGAATATTCCATTGTATATATGTGCCACATCACCTTTATCCTTTCATCTGTCAGTGGACACTTAGGTTGCTTCCATGTCCTGGCTATCGTAAATAGTGCTGCAATGAATATTGTGGTACATGACTCTTTTTGAATTATGGTTTTCTCAGGGTATATGCCCAGTAGTGGGATTGCTGGGTCATATGGTATTTCTATTTTTAGTTTTTTAAGGAACCTCCATACTGTTCTCCACAGTGACTGTATCAATTTACATTCCCACCAACAGTGCAGGAGGGTTCCCTTTTTTCCACACCGTGTGTGTGTGTTTATCTCTGGGCTTTCTATCCTGTTCCATTCATCTATATTTCTATTTTTGTGCTAGTACCATACTGTCTTGATTACTGTAGCTTTGTATTATAGTCTGAAGGCAGGGAGCCTGATTCCTCAGGCTCTGTTTTTCTTTCTCAAGATTGCTTTGGCTATTTGGGGTCTTTTGTGTTTCCATACAAATTGTGAAATTTTTTGTTCTGGTTCTGTGAAAAATGCCATTAGTACTTTGATAGGGATTGCATTGAATCTGTAGATTGCTTTGTGTAGTGTAGTCATTTTCACAATGTTAATTCTTCCTATCCAAGAACATGGTATTTCTCTCCATCTGTTTCTGTATCATCTTTAATTTCTTTCATCAGTGTCTCATAGTTGTCTGCATACAGGTCTTTTGTCTCCTTAGGTAGGTTTATTCCTAGGTATTTTATACTTTTTGTTACAAAAATGGTAAATGGGAGTGTTTGCTTAATTTCTGTTTCAGATTTTTCATCATTAGTATATAGGAATGCAAGAGATTTCTGTGCATTAATTTTGTATCCTACTACTTTGCCAGATTCATTGATTAACTCTAGTAGTTTTCTGGTAGCATCTTTAGGATTCTTTATGTATAGTATCATGTCATCTGCAAACAATGACAGTTTTACTTTTCCGATTTGGATTCCTTTTATTTCTTTTTCGTCTCTGATTGCTGTGGCTAAAACTACCAAGACTATGTTGAATATTAGTGGTGAGAGTGGGCAACCTTTTCTTGTTCCTGATCTTAGTGGAAATGGTTTCAGTTTTTCACCATTGAGGATGATGTTGGCTGTGGGTTTGTCATATATGGCCTTTATTATGTTGAGGTAAGCTCCCTCTATGCCTACTTTCTGGAGAGTTTTTTATAAATTGGTGTTGAATTTTGTCAAAAGCTTTTTCTGCATCTGTTGAGATGATCATATGGTTTTTCTCCTTCTATTTGTTAATGTGGTATATCACGTTGATTGATTTTCATATACTGAAGAATCCTTGCATTCCTGGGATAAACCCCACTTGATCATGGTATATGATCCTTTTAATGTGCTGTTGGTTTCTGTTTGCTAGTATTTTGTTGAGGATTTTTGCATCTTCGTTCATCAGTGATATTGGTCTGTAGTTTTCTTTTTTGTGATATCTTTGTCCGGTTTTGGTATCAGGGTGATGGTGGCCTCGTAGAATGAGTTTGGGAGTGTTCCTCCCTCTGCTATATTTTGGAAGAGTTTGAGAAGGATAGGTGTTAGCTCTTCTCTAAATGTTTGATAGAATTCACCTGTGAAGCTGTTGGTCCTGGGCTTTTGTTTGTTGGAAGATTTTAAATCACAGTTTCAATTGCAGTGCTTGTGGTTGGTCTGTTTATATTTTCTATTTCTTCCTGGTTCAGTCCTGGAAGGTTGTGCTTTTCTAAGAATTTGTCCATTTCTTCCAGGTTGTCCATTTTATTGGCATATAGTTGCTTGTAGTAATCTCTCATGATTCCTTGTATTTCTGCAGTGTCAGTTGTTACTTCTCCTTTTTCATTTCTAATTCTATTGATTTGAGTCTTCTCCCTTTTTTTCTTGATGAGTCTGGCTAATGGTTTATCAATTTTGTTTAGCTTCTCAAAGAACCAGCTTTTAGTTTTATTGATCTTTGCTATCATTTCCTTCATTTTTTTTCATTTATTTCTGATCTGATCTTTATGATTTCTTTCCTTCTGCTTACTTTGGGGTTTTTTTGTTCTTCTTTCTCTAAGTGCTTTAGGTGTAAGGTTAGGTTGTTTATTTGAGATGTTTCTTGTTTCTTGAGGTAGGATTGTATTGCTGTAAACTTCTCTCTTAGAACTGCTTTTGCTGCATCCCATAGGTTTTGGACCATCGTGTTTTCATTGTTATTTGTTTCTAGGTATTTTTTGATTTCCTCTTTGATTTCTTCAGTGATCTCCTGGATATTTAGTAGTGTATTGTTTAGCCTCCATGTGTTTGTATTTTTTACAGTTTGTTTCCTGTAATTAATATCTAGTCTCATAGCATTGTGGTCAGAAAAGATACTTGATCCGATTTCAATTTTCTTAAATTTCCTTATTTATTTTCATTTTGGTTGATCTGTCCATTGGTGAAAGTGGGGTGTTAAAGTCCCCTAATATTATTGGGTTACTCTCGATTTCCCCTTTTATGGCTATTAGCATTTGCCTTATGTATTAAGGTGCTCCTGTGTTGGGTACATAAATATTTACAATTGTTACATCTTCCTCTTGGATTGATCCCTTGATCATTATGTAGTGTCCTTCTTTGTCTCTTGTAATAGTCTTTATTTTAAAGTCTATTTGTCTGATATGAGATTTGCTACTTCAGCTTTCTTTTGATTTCCATTTCCATAGAATATCTTTTTCCATTCCCTCACTTTCAGTCTTTATGTGTCCCTAGGTCTGAAGTGGGTCTCTTGTAGACAGCATATATACAGGTCTTGTTTTTGTATCCATTCAGCCAGTCTGTGTCTTTTGGTTGGAGCATTTAATCCATTTACATTTAAGGTAATTATCAAAATGTATGTTTCTATTACCATTTTCTTAATTGTTTTGGGGGTTTTTTGGTAGGTATTTTCCTTTTCTTGTGTTTCCTGCCTAGAGAAGTTCCTTTAGCATTTGTTGTAAAGCTGGTTTGGTTATGCTGAATTCTCTTAGCTTTTGCTTGTCTGTTAGGTTTTAATTTCTATGTCAAATCTGAATGAGATCCTTGCTGGGTAGAGTAATATTGATTGTAGGTTTTTCCCTTTCATCACTTTAAATAGGTCCTGCCACTCCCTTCTGACTTGCAGAGTTTCTGCTGAAAGATCAGCTTTTAACCTTATCGGGATTCCCTTGTATGTTATTTGTCACTTTTCCTTTGCTGCTTTTAATATTTTTTCTTTGTATTTAATTTTTGATAGTTTGATTAACATGTGTCTTGGCGTGTTTCTTCTTGGATTTATCCTGTATGGGGCTCTCTGCTCTTCCTGGACTTGATTGACTATTTCCTTTCCTATATTAGGGAAGTTTACAACTATAATCTCTTCAAATATTTTGTCAGAGCCTTTCTATTTCTCTTCTGCTTCTGGGACCCCTATAATTTGAATGTTGGTGCATTTAATGTTGTCCCAGAGGTCTCTGAGATTGTCATCAATTCTTTTCATTTCTTTTTCTTTATTCTGCTCTGCAGTAGTTATTTCCACTATTTTATCTTCCAGGTCACTTATCCATTCTTCTGCCTCAGTTATTCTGCATTGATTCCTTCTAGAGAATTTTTAATTTCACTTATTATGTTGCTCATCGTTGTTTGTTTGCTCTGTAGTTCTTCTAGGTCCTTGTTAAATATTTCTTGTATTTTCTCCATTCTATTTCCAAGATTTGGGATATCTTTACTATCATTACTCTGAATTCTTTTTCAGGTAGACTGCCTATTTCCTCTTCATTTGTTTGGTCTGGTGGGTTTTTACCTTGCTCCTTCATCTGATGTGTATTTCTTTGTCTTCTCATTTTGCTTAACTTACTGTGTTTGGGGTCTCCCTTTTACAGGCTACAGGTTCGTAGTTCCAGTTGTTTTTGGTGTCTGTCCTCAGTGGGTAAGGTTGGTTTAGTGGGTTGTGTAGGCTTCCTGGTGGAGGGAACTGGTGCCTGTGTTCTGGTGGATGAGGCTGGATCTTCTCTTTGTGGTGTGCAGGACCGTGTCCGGTGGTGTGTTTTGGGGTGTCTGTAAACTTGGTATGATTTTAGGCAGCCTCTCTGCTAATGGGTGAGGTTGTATTCCTGTCTTGCTAGTTGTTTGGCATGGGGTGTCCAGCACTGGACCTTGCTGGTCGTTGAGTGGAGCTGGGTCTTAGCGTTGAGATGGAGATTTCTGGGAGAGCTCTCGCCGATTGATATTACGTTGGGCCAGTAGGTCTCTGGTCCAATGTCCTGAACTCAGCTCTCCCACTCAGAGGCTCAGTCCTGACACCCGGCCAGAGCACCAAGACCCTTATTAGCTGAAATGCCAAACAGAATGTCTTTATGGAAAAGTCTCTGCTGATCCTTTATAGGTTGTCTGTAGCACTTATGCCATACCAGTCATTTTCATAAGTGCTTTATATCTATTAATTAAATCCTCTCCATAACCCTATGAGGTATGGTCAGTTCTTGTGAGTCATAGTAGTTACAGTCTATGGTCACTGCGAATACTGAAATAAAGAATCATGGCTCCAAGGGGAAAATCCAGGGTTAGGTCCCTGAGAGCCAATTCATCAACTGGTCAGTATATAACCTTGTTTTATGTGTGTTTCTGCTTAAAGACACCTTATTAAATATATATTGTTGATTCATTAACGTTGAACTGACAGCCAATAGCTCTATAATTCATGCCTCAATGAATCTTATCTAACACATGTTGTTTTAGCACTTCAGCACTATGCTTGGGAGCTAAACAGCGAAATCACCAACAAAAAGCACAAAAATGCAAAAAAACGTGGCACTAATAGACCACAAAAAGGACACTTGTTCCCAGTACAAGAGTGGAAACATGAGAACTTGTGCCTCGGATACTGCAAAAGCACCACGAGTATTGATTTGGGGATCACAGATACATTTTAGTGGGTGGGCCAGTTTGCAAATATGGAATCTGGGAATAGTGAGGCTGGATTGTAATTACATCTGTAATCCCTGCTTGACAGCAGAAGAAACTGAGGCCCAAGAACTTCAGTAGCTTGCTCAGGGGCACTCACGGCCGAGCTGGAATTCAAGTCCTATTCTACTTCGGTTCCATAGAAAGAGTAGAGCCCTCCTAGGGTGCAGGGAGGTGTGTATCTAGCTGCTTATGTGGTGTGTTCTAGACATGGTGTTTGAAGTCTGAGACCTGCCCTGAATTGTTATAGCTTGGGGTCCAGAGACACTGGCTTATTTTTCTGTCTTAAGGCTATGAAGCCAGGGGCCAGTGGGAAAGAAGGGTCGTGGCTTGAAGACATTTAAGAGGTGATCAGAATCAACTCTAGGACAATAATCTTTCACATGTCTAGAATCTTTCATTTCACCATGTGGACTCACATGACCTCCAAGCTGATCAAATTGTCTTCTACCTTTGGAAGGCTTTAAAAAATGTTGACTAATATGCTAGTGTCAGTGGGATCTCTCAGACTGGGGCCCAGATGGCCTGACTCTTTTCCCGTAATCTGCTGCTGGGTTACCTGAGCTGATGCAGCTAACTCACCCAGGTCTTTCTGCACTGCCCTGTTCCAAGGCCCATAGCCCTGGGCCAGGCAGTGACTCTTAGGAAGTGACTGCAGAGGCATCAAGGATTCCTGTTGCAGGAAGGTGCTCCTGGCTGGAAGAATCCACTCCAAGAGTTGTACTTTAACTTTCTTGAAAGACAGAGGAGAGATGGGGGAGGGTCCTGCATGCTGTTCCCAGAAACTGGGCCTCAGGTCAAGAAGTAGGAGGTACACGCTTTACCAAGAATTCATCTTGGTAAGACTCAGAATTCATCTGAGGATGACTTCTTTTTTTTTTTTTTTTTTTGGTACATGGGTCTCTCACTGTTGTGGCCTCTCCCGTTGCAGAGCACAGGCTCCGGACACGCAGGCTCAGCGGCCATGGCTCACGGGCCCAGCCGCTCCGCGGCATGTGGGAGCTTCCCGGACTGGGGCACGAACCTGTGTCCCCTGCATCGGCAGGCGGACTCTCAACCACTGCGCTACGAGGGAAGCCCTGAGGATGACTTTTAAAGATTTGCTTCCCAGGCAACCCCCAGCATCCTTCTTCCCTTTTTGTGAGTTGTGTTGTGTTAGTCAGTCTTGGTGACATTGGAAGTTCCAGAGAAGATATTTCTTTCTCGTACATATCCTTTGATCTAGGTTTCCTGGAACTTTTTATTCTCTAGATATCTTGAAGTGATCTTGCCACTACACCTTTGTTTAAAAAGTGAATTCTGCTTAAATGTTGGGTAAAATAGCTTGTTACGTTGGCAGTGGAAGTCCTTTTCAGTCTGGTTAATACATGTTTGTTTTGTACCAATAACATGCTGTGCACTCTATTCTTTGGTGTCTTTTTTAGGAAATAATTTTGGTGAGACAGTATGTACCTAAGGTACCCCTGTACTCCCTGGAAAGGAATGAGAGTTTACTGAATTGTCTCTCACTTATTTTGTTCCTTAACATTTAAAGTTTTGTGTTTGTATATCAGAGACTGAAAACATACAAACATATGTACAGTGTAAAGAACAACTATCAAGTGGATATTCCTGTAACCGCCGCCCAAGGCAAGAGATAGCTATCGGCAGCCCCACGTCTCTCACCCCTGATTGTATCTACACTTTTGTGATAGTCATCTCCTTGCTTTTCTTGATAGCTTTACCACCTATGTAGGCACCTTAAAAATGTTCTTTAGTTTTGCCTGCTTTTCAACTTTACATACATAGGCTCAAACTGTGTATGTTCTCGCCATCCAAGTTGGCGCATGTAGTTGGTGGTTCTCACTGCTTTATAGTATATTTCCTTTGGTTCACCCATTCTTCTGTTGGTGGACTTTTGGGTGGTTTCCAGTTCGGGGCTATTACGCATGGTTTCGATTTTAAAGTCAGCACATAAGGGGAAATTATTCATCCTTTAGCCATACTGGCCTTCTCCTGGGTCTTCAAATACACCAAGCACATGCTGTCTCAGAGTCCTCCCTGCCTAGAAGGTTCTTTCTCCACTTATGTGTCTGGGAAACTCCCTCACTTGATTCAGGTCTCTGCTCAAAGTCATTTTATCAGAAAATTCTTCCCTGACCATCCTCTTTAAAACAGTACTCTTTGCCCTCGCTCTGTCCCTTAGTCACCGTGTATTCCTTCAGAGCCCAGATCACCACCAGACGTAAACATATGTACTTACTGTCTGCTTCCTCTGGAAGATTCTTAAGCCCCACCTTCATGAATTTAAGCAGTTCAAACATGTTAAGAACTTGTCTGGAGAGTCGATTCCAGCCTCATTTCTACCGTTCATAGCCCTGTGAAGTTGGGAAATTGCAGTTCATTCATTCAGCAAATTGAGCATCTACTAAGTGCCAGGTCCTATTCTAAGTACTCCAGATACATCACTGAGCAAAAGAGATACAGATCCTGTCTTCAGGGGGCTTTTATTGTAGAGAGTGTGTGTGTGTGTGTGTGTGTGTGTGTGTGTGTGTGTGTGTGCGCGCGTGGCGGGGGTTGTGGCACAATAAGCAGTAAACATAATAAGTAAATTAGAGGATAAATAAGTCCAGTTGTCCCTCAGTATCTGCAGGGGATTCATCCCCCCCACCTCCCCCAACTCAGGGATACAGAACTCATGGAAGTAGAGGTAGAGCAGGGGCAGGGGAGCATGCTTGCTATTTTAAATAGGTTGGTCTGAGTAGGCCTCATGGAGGAGGGGATGTTTAAAAAGCGATTTGAAGGAGGGGAGGGAGTGAGGCATATGGACTTCTGGGGGAAAATATTACAGGTAGAAGAAGCAGCCAGTGCAGGGGCCCCGAAACGGCAGTTTGACTGGTGGGTTCAGGGAACAGCGAAGAGGCCAGAGTGGCTGGTGTGTCACGAGGGGATTATAGACCATTGTATGACTTTGGCTTATATTCTAAGTCAAATGGGAGTCACCGGAGGGTTTTGAGGAAGGGGGTGACATGATCTGATTTACATATTAAAAGGATCCCTTTGATTGTGTTAAGAACTGCGAATTGGTGGAGGCAATGGCAGAAAGAGGTAGATCAGTGAAAAAAAAATGCAGGAATTCTTTTGCAAGACACAGGTGCCTTGGCTTGGGAAGGGGTAGTGGTAGAGGTGGGTATTTGTTTCATGTATTGTTAATAGGATTTTCTGTTGGATCAGATGTTGGGGATGAGAGAACCAAGGATGACTTGAAGGATTTTGGCCTGAGCTATCGGAAGGTTGGATTTCCCATCATCTGGGTGGGGAGGCTGCTGGTGGGGAGGTTTGGAGGGAAGGTCAGGGGCTTGGTCCACCATGTTGAGCTGGAGCTGTCTACTAGCCATCCATATGGAGATGGGAAGAAGCCAGGTAGATGCAGGAGTCTGGGACTTGGGGGCGAGGTCTGAACTGGGGCTACAGGTATGGGTTTGAGAATCTTCCTCGAGAGGATGGTATTTAAAACCATGAGACTGGTGTGACATGACTGGGAGTGAATATAAACAGGGAAGAGACCAAGGGCTGAGTCTAATCTTCCTGAGCCCCCAGCATTTCCTCAGCTGGGAGACATAAAAATCATGTTTCCCCTTCCTACTTCACAGACTTCTTGTCAGGACCATCTTCAAGGCTTTAAAGCACTTAAAGCAATGAATGAAAGGCGTGATCACACGGTGCTCTGTTTCAGCCTTGGGATGAGAAGGCATGAAGGGTGGGAACATGTCAGGGAGAGGGGCCAGAAAAGTACCCAGAGTTTTTCTTCCTGTACTTTGAGAAGGTTGATGCCCCTGGTGTTGAAGGAAGTCATGATGAGCCTTGGTAGTTAACAATGAGAAAAGCTCCGGAATCTATGGACCGATGTTTAGACTTGGGGTTAAATAATGTTTAGACATTGAATTAACTTGGTCAGAGTATCTGTCGTGGAAGCAGTGAAGGAAGGAAGGAAAGAACAAGGGAGGGAGGGAGGGAGGAAGGAAGGGAGGAGAAGAAGGAAGGGAGGAAAGGAGGGAGAGAGGAGGCAGAGAATAGAGGAGGGAGTAAAAGAAGGAGAGGCTAGGGCTTCCCTGGTGGCGCAGTGGTTGAGAGTCCGCCTGCTGATGCAGGGGACACGGGTTCGTGCCCCGGTCCAGGAAGATCCCACATGCTGCGGAGCGGCTGGGCCTGTGAGCCATGGCCCTGAGCCTGTGCATCTGGAGCCTGTGCTCCGCAGCGGGAGAGGCCACAGCAGTGAGAGGCCCGCGTACCGCAAAAAAAAAAAAAAAAAAAAGAAGAAGGAGAGGGTAAGGACCTTCGCTTCTCCTGCCCCTTCACCAGGAAGTCACCACAGAAGGAGGAGGGGAAAAGTCTGGAAGCCAGGGGCAAAGAGGCAGGCCAGTTCCTAGTAGGGAATCAGACAGGAGGCCTTAGGTAGTCAAGGGGGTCGCACTAAACAGCCTTTTGGGGTCTGTTTTTTGAGACCTTTGTTTGCTGTTTACTGGAGATGTTCTCTCTTCACTGTCAGAGCTTCAGTCTTGGACCAGTGAGGGCTGACGCCCAGCCTGTCTGTGGGGAGAGCAGTAAAGTCACTGGAACCACTGGCCTCAGCAGCCGGCCTGTGAGTGCGTGTTTTGTGGGGCTTTCCAGAAGCTTTCATACACGGGCCTTTGCTGGTAGTGAGGACTCCCGGGAAACCCTTGTGAGCAGCTGTAATGCTGAGTGGCACTTAGCATGCAGTCCCCGGGCATGGAGTCCAGTGTTTGTAAGCCTGGAGTCTCCTTTTAGCCCTAGATGGTATTGAAAGAAAAGATTCCCAAGTGATTTGGTCCAGCGCCCTAGGTGGGATTGGGGGTGGAACCTGAGACTTTGCTTATCCTACCTTTTGGGAGTCAAAGCAGCCTCTGCTTCGCTTGTGTGTAACTTCAGAGCCGCTTCTCAAATGCCCGAGGTTAATAAAATATTTATCATCAGCAGATGGTGGCCGGGGGCAAAACGGCCACTCTCACTTTCCTCAGAACCTTTTAGAGGTCATTATATGGGGGAGGGAGGGAAAGTGAAGCTCCGATTCAGTGCCCTCTTCCCCCTCCTCTGTCCTCCCGGGGCTTCGGGCTCAGACCCCAGGGCCTTTGCACGGAGCTTTCTTTACACAGGTCCCACAGTCCTTCACAGTTTCAGGAGCACAGAGGTTCCCAAGCTGCTTCTTTAGTTGTTTACTTTAGGCCTTTCTTTGCTCTGGTCTCTTCTTCATCCTAAAGTTTCAAAATAGAGACACACATGTAGAGAACAAACGTATGGACACCAAGGGGGGAAAGAGGGGTGGGGGGGGGCAGTGGTGGTAGTGGGATGAATTGGGAGATTGGGATTGACATATATACACCAATATGTATAAAATAGATAACTAGTAAAAACCTGCTGTATAAAAATAAATAAATAAAATTAAATTAAAAAAAAAAGAAAAAAACCCCAACAAAGTGGATGCTGCCTTGACTGGATGGTGGAGCAGGACGAAAGGAATGGGGACCAGGGATCCCAGGAGCCAGGCTGGTCTGACAGGTCCTTCCCTCATTCACTTTCACCTTGACTGGTGTTTTGGTGAAATTATTAATGATTTATTTAGCAGTGAACCCCACCATGTCTGTGCCCCCAAAGAACCCTGACTTGTAACTCTAACGGATGAGAAGAAGGTGGTGGGAGCGAGGTCCAGGTGAGGTAGGCAGCCAAGCGGAGTCGGGCTGCACTGCAGAGGACAGCAGCCTAGACCCCAAGCTTGAGAGCATCACCCTGGGGGAGAGTCATTGCTCACACTGCTTCAGGGGAGCACTGCCCCTAATGAGGGCGAGCTGGGGAGGCACTACCTGTCTGGAGACATCCACACAGGCCCGACACTGACCTGCCTACAGCAATTGTAAGTTAAGGATGAGAAGCTACTGTTTAACATTGGCTGGAGACACA
This sequence comes from Globicephala melas, assembly GCF_963455315.2. NCBI lineage: Eukaryota > Metazoa > Chordata > Mammalia > Artiodactyla > Delphinidae > Globicephala > Globicephala melas. The sequence continues at coordinate 21,318,283 of NC_083320.1, forward strand.
CGTGTATGGGGGTGGTGGGGGGAGTAGAGAGAAAAAGAGAAGACAGAGAGATTGATTGATTGATTGATTGATTGGTTGTGAGAGGGTAGGAGCAACTGACCAGGGAGGCGGCTGTCTTCTCAAAGCATGAAAAGAAACTGTGGGTTATCAAGTAGATAGGGACCAAGATAGCTTATTCTTGGTCAAATGTTGTCTATGCCTGATTATTCAGGTGGGTACCGGCCAACGTCTAAACCTCCTGGTCTACGGAAGCTTTACTGAGCTATGTCTGGGGTTTCCTTTAGCACGTCGGGATCACAGCTCAGTTTGTTGCATTTAAGTATTGGATACTTAATACTTTTAAAGCAGCTACTCTGTGCCCACTCCTGCCAGGTGGTGTGGGATGTGAAAGCAATACTGGGTGCGATCCCTGCCCTAGAGGAACGCATCAACTTGATGAAGAGACAAGACTCATACAGATGAAACAAACTCAGGGAAAAATAAAATACCGGTTTTGGAACGCACTCGAGGTTTAGGACCCAGGAGGGATGTGTGCTGTGGTGTCAGCAGCCAGTGGCTGCAGCTCCTGGTGAGAGCTGTGTCCCCGGGGTCTGGATGCCTTGAGGAGAAGCCCCAGGGGAATTTGCCGAGCCCATGCGTTTGTGGGTGTATCTCCGTCACAGCACTTGGATTCAGTCTCATGACCGTGGCTGCTTGGAGACGCCCCGTCGAGGACCTCGTGCTGTGGGGGACTGTCCTCTGGCTGCCTGTCTCGGGAGAAGTGAAACAACTTGTTAGGCTTGTTCCTGCCTGCAAAGGGCGGTAGCGTCATCCATCCTTCTGACCTCAGATGGTTGTATGACAGGAGGGATGGAGCGTGGAGGCCCTTGGGTAGAGCACCGTGTGCTTTATCCCTGGCTGCAAAATCTATTTAGGCAAAAAGAAGTTGGAGTTAATACTCTTCACGCCCTGACACTGCAGTGCTGCCTGCTCTTGGGAACTCGTCTTTGTCCCAGTGTTCTCTCTCTCTCTGGGCTCCCCTGGTCTCTCCAGTCTGCTTTCCACCCCTGCTCCTTTCGTCACTCCCTGCTTGTTTCCAGACGCTTCCTCTGATCCCCTGGCTTCTGCAGTGATGGAGATGCACGAGCATTTCTCCCAAGTCTCGATCTCCCGCCCTGTCCTCACTCCTAAGCCCAGATCCTGATTGCTGTCTGCACGTCCTGCAGGCCTGCAGGTCGGCCTTGGCTTCCTCCAAGCCGTCCCAGGGAAAGGCATCGCCCTCACACGGTCAGCACTGACTCCTCTCCTTCCACTTCTGTGCCACCCATCACCGTCACCAGGGCGGCCACGTCTGAGAGTCTGTGATGCTGCTGGAACCCATCCTCTCGCAGCTATTCCCCCCTCTTGTTCTCGAGCCCACACCCTCCTTCGCTCTCACCCCAACCAGTATTTTGAAACGTTTAGAATTAAACCTGTACTTATTTATCAATAGAACTCCACCTTTCCTATGCCCCAAAGAAGTCTTCCTTGTAACTCTAACAAATGAGGTTTAAACAGAGCGGCTTCCTTCTCTCTCTGCCCGGGCAGCCCTGCCCATCTCCTGCCCCACTCCTCCCCAACAGTGGTCCTGAAGCCCCCTGACACTAGGAACTCAAAGAACATGGCAGGAAAGCCACACCTACCCTCTTGTGACAGTTGATTGTGACAGCCTCCTGAGCTCTCTCTCTGTTCCTTCTCTGTCCAGGGCTGTTTCTGTAAAACCCAGACCCGACAAGGCTCAAAACCACCTTGATAACTGGTCACCATTCACAGAACAAAGGCTGAACTGCAGCAGATCCTCAGTCTGACCCCAAATCACCTTTTCTTCCCTCCCTCTGGGCCTGTGTGGTGGGCCTGCGTGAACACTTGGAATTCCCCAGCCCTGCCGGCACCTTAAGCCTCCATACACTGCTGGTGGTGTTCCGTCTGCCAGGAACACCTTTCCCCATGCTTCTCTTCCTGAGGAAAGACTGTGTACTCCTTAGGTCTGGGTTAGATGTCGTCGCCTCCGCGAAACCTTTCTCGAACTTCCTTCTCATCAAACATAATGTGTCACTCCTTCCCTGTTCCTACAATTTCCTGTTTGCACTTAAGAAGGAAAAATACTTACCTCCTTCCATTATAGTCACACCAGCAGCAGGGACAATGTGCTCTTTATTTTCGAGTCTGCAGAGCACCCATCCCGGCACCAGTATACACTTGTTGAATAAACAAACAACTGAATGAATGAATGAATGAGTTTGACGTGCTCGTTAAAGCCCATGTGGGCACCAAGGCCTCATTCGCCTCCTCTTTCACTGGCTTATCATTCTTAAGAGGAGTGGGTCTCTCTGTACTTCAGCCTTTGCGGTGCCAGGTGGCTAAGGGAAAAGCCGGCAGGTCTGAGAACACGGTGGTCGAGCTGTGTCTGGTTCCCTGTAAGTCACTCTTTCTCCATAACTCCGATCACTGCCCAGTCTCAGACCCTCCACTTCTGAACCTCAGCTAGAGGGATTTAAAAAGCGCTTTCCAGCATCCATTTAGGTAGCTGGCCTCCTGCCGGCCTTGGTTCCAAGATCCCATCCCCTCTTTTCCCCAGTTTTCACAAGTGGGCCGTGGTTGGCTCTCTCAAGCCTGACCTGTACCCCATCACTCAAGCACTGGAGCCCTTCCCTTGATGGGAGGGTTCCTGTGCTGAGCCCCAATTTCGTGACCAGGACTTTGCTTTCAGTGGCAAGATCTCCTTAGTGCCAACTTCTGAGTATTTCATGTTTGTTTAAACCTTAACATTTACCTTCAGTCCAGCTGTCAGTTACTCTCATCCCTCCTTCCCAGGTGCTGTCTGCTTATCTGGTATCCACTGTCTGTCCTCATTTGCTCTTCACTCATGTCACACCTGCAGATGTGTTTGCCACCCCTTGGCTGTGGGGCATCCTAGCTCTGCCTCAGACAAGGGCATCACTCACCACACAGGTGAAAAGCCAGAGGGCTTCTACCCTCTCCTGCTCCCAGATAATGCACTTTTCTGCAGCTGCACGCTGTCATTCTGATCTTGATACCGATCCTGTCTCACCCGAGTTACCTCAGCTGCATCTTAATGAATCCCCCAAGTCCACTCTTCACCCCTCTGTAGCATTCTCCACACTTTAGCCAGAAAGATCTTTCAAGATGTAATACTGTTCATGTCACATCACAGTCCTGCTTAAAACCCTTCCTCATCTTACCTCATTCTTAGGAATAAAGACCACATTTCTGAAGAATGTTAGAAAACACGGCCTACAAAGCCAGGGCTATCTGGCCCCAACGGCCTCCTCAGCTTCTTTTTCACTCACTAGCCAACATCCCCCTTCTTCTCATGCATACATCCTGCTTCCTCCCACCCCAGGGCCTTTGAACATGCCATTTCCTTTGTTTGGAACTCTGTTCTTGTCTTTCAGCTTAGAGCTCAAGCACCCCTTTTCCACAATGCCCACCTGTTGCTACCCTCGCTAGCTCTCACAGCTCCCTGAACTCCTCCTTTATAGAACTTCTCACAGTTTTTAATTATATAGTCACGTGATCATTCATTACTGTGTTTCCCTCTAGTGAGGTCCAAGGATAGGGACCATGTCCGTGTTGCTCACAATTTTATTGAGCCCTGTAATTAACATGGGGTCAGTGCCTCACGCATATTATTAGATGATGGGGATAACACCTGCATGATCCTACCTGACCAGTCCCACGGAAGTTTACCAGGTCTGTGTATAAGCATGTCCTAGGGATGATGCTCTGCCACTCAGCTCCTCCTAAGCCCGAGCATGGATACTGCCTCGTAGAGGGTAAACCATGAGACAGATATACAACATGGGGCTCCTGAAATCCTTACGCAACATCCCATATTGTTTATTGAAAGTATTTGGATGTGCATGTTTATTACTTAGTTTTCTTGTTGTAGGGAATTTGACAGATACTCCATACCATTGCACTCTACATTAACTGCATTTCCTTGAATTCAGAGCCAGTAAAAAGTTCATCTCTTCATGTTAATTGTTTTCTTCTTTTAATCATGAGAATTCTATTCCCCATTGGATTTCTTTTTTTTTTCTTAGCTGCTGGGGTACTCTGTGCTAAATTTCACACTTAACATAGTAAAATTTCCTCTGCCCAGGTATCCTGTTGTATCTGTCCTCTGTTGTTTTTATTATTTATTTATTTGTTTTTGGCTGCTCTGGGTCTTCATTGCTGTGCGTGGGCTTTCTCTAGTTGCGGCGAGCGGGGGCTACTCTTCATTGCGGTACATGGGCTTCTCACTGCGGTGGCTTCTCTTGTTGCAGAGCATGAGCTCTAGGCGCGTAGGCTTCAGGAGTTGTGGCACGCAGGCTCTAGAGCGCAGGCTGAGTAGTTGTGGCGCACGGGCTTAGTTGCTCCACGGCATGTGGGATCTTCCTGGACCAGGGCTCGAACCTGTGTCCCCTGCATTGGCAGGCGGATTCTTAACCACTACGCCGCCAGGGAAATCCCGCTGTGGTTTTTAAAGTGGTTTCTTTGTTGTTCTATTGTGTTATACTTAATTATTAAAGACAATTCAGATTCTTTTGTTAGGAATATATATATTTATATGTTATATTATATACATTTTTATTTATATTATATATTAGCTACATATGATGTATATATCATATTTAATACATATTACAAAGCCCTTATACCCCCTCTTTTATCCCATAGCGATAATCCATATTCTTCCTTTGGAGCCACGCTGGCGAGGGATGATGAAAAGAATCTGTGGAGTGTGCCTCACGATGTGTCCCACACAGAGGCAGACGATGACAGGATCCTCTACAATTTGATCGTTGTTCGTAATCAACAGGCCAAAGATTCAGAGGTAAGCACCTTTTGAGATCTTGCTGTGCACAGGTGATAATGTCCAGTGAAAAACAGCAATAACGGAGAAGACCAGCTTAGAATAGAGGAAAGAATGAAGGATGAGATGTGTGAAAGGTAGGGCAGGTCTTTTAGCAGCATCTAGTTGCTAATTTTAGCTGGTCTTGGTACACCTGTTTAATACACAGATAAGACTGATTTCTAATTGTTACTTTAATGATACAAATTACAGCAGTAGGGAAACAGCAAGGCAGTGCTGTTCAGATCGTGAAAATACTTTATGGTCTTAAATGGCTTAACCAGTCCATCTCTAATCTTTCCAACTGTTTAGCAAGCCACCATTAAAGATTCAGACTGAAGGTTGAGAGGTACTTTGCATCATCACTACTTCTGAATTAATGGGGCCTGAATTGTTTTTTTTTTTCTCTGTTTGTATCTTCTTAAATTGTGCTTATGGATCAAACAGCGTATCTGCCATATTTGAGGTGATTTTTGTGATAAGCCTTGAAACCACTCTTTTACTCAAAGTCATTGATATGAGAACACCAGAATACTGAGGAGACAACTTCATAAATGAAGAGAAAACAGCAAAAGGGATGATATTTTATTTTCTCCTTTATTCCAAATGTAGTATTATAGTACTATCATAATACAATATAATATTATGTGTATCATTTTCCAAGTAATACAAGCTAAGTTTTCTAACTTCTGTGTTCATCTGTTAGTTCTGAGTAGATGCCTATATTAGATATCACTTTATGTTTTCCTTTGTATCGTATAGTCATTGAGAAGAACAGAGACATTTAAAATCTCAGGCTTAGGCTATGAAGAAAAGCACCAGAGTGTGTATGTATGGGAGCAGGTTTATTGCGGGGGAATTGTTAACTGTTTTTCCCCCGAAAACATGCGTTAGCAGGAGATGATAACTTTAGAAGAGTCATGTGTCCCGGTCCTTTTATTCTGGTGTGACTTGGGATGCCTTTGGGGGGTTGGAGGTGGGCTGAGAGGTGGGGAATGACAGTTGCCTCTGATTCTTGAGGCCTGGGGTTGAAGAGTAGGCTGGAGAGTCCCGCAGTGGCTTTGATGAGCATCCTTTCTTGGGTGTGGAGTGCTAGTAGGGACAACTCCTGCTAGATATCCATCACAGCGCTTAAGTCAGAGGCATAACATATTAGTGGCCATGCACTGCGCTACCCCTGGCTTCCCCCCTGCTATCCCCTCCTCCACTGGTAACATTTAAAGGACATGATAAAGGCTGCTCAGGCCAGGAATAGCCATCCTGGCTGCCCTTCCTGAGCATATGGACAGGAATTCTTGCATGACCTTGTTTTCCCTTTAATGGGAAGCGCTAATCCTTACCCTGCTGTATTGGGCTGACCAGTTAGGGTTTCTGCTGGTGAGAATGGAACTAGTTCTTCTCTTTTCTTCCTTTTCTTTCTCCACTCTGTGCAAAGCTGTGACAGCAATAGGGAAGTGATATACATATATATAGCACACGTTTCTCTGTCTCCGCAGGGCCTCAGGCCAGATGTGAAAGGGGCTTGAAGGGTGTTTGCCCTGAGCCTGGCAGCTGTCTCTGGAGGAGCTCCTGTCTCTCTGCCCTGTTTGTCTTTACTTTTGAAAAGGCAGTAGAGGAGGCAACGTGAGCTGCAAAGCGCTCTGAATAAGCATGGCTTCCAAAGCAGCCGCCGTGTCATTTCTGTGCTGCTCTTGGACCTGTGTGAAGGGCCTTCCAGAAGGCTTTTCCTTTTTCTTTTTCTTTTTTTTCTTATTAGCTGAAATTCAATCCTCTATTATTCTGGTACAGAAGAAATAAGTAAGCATAGAAGCAATGTCTTTTCTCCTATATTTTCCTCAATATGTTGGAAAAAACCTCTTCTTGATTTGAATACAAGTACACCACTACTTTGTCATCTAGGCCATTTAATGTTGTGTAACATGTATATATACAGCACCTCACATTCATATTTAATGGAGTAGTGTACAACGAGTGAGTTCCAGATGTAGAAATGTTCTGTACGTAGTTTGACTGGTAAACTTCTCAGCGGCACGGATCATGTCTCTGTCTTACACTTTACCTCTACTTTAAATGGCTACAGGTCCCATTTTTGGGAACTTTTTATAACAGTGATTCTCAAACTTGAGCGTATATAAGAATTACTTTGAAAATAAGTTTCCTGGACCCCATCCCCAGAGATTTTTTTTTGAATTTTATTTTATTTTTTTGTACAGCAGGTTCTTATTAGCTATCTATTTTATACATATTAGTGTATATATGTCAATCCCAGTCTCCCAATTCATCCCGCCCCGAAGGCTTTTTCTTCTCCTTGCCTAAGAAATGAAGTCAAGTTTAACTCTAGAGGAACTCTGCAACCAGGACAGGCCGTCAGGTCAACAACATGAAGATGTGATGATGATGATTTTACATGAAATGTTATGAAATGTCTCTGTTCATGGTGCTTCCTTTTTTTTAAGGTGTAAAAAAAAAAAACATATACATACACAAGGTATATATAAAATATATATTTTAAGGTATGTGTGTATACATACATACATAATATATATACATGGTTAAAAAATGTTTCATATATTTTCTTCCAAAAATTTGAAATGCATATAAAAGCATATATTAATATATTAATATATCTATTCATTTTCCCACAGATTGGATCATACATTACATATCATTCTGTACCCTGCTTTTTTTCCACTTAATAATATATTTTGGACATATTTTCACTTCAACATGTGTAGATTTACCTTAGTGGTTTTGGGGGCTCTCTTGTATTCTCTTGCATGAATTCACTATCATTTATTCAGCCAGTCCCTATTCATATTTAGGTTGATTCAGGTTTTTTGCTATTAGGAGCAGAAGCAATGCTACAGTGGGTATCCATATATACTTGTGTGCCCTGCCATTATTTTTTCAGGAGTAGAATTGCTGGATCAAAGAGTATGTGTGGGGCTTCCCTGGTGGCGCAGTGGTTGGGGGTCCTTCTGCCGATGCAGGGGATGCGGGTTCATGCCCCAGTCCGGGAGGATCCCACATGCCGCAGAGCGGCTGGGCCCGTGAGCCATGGCCGCTGAGCCTGCGCGTCCGGAGCCTGTGCTCCGCAACGGGAGAGGCCACAACAGTGAGAGGTCCGCGTACCGGAAAAAAAAAAAAAAAAAAAAAGAGTATGTGTGTATTTAAAATGTTGGAATTGTCACAGTGCTTCGTTCTTGGGGGAACCTAGGAAAAACACTTCAGGGTGCAAAACTCACTAGCATTGGGAGTTCATTCAGTGTTTAAGAGGAGCAGCTGCTAAGCTCCAGATAGCTGTTTGCCATGCTGAGGATGGAATTGCCAGAACTTTGGATTTTTAAGAGAAGCTAAAAATCCAAACTTACATATAAAATGTCCAGATTTTTAAATGATAGCTCACATTAAAAAAGTGTGTCAGCTAAACAAAATACGTTTATGGGCTACTGATATATAAGGAACATTTACAATAAGGACGACTACTACTTAATATTATTGTTATTTTGTTCAGTATGATTGAAAAATGAACTCACCATTGATTTAAAAGGTAGAAGGGGGAAGCTGGGGTTGTTTTAAGTTTGAACATTCATATTGCTTATTTTCCTTTTCATGCAGGGTAAAATTGGTACAAATTTTAATAAAACGGAGGATTTTAGTTTTGAGGGAAGAACAAATTCCACCTACTAAGGAACAAGAAACCCCAGATATTTTTGCATGATACAATTTAGAAGCTCAAGCAAGGCGTTAAGGAAAACTGAACATTATGTTTTTTCTTGAGTAGCAATAGCGTGAAAGACCCAGGAACGTCCATATTTGGAATTCTATGAAAAATGAAGAGTAATTTCAAAACAGTGTGTGCACCGCCTACATTCCCTTTCTGAATCTGGAGCTGGTGGAGGAAGGGCTGCAAATATAGTTAAAGCTACATTCGCTGTGTTGTCCCAAATTGGAAAAAAAATCAGAAAAGAAGACATATAGGAGAGCAAATAATGAAGCAAAGGCATGAACTTAAAATTACTTGCAGTGTCAGAAAATAAAACAATAACATTATTTAATTCTAATATAATCCACTTTTATTTACACAAGCCTTCAAAAGCTTGAAGACTGTCAGCAGAATAACTGATGCATTTACAGATCTCCAAGTAGTGAAAAAATTTTGCTCTCGTCTTTGACTTTGTAAAATACTTTATGTTTAAGAAATAGTAAACATTGGGCTTCCCTGGTGGCGCAGTGGTTGAGAGTCCACCTGCCGATGCAGGGGACGCGGGTTCGTGCCCCAGTCCGGGAAGATCCCACATGCCGCGGAGTGGCTGGGCCCGTGAGCCATGGCCGCTGAGCCTGCGCGTCTGGAGCCTGTGCTCCGCAACGGGAGAGGCCACAACAGTGAGAGGCCTGCGTACCGAAGAAATAGTAAACAACCTCAAAGTCATGTCACTACATCATTATCCTTATGTTCATTTTCATCAACGTAGTTGTACTTCACATAACACTCTGTTCTAGGGAGCTTAGTAATGGTTAATGAAATATCACTGTACCTTATTTACTTATTTTGTATAAATAATTCTAATCACACTGAACGATCTTGTCCTCCAAGATAATAGTGAAAACAGTGACAAGCACTGTTCAACCACTTGACATAGATTAATTAAGTCCTCTACACGACAACTGTGAGGTGGGTGCCGTTATTATTTCTATTTGAAGCAACTTGTCCAAGGCCACACAGTTGAAGGTATGGAGTCAGGATTTGAATCTGGGCTTTATGAATCCAGAGACAAAATATATAATGAGCACCACGATTGAAATTGTTAGAGGGGACTAGATATTGTCTGTGATCCCATGTAGCTTTCAAAATGCATGAACAGAATCTGTCCAAAGCCTATTTCTGTGACTTTTTGAAACCAATGATATGAAAGGGACTCTCACATCGGTGGAATAAGAACTATGTTTGGTTTGGGGATCGTGATTGCAGTTCAGGAAGTGGTCCCAGTCATAATACACTTTTCCCAAATTATGCATTTACACAGTGAGTACAGCTGGTTAAGACTGCAACCCAGGGTTTCAGTTTTGTTTTTTTTTTTAGCTGTACGTGGGCCTCTCACTGTTGTGGCCTCTCCCGTTGTGGAGCACAGGCTCTGGACGCGCAGGCTCAGCGGCCGTGGCTCAGGGGCCCAGCCGCTCCGCGGCATGTGGGATCTTCCCGGACCGGGGCACGAACCCGCGTCCCCTGCATCAGCAGGCGGACTCCCAACCACTGCGCCACCAGGGAAGCCCCATCCCTTCGTCTCTTTGTTCAGTGTTCTCTGATGTGTTATTTGGTGCCCCTTCTGAAGGTTCGGTAATAGTTCTTTTAGGAGTTCGTGCATGGCTTCAAGATTTTTACTCTGTTAAAGAAGGCTTTTACATTTTTGATTAAGAATGTAAGTACTGGGCTTCCCTGGTGGCACAGTGGTTAAGAATCCACCTGCCAGTGCAGGGGACACGGATTCAAGCCCTGGTCCAGGGAGATCCCACTTGCCGCGGAGCAACTAAGCCCGTGAGCCACAACTACTGAGCCAGTGCTCTAGAGCCCACGAGCCACAACTACTGAAGCCCGCGTGCCTAGAGCCCGTGCTCTGCAACAAGAGAGGCCACAGCGATGAGAAGCCTGCGCACCGCAGCAAAGAGTAGCCCCCCGCTGGCTGCAACTAGAGAAAGTCCGCCCGCAGAAATGAAGACCCAATGCAGCCAAAAATAAAAAGTAAATAAAATTAAGAATGTAAGTGCTGAAAATCAAATCGTTTTCATAAACACTTTTAAGGACTATGCTGGTTCAAAATAGGAGATGTTTGTTTGACATAATCGGTGATAGAAATTCTAGGCTTATTTTTAAAGCTATTAAGTAATTGCATGCTCGGAAATGTTTGTCATTCTGATTATGAGCGCCTGTCACTGAGCAAAGCAGTATTTATACACTGGCAGGAACCATGTGAACACCAGATGCTTGTGTGGCTCAAGCCATCCTGTGAAAACCTGAAAACCTCCCTCTGCTGAACCCCTGGGAACAGCTACATGATATTATTTTTTAAAACTGTAGAGGCAAAAACATAAAATGTCCCTGGTTTACAATTTGTTTGCTCTTCCTGTGTGTCAGGACTCCCTGCTGGCGTAGTGTTGCCAGGCATTGTAAACAGTTCCTATGCAATGTTTAAGATAGCAGCAGAAGTTCCCAGGGGTTTGTTTGCAATGTCTGGATTATAGGCTTAGCCTGTCATATCCCTGGTACTAAAAGAAAGGGTAAAACAGAGTTAACTGGAATGTTTGGTTGGAGGATGTGAGGTGGTGGGAGAGAGGGCGGGTACCAGCCACATCGCTCTGCAGCGCTTGGAGGTGGGATGTTCCGGTTGGACTCTGCACGGCTCCGTCTTAGCAAGTCTCCACTCGCTGGACGAGGCTCGCTCTGGTCCGGCCATCTGACTTCTCTATAAGTGGGTGAACACTGGCCATGGTTGGCGATAGAGCTGCAAGTTTTACGCCAAGAGTGAAGGAGCAAAATAACAGTGGAAAATTGAAGCAATTCTCTAGATCATTCTGGGCTTCTCAAAAGGCCTTTTTGTTTGGGGTCCAGATGATCCAGATTGTTGAATGCAACCATTCTTTATTTGACTTTGCTAGTGACTGTTTGGGTTAGAGGGGGAGAGAATAAAAACACTCGTTAGGATCTGAGAGTCAAGCCGTCTTACCCTCTGTGTTCTAGGTAATAATACTTATGGAGGATTATGTTGGGTTCTCAGCAGTAGCATGCGGCTTAATGCGTGTGTTCCAGGCAAGAACTGAAGCCTCACAGTACCCCTGTGAAAGAGGGATTGTGACACATAAGATCAGAGGCTTTTGGTCCTCTGTCCAGGGTGTTGGAGTGGGGGAATTGGGATCGTAGTTCAGTCTGTATGACCTGGAAGCCTGTATGATGGGAAACGCTGCCCCCGTGTCTCTATTGAGCTTAGAAAGAGTCTCAGTGGAATCTTTTTGGTCAAAGACAAAGTTACCAAATGGGTGTTAACTTCCTGCCGAGCAGCGGCTCTGGTCTGTGTATTTGTCAACCATTACTCACCCTGCACCGACTGAATCACCGAGTGGACGACTTTAGTATCTATTTAGTATCAACCTGTATTGGGCAGTGCATGTAACGTCCTCTAGGTGATGCTGCTTGGGAATTTTTAACGCCTTGGGCACCATTCTGGGTACAAAAATCTATTGGACTCCACCGGAAGACATTGTTTGTCTGTCTGTGAGGTTCTTTTCTATTCTTTGCCCACCCTCAACGTTAAAAAAATATCTAAGTATTTTTGGATATTAACATTAAGGTAATCCATGTTTCTTACCGAGTAGGTAGCGCATCAAAGCTCTGTGTAAGCCAACAGAGTTGAGACAACAAATATTAGAAAACGATGCAGGCAAGGGGAAAATCATTAGATATTCAGTAGCATGTGAGGTGCTGAAAAACATGCCTTTTGGAATGAGACAGTTGCGGGTGAGAGTCATAGCTCTGCCATGTCCTAAGATGACACTGAACAGTCATTTAAACTCGGAGAGATCATACTCTTTATTGTCCAGTTTGGGACACAGTCACAAGGTCTTAACTAAGAAGAAAGGGGGGTGCTCATATGGAGTATGCCAGGCCAAAGATATAAATTGGGGCTGCCCTAGACAAGCTGGGATATATGATCACCTTTTTAAAAAATTGTGGTAAAATATAAATAACATAAAATTTGGCATTTTATCCATGTTGTAGTGGCAGTTCAGTGGCATTAAGTACATTCACATTGTTGGGCAGTCATCACCACCATCCATCTCCAGGACTTTTCATTTTCCCAAACTGAAACTCCATACCCATTAAACAGTAACTCCCTATAACCCCTTCCCCCAGTCCCTGGAAACCACCTTTCTACTTTCTGTCTGTGAATTAGACTACTTTAGGTACTGCATATTAATGGAATCATACGATATTTGTCTTTTTTTTTTTTTTTTTTTTTGCGGTATGCGGGCCTCTCACTGTTGTGGCCTCTCCCGTTGCGGAGCACAGGTTCTGGACGCACAGGCTCAGCGGCCATGGCTCACGGGCCCAGCCGCTCCGCGGCATGTGGGATCCTCCCGGACCGGGGCACGAACCCGTGTCCCCTGCATCGGCAGGCGGACTCTCAACCACTGCGCCACCAGGGAAGCCCGATATTTGTCTTTCTGTGACTGGCTCACTTCACTTAGCAAAATGTCCTCAGGGTTCATCCATGTTGTAGCATGTGTTAGAATTTCCTTCCTTTTTAAAGCTGAATAATATTCTATTGTATGTATAAACCACATTTTGTTTATTCATTCTTCTGTCACCAGGCACATGGGTTGCTTCCAGCTTTTGGCCTATGTGAGCAATGCTGCTATGAACGTGGGTGTACAAATATTTGTTTGAGTCCCTGATTTAAATTCTTTTGGGTATATACCCAGAAGTGGCATTGCTGGATCATATGGTAATTCTATGTTTAATTTTTTGAGGAACCGCCATACTGTTTTCCACAATGTCTGCACCATTTTACATTCCCAACATCAAGGCATGAGAGTTCTAATTTATCTACATCCTCACCAACACTTGTTATTAAGATCACCTTTCTTAACCTCTAAACTGATCAATAAAACAGCTGATGACTTCATATTGATCAGTTTTCACATCCACATAGAGTAGAGACAGTTGAAACTGTGGGCCAGTCACCACCACTGAATATCAGCCTTAGGGATGTAAACCCGGAAGAGGCTGATATCTTGACAGAGCCTCCCTCTGAGCTGCCTGTCCATGGAAGGGAAATAGGTCAGAAAACTGGGGGAGCTCTTTGTACCTGAATTCTATTCTGTTTTTTTCAAGCATCCATATACTAAAATGTAATGGCCAGGCCCTGGTTCTTTTACTGCTCTTTCGGTTCTGTCCTCATTGGCCCTCTTCCCCTGGAGCCCCAGAAAGATAGTAGATAGTACACCTTGGGAGTACTGACAGGTCAGTGACAGAGAGGGTGTACAACGCACTGGGGACCTGCAGGAGGATGCCGTGCCTGTAGGAGAAGGGCAGGGAGCTGGCCATCTCTTTCCATTACTAGAACTTCACTGTTGCAGTAACAGGTTGCTGCACCTCTGGGCTTTCTGAGTTATTGTGCTTGTGATGGTGGATTTCCAGAAGGCAGACCACATGTTTATTGGCGCGCATATGCAGGATAATTCACTGATAAGGAATTCTATCTCTCCATTAGTTTTTTTTGCAACTTGCATAAACCAGTTGGGCCTGAGAAGAAACAGAAACCATAAAGCTGCCTCAAGAGTTGTATTTTTTTTAAATTATAGTTGACTATTTGTAAATTTGAAACACAGGGATTAATACCAAGTTAAGCCTCCAATGACCTACCCAGTGATAGCTTTGGCTTTTTCTAGAACAAGTGAGATCATCAGAAATGCCTGCCTGTCATAGAGTCAGGGTGCCTCCTCCATGCATTGCCTGGATTTCCACAGCAGTCTTTTGATGTTGATGAGTTATTCATTTAAAAGACAGTGAGAGGGGCTTCCCTGGTGGCGCAGTGGTTGAGAGTCCGCCTGCCGATGCAGGGGACGCGGGTTTGTGCCCCGGTCCGGGAAGATCCCAATGCCGCAGAGCGGCTGGGCCCATGAGCCATGGCCGCTGGGCCTGCGCGTCCGGAGACTGTGCTCTGCAACGGGAGAGGCCACAACAGTAAGAGGCCCGCGTACCGCAAAAAAAAAAAAAAAAAAAAGACAGTGAGAGAGAGACCCGAAGAGGTTTCTTCTTGATAGTGTCCAGAAATGGGCTTCTGATTCAGGGTTCGATGCCTTCCCTTTGGGGTGGAGAAGGAAAGCTAGAAGGATCTGAGGATTTAGGGCAGATAGCTGAATGATTTTCTTTGTCCTTTATTTTAAATGTGAGCAGGAATAATCATGTGGTAAAAGAACTCTATAGAAAAAAAAAAGGCACTTTCCAACTTATTTCCTTCTTTAGAAAACAACAGTGTGTGATTGATTTTTCAAATGTATCTGTGCTATTTTATATACAGGATTTGTTTCAACAAAAGTTCAAATTCTGCCTGATGTGTCTATTTATTGGTTAATTTTATTAAAAACAATGTGTCTAATGTTCAATTAGGCAGGCTTGGTTTGTAATGAGTGTTTTCAGTTCTCTGTATCCCTGAGAGTCTAATATTTTTTAGTCTTGATGTTAATTTAGGGTCAACAATGTGGAAAACTCTTTTCTGTTCTTCCTACATCCCCTGCCTCTCAATTCAGTAGGAGGACGAACTGATTTCTATTGCCATTAAGTTAGAATTTCTGGTTTCATCAAAATAAGGACCCACTTTCAGTTTCACAACTATCTTAGGTCAACACAATGGGCATGTGCGTGAGGGAGCCTGGTTGGTTGTTCATGCAAAGCTCACAGGCTTGTGATACTATGGGTATCTCTATAGCTCTTTATCTCTATACTTATACCTATATCTATCTATTTCTCTATCTTATCTATCTGTATCATTCTGTCATCCCTATCTATCTATCTATCTATCATCTGTCTATTTACATTTTTTTAAAGGAATTGGCTTACAAAATTGTGGAGGCTTGGTGAATTCAGAATCTGATGGGGGAGGCCAGCAGGCTGGAGACTTAGGGAATAGTTGCAATTCAAGTCCAAAGGCAGAATTCCTTCCTGCAGAGAGGAGGCCAATCTTTGTTTTATTAGAGCCTTCGAGTGATTAGGTAGGGCCCACCCACATTATAGAGAGTAATCTGCTTTACTTGGAGTGTACTAATTTAAATATTAATCTCATCCACAAAACACCTTCACAGAAACACCCAGAATAATGACTGACCAAATATCTGGGCACTGTGGCCCAACCAAGTTGGAACATAAAATGAACCATCATAGTGGATTTTACTAATGCTCATCAAATTTGCAAGAGACTGCCGTATAAACCCAAATGCACGTAACCATTTGATGGGCCATAAACTTGACCGGTCCGTCCAGCCTCTCCCCTATAATGAAATACGTAAAGGAAACGAGTGACCACACTAGAAGGTGACTGGGAAAGAGGGATCAGAGATCGATGGCAACTGCCATCTATGGAACACTTACTGTGTACCCGATGCTGCTCTAAGTATGTTACATATACAGTGTTAACTGCTGTTGGCCTCCAGATGTGATAACCTGGTGCTTTCATCTCCAGTATAAAGCTATTCCTGTGATTTGGTTAGGACACCCTGCCCCTTGATGATGGTAGATAGAGGTTTCTGAACATCACCCCCAGGTGAACTGTAGCTTCAGGAACTGGACACAGGCAGGGATTCGGGAGGGCAGGCAGCAGAATATGGAATCAAGGGAAATCCAGAACCGTGTAATATTAGACGAATCTGCGACTGAGACCAAGGGAGATATTTCGAATAAAGGCTCAAATTGAAGGGGCTAGGCAGTTACCCAAACAGAGCCAGCAGATTAGCAGTGGAAGATAGGGCTCTCTAGACATTTCAGTCCGAGTGAAATAATCTGTGTAGATTACTGCAGTAGAATTTAATGCATTGCCAAGGCCCGGCGAGTCCTACTCTCCCATTTTCTCCCTTGGAACCTCTTGACTATTTCCCCAATCCAATAATGACATCATCTCTGTTGCCCATGGACAGCTACACCTCTCCAGTTGAAGGCACATTCATGTTCTTGATTTACTATTTAATATATAAAGCTGGACTGAAGGCATAGAAGCTGATGAGGCTATTGCGCTTTGAGGAATCTCTGCCCAGCCTGTGGCAGCGTTCAGTACAGTTCTACATTTTCCTGTTGGCTGAGACCCAAGAGAGCCCAGGGGAAGTGGTGACCTCAGAGTGGTATCCCTTGTGATCAAAATAGCTCCTTTGCTTTCGCAACAGTTGTTTTGGCCCCATTCACTGGTTTGAAATTCTTTTAAGGTTGAGCAGCCCAAATATATATATATATAAAATATTTATTTATTTATTTATTTGGCTGTGCCGCGTGTTAGTTGCGGCATGTGGCCTCTAGTTCCCTGATCGGGGATCAAACCCAGGCTCCCTGCATTGGGAGCGCGGAGTCTTAGCCACTGGACCACCAGGGAAGTCCCTGGAGTAGCTTAAATATTGAATCTAAGTTATGTCAACTCATCCGGCAGTTCCAGTGTTTGCAGTCCATCCTATGGATATTCTCACACAGTTAAACAAAGATATGCGTTCTCTGCAGTAGTGTTTTGAAAAGTAAAAATCTGGAAATAAAAATATTTGATGAAGGTACTGGTTAAAAAGTAACAGGGTAGGATTTATAGATACTGGCTTGGAAAGATAGTTATGATCTATTGCTAAGTGGACATGTATAATATTATCCCATTTGTGTAGAAAGAGATCCCATTTGTATAAAAGCATATGTATGCTAATATACAGCAATAAGATTTCTTCGTAGGAAGGTTACCTATGAACTTTTTTTAGCCTTGGTGACCACTGGGGAGTAGACGTGGATGGAGAAAGGGGTACTTTCACTTTCTTTTAACTTTATGGTCTTCTGTACTGTTTGAAAGCGATTTTAGACTATATGTGTGTATTGCTTCTGTATACATATATTTCGTATAAAATAATTATTTCACAGCACACTTTGTGGTGGCTGTTTCCTTAGGTCTTTCTAATCTGTCTTGTTTTAGTGTGGGTATGTTGGAGAAAGGGGAAGAAGGGGTGGGAAGAAGGAGGGAGGGAGGAAGAGAGAGAAAAAGAGAGATTAAGAGAGAGAAATGAGAGTTAGTTTAGGAGGACTGGAGCACACTTTGAGGAATCCTGCCAAATGGACTGAATGGCAGAATGTGCATGAAGCAGTCACTTGGTGTTTATCTTTTGAACATTATAAGATTCATCTAGTAGATCAGGCTCTTTCTCTGAAGCTCGCCTTCCCTCCAGCTGCCTGTGAATTCACATGGTAATTAACAGAGACGTATTTGTTCGATTCTTCCCCACCCTCCCCACCACCCTGCCCCCGCCTCTTCCTTTGATTGGTCTTTTGCTCATCTTAGAATAACTGAAAATGGCTCTTAATTGCACAGAGCCCGCTAGAGCCCTGGATCCTGGCGCGCTGGGTCTCCACGGTGTGAATGTGCTCAGCTGGGGAATCTCTGAAGGCTTACGAGGAGTCCTCCATAAGTACAGCTTTTTGGTTTTGAGTGGATGCCGAGCGGGAATGGCAGCACCTGCCCGGTTCTGATGGGGGCCCAGATCTGTGGCTTTTCAGTCCTAAAATCGCCGAAGTGTTCTGGAAGGAGACCGTATTTTTCTTGATATGAAACCACCCTTCCATTTAGGTACCCAGTTCCTGGGTACCTGTTGTCACATGATTATTACACCATGCTGTTTACCGCCCTGGAGGGAGCTGCGCCCTTTGATGGTTTTGCGATAGGAGAGACAGGTCAGGTGGCTTATGAATACAAACTGAGTCTACCCTCTTGAAATAATCGTCCTGTTTAATTAGAAAAGAGGTGAGGTAAAGTCACATCCAAGCTTGTTTACCACGTTGCTGTTGTCATTGTTATTATTAAGTAATTTGGAGCCTGGACCCAGCGATTATCATACTAAGTGAAGTAAGTCAGGCAGAGAAAGACAAGTTATCATATGATATCAATCATGTGTGGAATCTAATTTAAAAAAAGATACAAATGAACCTATTTATAAAGCAGAAGCAGACTTATGGAGATCGAAAACAAACTTATGGGTACCAAAGGGGGAATGTGGGGTGCGGGGAATAAATCAGGAGCTTAGGAGGAACACACACACACGGCTCTATATAAGGTAGGTGACTGACGGGGACCTGTGTAGAGCACACGGAACGCTACCCAATATTCTGTGATAACCTATATGAGAAAAGAATCTAAAAACGAATGAATATATGTATATGTATAACTGAATCACTTTGATGTACGCCTGAAACTAACACAACATTGTAAATCAATTATACTCCAATAAAATTAAAATATTAAAAACAGTAAAGTAAGCATAGACAAAGCTTCAAAACATAAACAGCTTGGAGCCAGGTTCAGAGGACCTGAGCCACCGTTCACCTCATTCCTTCTACACGGATGCAGTTTGCGCTAGGAGACCGCACACAGGTGGGCAGTGTGTGTTTGCACCCCGTGTTGTCAGTCCTGGCTGGGGCTCCAGGAACCGGAAGATCCACATGCTCGTGCTGCTTCCCCAGGCCCGGATGCTGGGCAGTCACCAGGGAGGGGCGAGCAGGAGGAAGTCCTCAGAGATACTTTTTGTTTCATTGTGCAGCCGAGTGTACTTGTCTCTTGGCACTGATTTTTATTCTTACTTTTTTTGCCAGCCTTGGCGAATTTACCAGGAAGTTTTGAAACCAGGTACAAGGGGTGGAGATAAACCCCCCCAGCCGTTGAGTTTGTTGTTAAACACAGGACGTACTCAGGGACGTGCTTTTTCCCGTTGGTCCCTGTCTCTTTGCCAGCACAGAAGGACTCCGAGGAAAGCTATGAGTGGGAATGGCAACAGCTCGTAAGAAGAGAGACCTTCTGACCAAGGACTGGTCAGGGTGCCTGCTCTTCCAGCCTGGCTTTGACAGTCGGCGAAAATACTTTTAAAAATGCCCTCTGTCGTCTTGTACTGCGTAGACTGTCATCTATCTGAAGTCAGCAAGGTTTCCGTAGTTTTTTTTACTGGGAAATGACTGTAGGCCGTGCTTTTAAGCCATCATCCATTTGCTTCTCTAGGCAGACGTCTGGAGGGAAGGGGTGATGTGTCAGGATGCGGTGGACTGTCTGGTGTAGGACTGAGCTACCCAAGGATGTACTGTCACCCGCAAGATGGGCAGAAGGCTGCAGAACCCTCTCCCTGCCTTTCTGGAGCCCCCATTGACTTCTGGAGGGCGCCCCTCCCAGGGTTCTTCTCATGTTACCCTGCGGCTATGTCCCCTTTGTTGGCAGCTCATCAGCCTGCCCCAGCCCTCTCCAAGTATCCCATCACTAACACTTTCTCTCCCATCTTTCCACCCAATTCAATGTCCATTTACTCTGTGTAGGCTCAGCTTAACTGGAACTTAGAAAGAAGCAGGTGTTAGTTCAAAACCAGAGGAATTCAGTGAAGAGTATGAATGATTTAAGGAGGCACTTGGGACCCCAAACTCATCATCATTGGTGAAATCTGAGGAAGCGGAGAGGTTTTCTGAGCAGAGAGGGCAGCTCAGCTCAGTGGTTTCCTGCGGGGCTTCCAGATGTATTCATGCCTATCGTCACTGTGATTTTCAGTCTTTCCTGAATTGGGATTGGAGCAGCCTCATCACGTTGCAAACACCTCCAGAAACTTGCCGTGTGAGATTTCCTGGGATAGGGACAGGGTCCTGCATGAGGGCCCTGAGGGTGGAGGCCAAGGCACTGGATGAGCCAGACTGCTTCTGGTCCCAAAGGATTTTGTGGGGCCCAAGGCCTGACTTGTTGAAAGGGGTGGACCTTGGCATGAGCTGGCAGTCAGCATCAAGCACAAGAAGAACACCCTTGAGTTGCACACGAATGTGGACAACTAGCCGGGGGTGCCTGGATGGCTTAGCAATCTGAGGGCGGGTAAGGGGTGGCATTTGAGAAACAATCCCCCTTCGAGCTGGCAGATCCTCTGCTGATGTTGGAACACTGGCTGCTGTTCTTACCACTCACTCTGCCTGTTCCTCTGCCCTAGTTTGGAAAGGTCTTTTCTTCCTCTCCTGTTTTGCCTGCTCCTGACTCGTCTTCCAGCCGAGGGCAGGGCTTTGTAAAACACCCAGGTGGGGAAACAAGCCAAACCTGCTTTTTCATCCATCCTTTTCTCCACTTTGCTTGCTCTTATTTTCACCTCTGTCTGTGCTTGTCTTTATTTTTTATTTTTATTTTTTGACATAAATCGTAGCAATTATTGTTTTAACACCTTTATTGGAGTATAATTGCTTTACAGTGGTGTGTTAGTTTCTGCTTTATAACAAAGCGAATCAGTTCTACATATACATATGTTCCCATATCTCTTCCCTCTTGCGTCTCCCTCCCTCCCTCCCACCCTCCCTATCCCACCCCTCTAGGTGTTCACAAAGCACCGAGCTAGCTAGTGCTTGTCTTTAAAGGGAACGTCTCAGCCGATGCTGGGTAAGATTTAGTCATTGAGAGGAACTCACTCAGGTCCAAATGTATCTAGGCTTTCAATCGCTGAATGTTCGAAAACACAGCATTTCATTGATGCTTCCGTCCTCACCTTCATATTTTAATCCATGACATGGTATGTATCTTTTGCCTGCTTTAAAGTGATGTTTGGGGGATAGAAAGCACCTTTGACTATATAGCAAAAGACACGCACTGAAATGTTTCAGAGTGATGGTTTTCTATTGTGTGGACTGCAGTTGGCACTATTGCTTTTTTAACCAATCATGGCAGCTGACACTGTATCTGGCAAACATCCTCTTCCTTTTTTTTTTTTTTTTTTTTTTGCGGTATGTGGGCCTCTCACTGTTGTGGCCTCTCCCGTTGCGGAGCACAGGCTCCAGACGCGCAAGCTCAGCGGCCGTGGCTCACGGGCCCAGCCGCTCCACGGCATGTGGGATCTTCCCGGACCGGGACACGAACCTGTGACCCCTGCATCGGCAGGCGGACTTTCAACCACTGTGCCACCAGGGAAGCCCAAACATCCTCTTCTTAAAAGGTCACCAATCATATTGGATTAGAGCTCACCCTAGTGATCATTACTAATGATTTTGGTTACTACTTTAAAGACACTGTCTCCCAATAAGGTCCCATCCTGAGGCACCGGACATTAGCACATACACTTTGCGGGGACACAAGTCAACCCGTTAATTGTAGGCATGCCGTTGATAGGATTAAAAATACTTGGTTTGGTGGTCAGATGTAGACCCTGTGGGTGTAGTGTGTTGAAAGAGTCTCCCCTCAGGGAGCTTACATTCTACTGAAGGGAGACAGACAACAAATAACTATAATGTAGGTCGTGCAGGGGCAGGAAAATGTTCCCTTCCTTCTAGGTTCTTTGGCTGGTCTAATAATTAAATTGATATAAGACAGATTAACAGGAGAACAACAAACTGAATTATGTATATACAGGATTCCCCTAAAGATGTGAAGACATAATTGAGGCTTCTGTAACATCCTGAGCTAAGAAAAGGGGTAGGCGTCCAGGGGTACCAAGGGGAGGAAAGCCATTCATGGGAAGGCAGAGGAGATGTTTGAAAAACAAGTTTCCCTGTTATGCAGATAAGTTTCCCAGATAAAAAATGATTATGGATACAGGCCCCCTTTCCAATATAAATTTAGGCAGTTGAGGGGGAGGTAAAGAGCTTTTCCTGAATCTGCTGGGTTTTGATTGCCTTTAGCTCAAAATAATCCTTATGCCGAAGATACGTATTTTGGCTGTGATAAGCACTTTGAAGAAAAATAAGATAATATGAAGGGACAGAAAGTGACTTTGGGCTGGGGAGCAGAGACCTGAATGAGGTGGGAAATAAGCCTTATGAAGGGCATCCCAAGCAGAGGAAACAGCAAGTGTGGAGGCTCTGAGGCAGGAATGAGCGTGGTATGTGCCAGGGACAGCAAGGAGGCCCGTGTGGCTGCCGCAGAGAGAGCAACGGAAGCAGCTGTGCTGTGTGACCCTGAGCAAACTGGCAAGGACCAGACCACGAAGGCCCGCTAGGCACAGTGAGGGTTTTGGAGTTTGTTCTAAGAGGGGTGGGGAGTTCTTTTGAACTAATCAAGTAGAAAATGCTTATTTGTCCCTTTGCAAGATCTGTTCTCCTCTGGCCCGGTTACTTGTGATCTGGGCAGCTCACATTCCCTGGGAGTCCTGAGCAGGCCTGGCCTTACACCATGCCTCCCGCTCCCTGTTGGGAGAAACGTCTCCAGGGGTCTCTTGGTCTCTGCGTGCATTGTGGGCAGAGGCACTGTCTGCCCTTTGTCTGGACTGTCTTTTCAAGGGTATTTTTACAGTGAGCAGCCTTAGCATGTATAGCTAGTTCTCCCTCTGGAGCAAAAGGCAGGCAGGCCTATCCCATTTTAAAAGGTCAGGTCCCCTGAGTTTAGGGTTCCACGTGCAAATGATGTACGTGCAGGCATCATTTGGCCCTCTTCTCGTTACTGTGTGGGATCTGGCATGAAGAATGCTGATCTGGGGACTTCCCTGGTGGTATAGTGGTTAAGAATCCGCCTGCCAATGCAGGGGACACGGGTTCAAGCCCTGGTCTGGGAAGATCCCACATGCCGTGGAGCAACTAAGTCCATGCATCACAACTACTGAGTCTGTGCTCTAGAGCCCAGAGCCACAACTACTGAGCCTGTGCGCCACAACTAGTGAAGCCTGCGTGCCTAGAGCCCGTGCTCCGGAACAAGAGAAGCCACTGCAATGAGAAGCCTGCGCACCACAACGAAGAGTAGCCCCTGCTTGCCACAGCTAGAGAAAGCCTGCACGCAGCAACGAAGACCCAACGCAGCCAAAATGTAAATTAAAAAAAAAAAAAAAAAAGAATGCTGATCTGCTATTGCCGAGTCCTTTGTCTCTGACCCTGGAGTCTCATGTCTTTTGCCAGCACCCATGAAACTGTGACAGGAGACCAGACCGTATTAGCTTGTTAGTCAAATCTTGTATGCTTCACAATTCTTGACACCCTTAAAATAGCTTTCATGTTGGCATCATGACTGAGAGCTTGACCTGGGTCCGTGCTTTGGTGCATGTGTGTGCTTTTTAAACTTTTTTCTGTTATTTTTGGAACCCTGACCCCACCCCGAATGAAATCTACCAGAAAACTGATCAAATTAAAGCTGCCTTGGTCTAAGTAAAGGCAAGAACCTAGATTCCCCATCTCAGGACGTCCCCCAGGCATCTTTGGAAAAGCCACCCAACATAATTTCAGAAACACTGTGTTGACCTACTAAAGGCCCCTTTAAAACTCAAATTTGATATCTGGTAGCAATAATACATTATTCTTATCAGAGATAGATCAGTTATGTCTTAGCAAAAAATTAATTTCCCAGTCATAAATAGGTCAGCACAAATTCGTTTTTTTGAGGAATGAGTTCCAGGTTTAATACGTTTCAGTTATAGGCTATGGAGGGGGAGGTTGGGAGAGGGGGGCACTGCAGTGGTGGGCCCTGGGCATTTGGGCAGGGCTGTAAGGGAGAACGCTATAAACCAGAGGTGCTGAGAAGAGAGTAGATGATAAATCAAATCCCATTTGAACTACTTGGTTTCCTTGATCCTTATCCCTTCAAGTTGCCTCAGAAGCTTTGAGTGGGGTCTGGCAGAGAGAGAGGGGCACCGTTCCTTTTCACATATCTTTTATGGTGGGGTTCTGTGTGAGGTATCATTTGGAAAAATGACTCTCCCACAGAAACAAGTTTGAAAGCTCATCTTCTTTACTCTGTTACCTGGAGCTCTGGCAGTGGGTATTCAACACAAAAGCAGATGCTATTTCATAGAGTCCAAGGAGGAATGGGGCACAGCAGAAAGGATTCCTGGGGTTCAGACCCAGCTCTACTACTGTCTCCTAACTTTCCCACTAATGTGTTGTGTGACCTTCGGCAGGTCACGCAGCTTCTCTGGGCCTGTTTTCTCAACCAGGCCAGAGGGAGATGTGAAGGACATGGTCTTAAAAGTCTCTGTACTTAAAGGCTTGTGAACTATGGAGCAGTAATGTGGCTTTTAACCCAAGAAACATTGTGCTGTAGTCCTGGGTGTCTGCATTTTAAGGATCCAGACCTCATTCACGACCTTTGAGTGAGATGCACTCAATATGGGAATGGGGATGGGGGCATATCTGAGAGTAAATCAGGTGGCTTTGATTCCTCCACCCCACATTTTCCTCCACAGTCTAGACAAGCTGTGGCCCAGGGGCCACATCCAGGTTTATTGGAACACAGACACGCCCCCCTGTTTATGTGTATTTTCTGGATGCTTTGGTACTACAAGTGACAAAGTTGAGTAGTTGTGACAGAGACCTTATGTCTTGTAAACCCTAAAATATTTAGTATCTGGCTTGAGGCCATGCTTTGCCTTTGGTTTGGCACACAGTAGACTTGGCTCAAATGCTTGTGTGAATTTAATTTTTCATACAACAAGGCTACACAACCAACCCCCTTAAGGGGGGGAACCCATAGCCACTGCTTCATGATACTCTGGAAGAAGACATCCTCTTTGGAAACGGAGAGACTCTTCTAGCCTTTTCATTTACGGGGTGCAAAACATCTTTCAATTACTGATGATTCTTTTCTTTTGAAAAATGCCTATACAATTATGTATCATGTGAGATTAGTCAAAATTTTAAAAAATAACTGCAGTTTCTAAGCTTGTTAACTGTGCCATGGACTGGTGCCACAGCACTGTTTTCCCTTCCCATTCGGGGATTTTAAATGCAGAGGAATTGTTTTAGGGGCTTTGTTGGAATTAATTAAAGCCTGCCATGTTGATAAGGATAAAGGCGGATGACTGACAGGGGAAAGGTCTTGAAAACTGGAAATGGCTGCTGAATGTAGGATTCATGAGGCAGCTTCCTAATGGGCTCGGCAAAGGGTCATCCATGTGTCTATAATAGCCAGTAAAGACTGGGGTAATTATAACCCATGTGTTAACCAGTGAGTTTCCAGGCAATTACAGGACTGCTTCCACTTAAGCAATTATTTTGCCTTGAGGCCGCGGCATTACGTCATGCTTGAGGCTTTGTCAGGGTAACCTCCAAACACTTGAGTGGGGGAGGTGGAATCTGGGGGCTCCACTGAAGATTGTAGGGGAGTAAAACGTGGACAGCAAATGAGATGCTGAAATTGTAAGGAAAATGTTTTACAAGGCTTGAATCTAAATAATAACTTCCAACTATTACAGGAACCCTATTGTCATTGGCAGGTGACAGAGAGAGTAAGCATTTTGTGCCTTTTGGCTGTGCTGGGTCTTTGTTGCTGCTCACAGGCTTTCTCTAGTTGCGGCGAGCGGGGTCTACCTTTGTTGTGGAGCACGGGCTCTAGGCGCGCGGGCTTCAGGAGTTGCAGCACGTGAGCTCAGTAGTTGTGGCTCACGGGCTCTAGAGCGCAGGCTCAGTAGTTGTGGCACACGGGCTTACTTGCTCCGTGGCATGTGGGATCTTCTCGGACCAGAGCTCAAACCTGTGTCCCCTGCAGTGGCAGGCGGATTCTTAACCACTGCGCCACCAGGGAAGTCCCTTGTGCCTCTTTTGAAAGGGTCAGTGTGACTCTGTCATAGGGGTATAATATGCTGGAGATGTGCTTGGAGTGATTAGGGAAGTGGTTTAGTTTCCAGGTACATGTCTTAAAAAGGATAGAGATAGTTTAGAGAAGGTCTGGAGTAGACAATGAAAATATCGAAAAATTAGAAAGTAGGAATCAAGTGATGGGGGAGAGGTGGAGTGAGCAGAACACAGACTGTCAAATCGGATGCACATGGGTCACAGATTATACCCAGTATCAAGCTTTACTAATACTGTCAAAGACACAGACGACCAAGAGGCTCAGGAGAAGCAGAGAGAGGTCTGGGACCTGAGAATGTCTCCCTAGGGCCCCTGTCCCCGCAGGGCCTGCACCTCTGACTCAGAATACTAGATGAGTCTCAATCAGGTCCACTGGGTTACCTCACACAGCGCAAAGCATTCAAATTATGAACGAGCTCTGTTGTATACTTCTCATTATTTTGTCGAATATGTGGCATTCTCCAGGGTCTCTACCCCAAAGATGCTGGGTGTCTTGAGTCCACGTCCTCCTTTGGGCAGAGACATCCTGCTAAGGGCATTCTGTAGTCAAGGCTTCTTCCTAGCAAATATCGTTAGTCTAGTTACCTGGAGGTTCACTTGATAAAGAAATTAGATAGGGTCACCTGCCTTCTTTCCTTTTTTTTGTGGTGGGGGGGCTTATCCACCCCTACCCCCCAACACACACACACACACACGCACAGAGTCAGTAAATGGACCACAGGTCAGCTGTTTAAGTCCTTCCTACTAGGGGGGTGAAGGTGAAAAGGACCGGTCGGGGTCAGGCAGAAATAAACAGCTTGACAGCTTTCGAATAGAGGAAGAACAACTATAATTTGTTTCCCTGGTGATAAAGTATGGAGGAAGGGTAATTACAAAAAGCATTATCACTATAATGAGAAGTATTTTGGTTAAAAAAATAGGAAACTTTCAGATTTGGGGGTTGTTCGTTTTAAAAGCGAATGATAACTTCCTACTTTCTTTCCTTCCTTCCTCTCTCCTGTGTCTCTGCTGAGTATCGAGGGCATCACACCCCCTTCCTGGTCATCGTCTTGTCCTTGCTCTGTCTCCCGGGTCCTCCTCCTCTGTGAAGCTGGCAGAGCTCCTGAATACAGAGTACATGCCTCACAGAAGCAGCAGTGTTTGCGGCTAAATATTGCGACATACACAGGAACTTGGCAGATTTATTGACAGGCTTTTCAGTTTAACAGAATTCATTGAAATCAGATGAGCTAAGGTCTGTGCATTGCCATCCAGAACACAGTAAATACTTTTAAAAATAAATTCAATTTACAGTAATAGCCATAACTAGAGTTTTCTGTTATTGAGGTAATTAGATACTCGGTCACGTTAACAAAGGAAGCCCTTAAAAATAATCCTTCTTGGGGATTTTAAAGTTTCTATTCTGATAAAAGAAGTATATGACCATTGTGGAAAATTTGGAAAGTATAGGAGAAAAAAACCCACTATTATACTGTTTTTTTGTTTTGTTTTGTTTTGTTTTTGCGGTACGCGGGCCTCTCACTGCTGTGGCCTCTCCCGTTGAGGAGCACAGGCTCCGGACGCGCAGGCTCAGTGGCCATGGCTCACGGGCCCAGCCGCTCCGTGGCCTGTGGGATCTTCCCAGACCGGGACACGAACCCGTGTCCCCTGCATCGGCAGGCGGACTCTCAACCACTGCACCACCAGGGAAGCCCCTATTATACTGTTTCATTGAATTTTTCTTCTGCTTTTTTTTGAGATGAAATATATATACATATGTATACTATACATATATTATGTATATACACTATTATATATTATATATATTATGTGTATGTATATGTGTATATTATGTATATATATATCATTGTGAATATACACACTATTTCAAAAAAATATATGCTGTAATAAATATATATAGTCTGCTTTAATACTGATCACTAATATATCATTTAAGCCTTTTTTCATCACCTTTTTGTGTTTATAATCAATGCTTTGAAGCACGTTATTTGCATTCACTCTTTTGCACTTGAGATTATTTCCTTAGGATAGATTCTTAGAACTAGAATTCATGGATTAAAGATTTTACCCATTTTTATATATTCTGATACATACCGCCAAATAGTTTTCACTATCCTTGAGGAAAAAAAGTAACACCAATTTTGTAACTCTCAGTCTTAATACAAAAGAGCCCCTTTCACCACACCCTTCCCAGCACTGGACGTTCTCATTTTCTTTTATTTTTAATAGATAATTTGGCTGGACAACAAGAAAATATTCATTGTTTCACTGAGAATTTTTTTTAACATCTTTATTGGAGTATAATTGCTTTAAAATGGTGTGTTAGTTTCTGCTTTATAACAAAGTGAATCAGTTATACATATACATATGTCCCCATATCTCTTCCCTCTTGCATCTCCCTCCCTCCCACCCTCCCTATCCCACCCCTCTAGGTGGTCACAAAGCACTGAGCTGATCTCCCTGTGCTATGCGGCTGCTTCCCACTAGCTATCTACCTTACGTTTGGTAGTGTATATATGTCCATGCCTCTCTCTCACTTTGTCACAGCTTACCCTTCCCCCTCCCCATATCCTCAAGTCCATTCTCTAGTAGGTCTGTGTCTTTATTCCCATCTTGCCCCTAGGTTCTATATGACTTGTTTTTTTTTAGATTCCATATATATGTGTTAGTGTACGATATTTGTCTTTCTCTTTCTGACTTACTTCACTCTGTATGACAGTCTCTAGGTCCATCCACCTCACTACAGATAACTCAGTTTTGTTCCTTTTTATGGCTGAGTAATATTCACTGAGAATTCTTGAAGGGTGGATATTATTTCTTAACTGATCCTTTTGTGAATTATCTCTTGACGGGTTCTGTTCTTTAATATGATTTTTCTTTCTGTATTCACCCCTTGCTGTATTTGTATCAAATATTTTTTCCAGTATTTTGCTTGCCTTTTTATTATTATTTGTTCTTCATGACTAAAAGTTTCAGGTTTTTATTTTGTCAAATTATATATTTTTCTGTTGTCTTGGAGGTCTTTTAAAAGTAATACATTTATCTTGGTGTAGCTATCAGTTCAATGAGATTATGGGTACGAAAGCATTTTAGACAGTGAAAGACACACTACCTATAATAGGAGCAGTGACTCCTCCCCGCTTCACTGTCACCTGGAAAGAACCTGTAGTCCTTAAGGACACACGCAAGAGTGTTTTCTAGTAGGTCTGGGTAAAGAGGCATCCGTTTGCAAACTTTGCCACAGTGTGTATTGACATTTGTACAGCACTTTTCGGTTTGGACGAGCCACACTTGAGCTGCTGACTTGCCATGTGTGGCCAGCGGCTGCCGTATTGCACAGCCCAGGGCTGGATGCTGAGAGGTAGACAGACCTTTGAGATGTCCTCTAGACTCTGCATTCAGACAGTCCATTGTTACGTCCAAACTTGCCCTCCATACTTTGAAGAAGCAGCCTTCCTTGACAGTACATGCTTAAAATAATTGGCTGTTTCTATCTTGCCAGAAATTCAAGTCCCCCTTTCCTCTCCATGAACAGGAATTTAATCTTATTATCCTTTGCCTTTGGTGACAGCAACTAATTGTCTCTCTTGCCTGCAGTGGCCTGAGCAGCAGAATTGGGAATGGGTTCCAGCGAGTTGATTAGGAATAACGATATCACAGGAAAACATCAAGGCCCAGTTCTTCCCACTGGCGGCGTTAGCCAAATCACATCCTGAGTTTGGCTCTTCTCCCATCGCTAAAGCCGTACGTGGGCTGGAACCCCCCAAATTCGGCAAAACTGACTTGAAATCTCTTTGCTTAACAGCCCCATTCCGTGGCTTTGCTGGCACAGTTCCCAGCCGGAGCTGCGAGCTATCCCTTGGCTTTAATCTGGTTAAAACCAGATAAGAATTAGGTCAGGGGCCTCTGGCTGCAAAACAGGCTGTTTCCAGAACTCCAGCGGAGCCGTGGAATAAAAATAAGCAGGGAGAGTCGGAAAAGCATTACTTGGTATTTACATTTGAGTTGTTCTAGGTCAAACTTCTAGCTCTGGTTCTAGGTCATAACACAGGAGCTCACAAAAGGCAGTGGGACTGCAGTAGCAACCAGGGGAGTATGTGCCTTTCCGAGGTGCCTCAAGCAGGACCTGCAGGATGATATTTGGGGTTTGAGGCTCTGCATGGTATGTTGAGTCAAACTGCCCAAACCGCTAGACTTTAGTCAGGTTTCACTTTATTATCTTTTAAGTATTAGAGCATCTGGGGTGGGGTTCTCAGAGCCTAGTGGTCAGTGAAGCAGGCTCACCCCACTAAGGCCCAGCTTTCCCTGGGCTTCAGAGAAAAGGCAAGTGAATAGCTCTGGAAGGTCAATAAGGAGGAGACCCAGATGCAAACATGTAAGCCACAGGCTTGTTCTTCTCTCACTGGATTGGTGGGTCTGAGAAGGCTGGGAGAGAGAACCACAGCAGAGTTTGACCTTCCCAACTGAAAATGCTCCTTTCCGTAGGCCCTAGTTACCAACAGACGGGCCTTTTGTAGTGCGTGTGTTCCAGAGTAGTGACATGTCCAGGCAGAAGCAATAATGAAACTACACACCTCAGATTGGGACTCGAGCCCAATTACATCTCAGTTGGGACTCAAACCCACAATCTTCTAACCGCACTCCTTTGTATGGGACTTGAACCCACAATCTCTGGTTTAGGCGGGGACTCGAACCCACAATCTCCCAGCTGAAACCACACACCTGGTCACAGGACTCAATGGGGCTCAGGCTCTTTATGTCTCAGCAGAGAAGGAATTCAGCAAGAGGCAGAGTGACAGGCAAGAAGTGGATTTATTGATAGAGGACGCTCGTGATAGAGGACGCTCGTGAAGGATACACGCGGGCAGGCAAGAGAGCTCTGCCCCGAGAACTAAGTGGGAAAGCGGGTTTATTTAGGGAGATACACGCTCCATAGACAGAGCATGAGCCGTCTCAGAAGGCTAGAGGCCCCGGGGTGTCGGGGGGTGATTAGTTTTTATGGGCTGGGTAATTTCACAGGCTAACAAGTGGGTGGATTATTCCAACTATTTTGGAGAAGGGGTGGAGATTTCCAGGAATTGGGCCACCACCCGCTCTTTGGCCTTTTATGGTCCACCTCAGAACTGTCATGGTGCCGGTGGGTGTGTCACTTAGCATATTCCGACGTATTACAATGAGCATATGATGAGGCTCCAGGTCTACTGGAAGTGGAATCTTCCACCATCTTGGGCCTAGTAGATGCTAACCAGTTTGTGTTGTCTCCTCAACAGCTATGTCATTCTTTTAAAGATCGTGCCCTGTCCCCTAACCTCCTGTCTCAATAAGGCCAAGCCATGTTGAGAGCAGTTGGAGGGTCCTCCAAATTCTGGAGCCCCCGAGGACCAAGTTGCAGACCCCCAGGCACTGGCTTCTCCTTGGCCTCCAGTCCCTACTACTTCCTCCTGCAAGGTTCGTCTGGTCTGTGATTTATCCTCTAATACGCCGAGTTTCTCTTTCTGTCATCTGATCTGTGCCATTTGGGCCGAGGTGAGAGCAGAAGGTGAATGAGTGGAGCGGCTGTGTAGGAGCAGTGAGATACCATCCCACCTTCCCTGCTCATACACCATGCGTGGAGGATGGAGAGAATGGGCTTTTCTAGTCCAGACAGAGGATGCCTCTCCGGGGTGGGTGGCCTTGACACTGTCCAGACCAGCTCTGAGCTTCCTCTGCACGATCTCCTCTCTCCTCCCTTCCCCGCCGGCCCCTCGCACTGGGATCTGGTTGCTGGGCAGTGACTGGTGTGTGGCCAGGGGCAGCTGGAGAGCAGGGTGGGCCTGTCCGTCCTTTGGACCCAAGTGGCTGTGCGAGAGCTGCTTTTGGAATGAAAGTCCCTGCACGTTGTGTTCCATTTCTTTCTTTGTGTCCCAGTTTCCACATTGGTGACAGGGAAGGACAATGGAATGGGCTAAATTTGGGCCTAATTGGTGCAGCTTAGGCTGCTGGGAGGAGCACAGGTTATGGAGTCAGACAGACTTGAGTTTAAATTTTAGGTTCCCCACTTAATAGCGGTGAGGTTGCAGCTGAGTTGTTTAGCCTCCTGGGGTCTCACTTAACATGTCTCTAGAAAGGGATCCATAAACCCATCTCGTCGGATTTTCTAATGAAAGGAAGGACACATGTAGAGGGCCCGGGTTGGTGCCTGCCTCGCAGTGCAGCCTCCATATCTGCTATTATTTAAAGAGACCTGTGAAAAGTACTTTTCAAATATCAGATGCTTGATCAGCACAGAGCAGGAGAGGTGAATGGATGATTTTGTTTTATTTCATCGTTCTTGAATTTATTGTTTCCCAAAAATATGGGGATCAAAATATCTTGATTATATAAACCTGCCTTGTTCAGAATACACATGGATTAGAAGCCACGTGGCTTTTCCTGATAAAATGTAGTGCTGCTTTCTAGATTCAAAGCAGGCACTCAGTCACCAGCAGAAGGTGGCCTTTCTGTGAATTGTCATATTCACTTGCGTTCAGCCAACCCATCGGGACGCCGGCTGTGTACAGAGGACTATATACAACGTGGAGGAATCCAGGTTCTTGTATCCATGGAGCCCGCAGTCTAGCAGTAAAAGAGACGTTACAAATGCCTATATAACTATCTCGACAGTAAATAACTCCACAGCAGTTCCCATAAAGGGGCCGAGGAATTTCAAAAGAAGCGACAGTTACTTTCAACTAGTAAGAAAGGCGAAGGCTTCTCAAGGTGGTTGCATTTGAGCTGAGCCTGGAAGCGTGAGTAAGAGACGGCAGTGAAACGCGGGCGGGAGTGAACGTGGTCAGAGGCACACAGGGTCAAGATGGAGGGTCCTGTCCAGGATTGAAATTTTCAGTAAGTGGTGGGGCACCACTGGAGTTCTCCGAGAGGGAAATGACCCAGTCTGACCTTTGGGAAGATAGCTGGTTGGGAGGAGACTGGAGGAGTTAGCTTCTGGAAGCAGAGGGACCTTTATTGGAGCCGTTCAGTCCGATGAAGCCTGCGGCAGTGGGGAGAGAAAAGACGGGAATCTTGTGACAGAGGCCGAAGCAGCAGGATGCGGTGACGGATTTGGATGTGGAAGGTGGGATGGAAGGGGAGTGAGTAGCAGATGACCACGTCGGGAGTGTCAGAGGGCGGGCACTGGCTTGGTGGAGGCCAGTGGGGAGTCAGATTGGGCTCTGTCGAGTGGCCTGGTCAGCCTCCCATCCACGTGTGGAGGTGTCCGGCAGAAGGGGTGCATTGGAGACCTGGAGCTGAGGCTTGGGGTCAGGGCAACAGAAGGAGACTTGGGAGTCACCGGCAGGGAAGTAGTGACAACAGAAGCTAGGGAGTTAGGGGAAATTATCCAGGCAGGTGGAGATGAGAAGGTCCAAGACAGAGCCTTGGGAAAGGACTTTATGAAAAGAAGAGGCAGAGGAAGAAGAGGATCCTGCAAAGGGAAGAAGAAGGGTGAGGGAGATAAGCTGGAAGAGGCGTCTTAGAGGCAACGGGGAATCTCAGACCTCCTGCTGGCTGACTGCAGGGAAGCACCAGACCTTTCCTCCCCAGTGTGGTGGGATTAACGTCCACCCCACTAAGTGTCCTGAGGGGTACTGAGTAGATGCTCATTCCTTTTCACCTCTCCCGCAGAAGCCCGGGGAGGCACGGGAAGAAGGGGAGGCCATCAGCGTTCAGTGCTTTAGGAAAGGACGTCCCTGTTCAGTCACTACTGAGCTGAGAAGGTGGGGACAGTACTCTGACACTTGCCATGGGTTGCAGATCTGAAAGGCCGATTGCCAGGGACTGGTGAGTAAGGAGCTGATGAGGAAGTGAGAACAGCTATGGAAGCTCCCTTTGAAGCCAAGTGGCAAAGAAGGGAGGGTGGAGAACGACGTGGCATTTGAGGAAGCCTCGGGGTAAAGAGAAGGGCATCCTGGCTAGTGCGTCAGTGAAACCAGCTGTCCTCTCAGGAAGGGGGAGCTAGTTTCTTGCAGAATTCTTTTTCTTGGCTTCGGCATCTGAGGTTCAAGCTTTCGGGTGTTTGTTCAAAGGTGCCAGCTGCTTAACTCTGGAAGGTGGAAGCCCGTCACGTGAGCCAGGGAAACTGCAGCTGGTCGCCTGAGCCCATCGGCCGTCGGGACCTTGGCTGGGTTTCTGAATTAGGCGTCTTGTGACCCTGTCATCTTGTAAGCCTGGGAGGAGAGGGCCGCCAGCTCTCCGGGGATTTTTCCAGGGGTCTCCTTCTGAAATGAGGCATCAAGGGAGGGAGCAGAGGAAACACCCAGTAGGTAGGTGAGTCTAAGAAACCCAGGGTTTTCCCCAGTCCTGAAGCCTGAAGCTTAGTTTCAGAAAAGTATGAGCAGTTTCACAGCTCCCTCTGTTGCAGACAAGCACAGCCCGGTTCCAAACATTCACCTTTTCAACTTTGTCTTCATAATCTCAGACCTTGGCAGTGAGCTGCCCACCCTGTCCGCATCTCAAAGGGAGTGGTTTTGCCTTTGTCTCACTCCTCGGAGATGACTTGGAGCCAGGTGGAGGGGGGGTGGGGAAAGTGGGAGGTGGCTGAGGTCCTTCCACCCGTTCCGAGGAGGGGAAGCAGAACCGAAGTCCCCAAAGGAAGGACCGGAGCACAACGTCCCAGGGAGTCAGCCGTGGGGAAGGACGTTCCTGGACCTGGCTGCAGTCTTGGCTAGAGCCTGGGAATACTTTGCTTCTAGAAAAGTTTGTTTTGCTTCAAGGATTTCAATGGTGTTTTCTTAGTTCCTCCTTCAGGTCGGTCTCTGTTCTAAGTATCTGCTCTTTCGTCCTTCCCTCGCTTCCTACCTTGCGCACACACCCCCTCCCTTCCAGTTTGAAGGAGCAGTGTGGACAGTGTTGGCCCTACAACCAGACTGC
The DNA here is from genome assembly GCF_963455315.2 of Globicephala melas. NCBI lineage: Eukaryota > Metazoa > Chordata > Mammalia > Artiodactyla > Delphinidae > Globicephala > Globicephala melas. The sequence goes on from NC_083320.1 coordinate 21,353,319, forward strand.
CTGGGTCTGAAATCCCAGCTCCTCACTTACTGGAGTGCACACCTGAGCAAGCACTTCACCTCCCTGAGCCTCAGTTCCCTTGTTCTTCAGATGTTCTAATCATATTCATCTCATGGAGTAACGTCATATTATGAGAATTAACTAAGTAAATACATATAAAGAGCTTAGAGCAGTATCTGGGAAGTAGTAAGTCCTCTGTAAATATTATCTATCTGTCTGTCTGTCTGTTGTGCTCTCTGTCTCTCTCTCTCTCTTTTGTTGTAAATTCTTTCAGATCCTTTTTGGATTTTTCCAGGTGACACAGAAAGAATATATTATGTTGAAAGAGCCTATAGAAATTATATTTCTAGAAGTTATAAGTTATATAGTATAAAATACAATTTATAAATTTCTAGAAGTTATGAAATATAAATTACACATTTCTACCAAAGTGTAGAAATTATAGCTTACAGCCTCAGTGATGGAGAGCTCATCATCTTGCAAACCCTTCATTCTGGTTAGAGCGTTCCTTCCAACATTGATCTTCTTTCTGTGGCTCTACTAACACTAACAAGGCTTAGCAGACTAAGGAATAAATAAAGTTATTAGTTCTTGTTATTAGGAGCAAATAAAAATACATCCGATTCTTAGGTTGAAAAATGTCAACATAGCCAAAGGACCAGATGCAAGGATGTGTCTTCCACATGAACTGCTGCTAATAAATTTCGACCTACAGTTTTTAATGTCCTAGGCCTTATTTGTTATATGTTTCAAACCTTGATTCTCACATTCCGTGGGTTAGTTATCTCTGCTACTTTTGTGACCTTTGACCTCATGAAGTCACTGATAAAAATGACTAGGCCCTGAAACGGAAACCCCGAGCCCTTTCCTGCATTATTAAAAACCTTCCTCCAGGCTGACATCAACAGTTTTGAGTACTCTTCAGTAGCTGCAAAACTACCCGAGCCTGCGTTATCAATTTCACATTTCTCTGTGAAAAGCAAACATGAGAGAACCTGTTAGGGGCCTGTTAAAATCCAGATATACCTCCCACCCTCCCATGTAGTACATGTCTTTCTCTTACTTATCTGAAATTTCCCACTACCTACAAAATGAAAGAAAGCTGTAGGCAGAATGGAAAGCAGAAAGCAAAATGGGAGAAGAAGTCAATATGATTTTTCTATCTTTTGGAGACTCTCTCTTCATTTTAAATAGAGAGTAGCATAAGACGATATGAATTAGTGAAAGTTGAAAGGGAAGAGATAACAGTTACAATGTTCAAAGAATTCATTTTACCAAAAAGCTATCACTTTCAAGTAAAAGTATTTGGTTACTCTTCATTTCGCAGTTCCCTGATTTCGATGTTTAATTTTTGCAATACAGTGTTATTATAGCCACAATTGTATGGAGTCTTCTTTTAATGTCAGTGTTGAGTTGAAGTGGGAATTCCCAAAGGGATGTATACAGTGTATGATACATGTGGGTACTTGGTACTTTTTTTTTTTTTTGGCTGTGCCACATGGCATGCAGGATCTTAGTTCCCCAACCAGGGATCGAACCCGTGCCCCCTGCAGTGGAAATATAGAGTCTTAACCACCGGGCTGCCAAGGAAGTCCCTACTTGGTACTTTTTGATAGTGATGTTAGAAAGAATGACTAGGAAGTAAAATGTCTTAAGGCATTTTCTACTTTTGAGGCACATTTAGGAAAATATTGTAATTTTTTTAGGAGACCATTTTCTATAAAACAAGTATATATGTTTATTGTAATTTTGTTTCTGTCTATACCAGACGGTCAAAACGTCAAGTTAAAGAAGTATCTGGAACCTTATATTCTGGTACAGAATGATTGCTAAAATATATTATTAAGTGAAAAGTGCAGGGTATAGTTTGCTACCATTTATGAGAAAAAATGGAAGGGTACCGGAGAAATTGGTAACATTTATTACTTGTGGAGAGGACACTGGTGGCTGAGGGACAGTCTGTAGTGCATTTTGAATTGTGAATCATATGACTGTATTACCTAACTTAAATAAACAAACAATAAATGCATAAGGAAAAAGAAGCTGGGTCAGGGAAGCAACAATAAGTAGTTTCGCTTTTATTTCCTTTTATTAAGGGTATATGGGTCTTGGAATTAGATGTACTTAGATTTGAATTCTGACTTGGCTGCTACTGGCAGTTGAACGTAGGGAAAGTTACCTCACTTCATGTAAAATTTGGGAAAGACCTTCTTGGCTGGGTTTTTATGCAGATCAAATATAATAAGGACCGTTCCTTAAACTTAAGTTTGTGATGATCTGGTTTGAGGGTATGAAATAAAGCAGATGAAGCAGATTTAAGCCTGGATATGAGCATCTTCCTCTGAAGATGGCTTTTCACTATCCAAGAAAGACAAAAGACATGATCATCTTAATGCTTGGGTTCCGGGTGGTGAATAGATTTTGGCTGAAAGTTATTATGAATCAAAAGTTAACTTTGAATAGATCATTATATCCAGCCAAAAGTGTTCAACATGTCTTTGCAATTAAGGAAGTTGAGTGGTTAAGCAAATGATAGTTAGACCCTTCTCCTCCGGATTTTTGGAAGAAATTAGCCAATGAGGTATACGCCATCTCCTTTCCCCTGTTATAGCAACAGTCTTGTGAGAGTTGAGAAGCTCTGCTCTGGTGGACAGAATTCAGGGGAGGCACCATAAAGCAATCCCTGGATGCAGAAAAGGACTGCTGTTATATCTGTGCCATTGCCTAAGTCACTCCTGGGACGGAAAGGTTGAACCCTAGGTAGAGCCATTAATACTGCATTCTCTGTAAGCCATATCCATTCCCAGCTAAACAGCTCGATATGCTGAACATTTTTCCCCAGGGGTTAGAGGTGGGAAAATATGAGATTAATATTTTGTGCTCTATTTATAATTACCTTTTTGTGTATGTACTCAATGAGTGGGCTTTATAACGTGAATCTTCCAGACGTAAGGACCAGAAAGAGAACTCCAGTTGTCTAAACCAGAATGGAATTAGCTTAGGTAACAGAGTTCCAGAAACAGGACTGACTTCAGATGAAGTTTGATCCTGAGGCCCAGGATGGCCTTAGGCTCTACCTCTATGTGATACTTTCGTCTTTGTCCTCTTCTGAATGTTGATTTTTCTTTAAGCTGGCTCTTCTCAGTGTAGTACAAGTGATGGGACCGTTTCTCGGTTTTGTACCCTCACACCCCATCCTCCAGGGGAGGAGAGAACACCACTCCCTATCATCCCAGAAGCCCCATGGATTTTGTTGCCTCTCCTTGGCTTGAACTGGGTACTGTGCCCATACCTGAGCCAATAGGATATGCTGATTGGCTTAAGTTATTGGATTTCAAGCCTGGCACCCCTTCAAAGGATTCTGATTTCATTGCTCTGGGAGGTGGATCCCATGCATTGGTATTTTAAAATATTCCCTGTTGGTTCTAATACGTTGCAAGGTTGAGTTGATTAGCTTAAGCCAATCAGTGTCCAGTCTTAGAGCTGAGAATATAACTGTTCTCTAAAGGAAAATTGGGGTAAACTTGACAGACCGATGAGAGAAGGGGAAAATATATCTTGGAGAAGCAAACGTCGAATGTCTGCTCGTGGCAGACAGATCAGTTGCCCCAGTGTCTGCACCACATCTTTCGTTTTTGCTACTAGAACCCAGATTTTGTTTGGGGCCACAGTGTACCAGCCCCAGGGGATAGATCGTGATTTGTCCAAAGACTAATGAGAATCTGTGTCCCCACTTGTCCTGTCTCCCTTGCAATGAGAGAGAGAGAGAGAGAGAGGGAAGAGCTAAATAGCTCTCTTTGTCCATAGCAGAGAGCACAAAGAAATTTTAAAGTCAATGCATATGAGATTGGAAGTGTAAACCTAATATTTGGAGGAGTTATGGAAGTAGCTACCAGAGAAGAAGAAAAGAAAGGAGAAGGAGGAAGAAGAAGAGAGAGGGAGGGGAGGAGGAAGAAAAAAAATGTTCAGAAGTAACTACTTCTAAAATAAGGCAAAAATAGAGAATGAGAAAGTAAACTTTTAGTTTTCATTTTATACCCTCTGTTCTCTTTGAATTTTTATTTCTATGTGATTATATTACTTTTATAATTAAAAATAAATTAATCTCTTGAAGTTGTTCCTAAGAGTATAAGATGATTTTAAAATATATGTCACCTATTGTTACACATCATTGCTAGGAAAACTAAGTACCGTCTATATGACTCCATGGGAGAGACAACTGGAAGCCTGTTCCTGGGTCTCTCCTGGACTCCACTCTATGTGCCTTTTGGCTTTACTGAATTTAATCTGTGTGCTTTCACTAATAAACCATAAATATGAATATAACAAATAATATATATATGTCACCTATTGTTAGCGTACATTTCTTTAAATGTATAAATCACCTTTTTAACAAGAAGTAAGAGTACTTTTTGATTGTGCTATGTTTCCACAACCTCACACTAACACAGTGTAGGTATGAATAAAATGTTTTAATTTTATGCGTGAGAAAATGATCCCGACTCAAGGTCAAGGCAAGCTCATGGGATGGAAAGCTGCAGGAGACCGAGCTCCTGATGGTGGCAGGAGGTTGAGCTTTGTTCTCCTTTCATGTTTGGCCTCATCCTTCTTATCTAGCAACCCTGATCTGATTTGGCCAACAACTAGGGAGGAGAAAAAACCTCAAAAATTAAGCTAAGCATCTTCAGTTACTTGTTTTCAATCACATTTTTTCAGTTTGACTTGGTTCCCAGGTACCTTATGAAATTAAATCTGCATGATTTCTTTTATTACACCTCTGCTAATGTATTCATTGTTAAAAGTTTCGGGCCCCAGCATCACAAAGACCACAATGTATTACTTCAGAAATTACGAGCAAACAAAGATTTTTTTAAAATAAGAGCTTAACTTCTGATGTCTAATAGATTTGAGCATCAAGTCACTTGTGAAGAATATTTAACTTGTTATTTTCAAATTGGTTGTCTAAAGAAAATTGGTACAATTTTTAAAATGTAGAAGGACATCATAAGACTTGCTTTTCTCTAATACCAGGGAATAAATGAGTTTCTTTAGTTGTGGGTAAGATTTTGTTCATCACCGTTTCTCATTTGCTACATTTAGATTCTGTCCTTTGGGATCGTATGTTAAAGAGGAGTTCAAATTCCCCTCTTATTTCTTTTTTCAAAAGCCAGTACTTAGTTAAAACTCTGCCCAAGCTTCTTCTGGTTTTAGAGCTTTAAATTTTGCACAGAACTTTCAAATACTTTCATATATGATTATCCAATCCATGACTATTCTGTCAAAAGAAGACAGTTATAATATGGATTTATGAAATGCAGCGTTTCGTTCTGTTAATCCTAACAGGTACTTATCACGTGCACCGTGTGTGGATCCATCCTTAGCGGATTTTAAAATGTTACATCGTTGCTTCACCATCTAACAGTTTATCAGAGGAACAGACACTGAAACAGAATGGATTTGTATAACATTCCGTGTTAGTGTTTAGGAATAGCAAAATAACTGATGGACAGCAAGAAAAGAAAGATTAAAAAAAAAGTCTGAAGCCTGGATTACCCAGTGATGAATGGGTCTCTGAAAAATAGAGATTTGGCTACACTTCCTTCAGGACAGAAGTTCTGAGGCATCAGCCTAAGGAGCTAAAAGAAAAATAGGAGAGACCTTTAATCGCAAGTTAATGAAGCCACCTAGTGGTATGTTACATCATTTAAGGTTGTGTGAATATGTAAAGCATCTCATCTGTGGATTGACTGTGTGGGTCTCTAATCAAGTGTGAGTCGAAGCCTGGTCACTTTTCATTTAGTCCAGCCAGGAGGGTCAATTTCATTGAGAATAAGCACAGTGCTGCTCTGTGTAATCTTTTGTTTATTTATAGTCTTTTTTTTTTTTTTTTTTTTTGCGGTATGCGGGCCTCTCACTGTTGTGGCCTCTCCCGTTGCGGAGCACAGGCTCCGGACGCGCAGGCTCAGTGGCCATGGCTCACGGGCCCAGCCGCTCCGCGGCACGTGGGATCTTCCCGGACCGGCGCACGAACCCGCGTCCCCTGCATCGGCAGGTGGACTCCGAACCACTGCGCCACCAGGGAAGCCCTATAGTCTTTTTTTTTTAATCAAAAAGGACTTATGGTAACGTACATGAAAATACAATGAGGGCACAAACTAGAAGAAGATGAGAAAAGAGAAAAAACATAAAGATATAAAAAGTAGTACAAATTTTGATAATTCAAAAATGCTTTCAAAATCCTATATGTTTTCCATGAAAGGACTCGACATTTTCAGGTAAGTGTGGAAACTGATCAGTTATAAAATTCACAATGTTCAGAACAGTGAAACATTTTTTAGGAAAAGTGAAATCCTACCTAATGTCAAGAGCAGAGAAAATTTTCTTCTGGACATCCTCACAAATGAGGTACTGCCTAATGTCATGTATAGTGTCCTCAATCCTCATAATAGAAATCATCCTGAGTCTTGGAAGACTGTTTCTTAACTGTGCCTACACTGCTTTGGAGGAGAATGTGCACCAAACTCCATTTTCAGGGCTTGCATGAAAGCATTTGGTCCTCACAATAAGCCTGAGAGGTAGGTAGTGTTACTATCTCCATATTACAGATGAGGCCACTGACACACAGTGAGGTTATGAACTTGCCCGAAGTTAGGCTGTTAATAAATAATGGAGCTGGGATTCAAACCTGGGAAGTCTGGCTCTGACACCCATCCTCTTTTCCAAAATGCTGTATATACTGAATGACCCATCCAATGAAAATGGCAATACTGTATTGAATACTTACACAGTCTGCGGGGCATTAGATAGGAGTGCTTTAACATGGTGCTGAAGATGAGGTCAGGATTGCATATTTCTGAGATGACGCAGTCAGCGTTGCCTTCCAGTGTCACAGGCTTCATCCCTGACCCCAGCCACTGCACACTTATGCAAACACATGTGTATACACACCTTTGGTCAAAAACAGAGGACCAGGAAAGAGTACTCAGACTCACCACTTCCTGATTTCTAGAAAATTGCTGAAATCCATGACCTTGTTATAAAAAATTCATTTTATTGAGGTATAGTTGATTAACAATGTTGTGTTTATTTCTGCTGTACAGCAAAGTGATTCATTTATACATATATATACATTCTTTTTCATATTCTTTACCATTTTGGTTTATCACAGGGTATTGAATGTAGTTCCCTGTGCTCTACAGTAGGACCTTGTTGTTTATCCATTCTATATGTAATAGTTTGCATTTGCTAATCCCAAACTCCCAATCCTTCCCTCCCCCTTCTCCCCTCCCCCTTGGTAATCACAAGTCTGTTCTCTGTCTGTGAGTCTGTTTCTGCTTCATAGATAGGTTCATTTGTGTCATATTTTAGATTCCACATATAAGTGATATCATATGGTATTTGTCTTTCTGACTTACTTCACTTAGTGTGATAATCTCTAGGTCCATCCATGTTGCTGCAAATGGCATTATTTCATTCTTTTTATGGCTGAGGAGTATTCCATTGTATATATGTACCACATCCTCTTTATCCAGTCATCTGCTGATGGACGTTTATGTTGTTTCCACGTCTTGGCTATTGTGTATAGTGCTGCTATGAACAGAGGGGTGCGTGTATCTTTTTGAATTATAGTCTTGTGAAATCCATGACTTTTTGATGCCTTTGTATCTTCAGATCCAAGATCTAAAATGCAATCATAACAAAACGCGCTTTATTTTGCTAGCTTTTCTTTCTCAAAGTGGTATCTATAAATGTTTGGGAATGGCAGCTAAATTGATTTCTCTTAACCAGTCATGACAGTTGATTAGGGACGAGCGAGGCAAGCCTTAAAAGGAGCTTGGTAGGGAAATAATGGCATCATTGAAACATTTCCGGTTAGTGGAGTCAGAATTGAGCATTTAGAATGATGTTCTTTTAAGCTGTGCGTTAGGATACTTGTGTGGTTAATGCTCTTGCCAAGAGGAAAAGGTATACTCTATAAAATGACCCTTCTCGATAGAGAAGTCTCCTTGAAAACAAATTTCCATGGCATTTAAAACAAATGCCTAGCTCAGTAAAGATTCTGATGCTCCTGAAAGGTTCAAGTTCTGTTTGGGGACCTACTACTCATAAGATTGAAGTTTTCAGAATGATCATCTTTTAATAGTTCTGCTGAATGCTTGAAAGATTCATCCTATAATGGGAACATAAATGAATGAGAACAATGCTGAGATACGGTGAAAGAAACTGGCTGGAAGTCAAGAAACTTGGGATCTACTTCAGGTCTGCTTTATTCTGATAACAAAGAAAGACACAAATTCTTTGTGTGTCATTTTTCTTTTTTTTTTTTTTAAAGATTTTTTTTTTTTTGATATGGACCATTTTTAAACCACCGGCCCGCCAGGGAAATCTCTGTGTGTCATTTTTCTCATGAACTTTGGAGTAAGATCTGAATTCAAACACCGATTCTGATACCCGTTAGCTGGATGATACTGGATTAACCAGTTAACCTTTCTTGGCTTCAGTTTCATTATCTATAAAATGGCTTCAGTAATACATAGATTTTATTAGGTGCTCACTGTGTGCAGGTATTTTATATATAAAGGTTTTTTTATACCTTTTATCTTTATAACTATCTTAAATGGAATGTTCACTCTTGTTATCCCTACTTTACAGGTGTTACCACTGAAGTTGAAAGAATAGGTAACGTGAAGAGTTTAATTAGGATAATTTATGTAATGTGTCATATCACCTGGTATACAGCAGATTCTCCAGACATGGAGCTGATGTATTCCTGTTGATGTCATCTTCCCATCTCCTTCTGTTCTTTTGGGATTTGTTTTGAAGATTAGTGAAGAGGAGAACCACAGGCTTAAACAGCTTAACTTTGGGAATTAGGGATTTAGGCCAAAATGTAAAAATAAAACTGAATTTTTATTTTCCTACAGGAGTGGCAAAAACTCAACTACGATATCTACACCCTGCGACAGATTCGAAGGGAAGTGAGAAATAGATGGAAACGCATTTTAGAAGATTTAGGTGAGTCTGAAAGTGATTATGAAATGGTAAAAATATCCAGTTGTGAGCAGTCCTCTTCACTTTCTCCAGCATGGTTTTTATGAAAGGAATGTCAGTAACTGACTGATTAAGGCTACTGTGTACTAATTATTTTCCCAATCCCGTCCTCCCTGTATCCTCAGATAAACATCTGATGTTTCTGTTATCACCAGACCCTGTCTTGAGGACATATTTTGCCGTGTGTTACTCCATCTGTCCTCAGTATCAAGTAGCATAGGGCAGTGGAATCATATGGGCACCACCGTTGACTTTTTTGGGCATTGTACATTGATCGCATTATGTGGGAGTGATTGGCCAGTTAATCATAGCTTTATAAGGTAAGGCAGATGGGGAGAAATATTATTTGTAAGAGAGACGGCAAAATACCTGTGGTATTAGAGTAGATATTGGGTATTGATTTTTCTTAAATCTTCCAGGGTTGTGATACAATAAACATGGTCCTCACATTACAAAGTAAGCTTGTTTTCATGTTTTAGAATAATGAATTTATCAATTTTGAAGTCCTCAGTCCTTCTGCCTTGAAAGAGAACATGACACCTTGGCATCATAACCTTTCAAAAGTGGGGTACCAAGTTGCTAGCCGCTGTTGCTCTAGTTGGGATATGATGGGGTGGGGTGGAACGCTCCCTCTTTACTCACGCAGTATTGTCCTGACTTCATAGTCTCCTCCTTATGATGTAAGTTATCCCAGGAAGGGTAAATCTATGAGTCTTTTAGACCTTTGCAGTAAGTGATTTAGCCAGTCAGCCATACTGCCCCGGGGAAGGCAATCTGGGCTTGGAAGTAGGGCCTGAAGGTGACCATTGTGCAGGTATCAGGGGAAGTAGGAATTCAGGAAACAGGGGAGGAGGTGAAGAGTGGGGAGTGGGAGAAGGGTTTCCAAACCAAGAAAAGGGGCAGCAGGCAGTCAGTGGATGAGTATCCGAGGCTTAACTCGGAGGAAAAAGTTAACAAAGAAAATCTGGTAAGAAGAAATCGCAAGGGAATTTTAATGAAGGACCCCACCAACCTCACTGTGCTGGGAAGCAGCACAGGCAGTGGTGCCTTGGGCTTCAGTTTTCTCATATTTCTAATCCACTGTTGGGTCCCTTAATCTCCTGCAGGACCATCATTTCCTTGTGACTAATTAACGTGAGAGTTCAATCTCTTTACCTTAGGTTTTCAAAAGGAAGTAGACTCTTTGTTGTCAGTGACAAAACTCAGCACCATCAGTGATTCTAGAAACACAAGGGAGGCTCGGGAGATATTGTTGAGACTGGCTGAAGAGACCAATATTTTCCCAACCGGTTGGGAGCTTTCGGAGAGATATCTCTTTGTTGTGGTAAGTGGATGTCTTTCTCCACCTGCTCTGATTTTGCTCTAAAGTTTTGCTTCTCTAGTAGTCCATATTCTCAGCATTCTCACACCACCAGCTCCACCATGGTATGAGGTATGGCAGACGATTCCGGCATCTTATGCATTGGTACCCAGTGGCCAGCACATCATAATCACTTGGAGGGCTTTAAAAATTCAGGTTTCTGGATTGCACTTAGACCGGCTGAGACTTGCATTGTGGCTCAAGAATCTGTCTGTATTTTTCAGCCAATTTAGCTGTGCAGTCAGCTTTTTGAACCATTTCTAGGCCAAAGAGATGTGAGAAATATTGTGTGTATAACCTAAGATTGAAATATGATTTGAAAGGACACTAAGAGCAGTGGAATGTTTCTTGGATAATGTAAGTAAGGGCTAAGGAGTGTCTCTCAATTTGTTGGGAAAAATTTAATAAATGTTTTACTCACTCATCATTATTTCTAGGATGGATATTGTAGTTTTTAGATTGGTTTTCCCACGAACATGGCTTGGTTCCCATCTTGACAACATTTGTATTTTTAATTTTTTGGCAGGACCGTCTCATTGCACTCGATGCTGCGGAAGAATTCTTTAAAGTTGCCAGTCAGACGTACCCCAAGAAGCCTGGGGTCCCGTGCCAGGCAGATGGCCAGAAAGGACTGCACTACCTTCCCTTTCCAAGTCCCTAAGGGAGAGGCTACGAGGCAGAATGGGATTTCTCTTACTGGAACTCAACAGCCTACCAAAGTTGGACAGATGCGTGTAAAAGAAAATGGGCAAGAAGAGGCTAGCTAAGAGAAAAAGGATTCTGAGTCCTACAAAAGTCTAAGCGTTTGGATATCTGCTCATCATGAGGACTTGACTATATGAAAGTTGAGGCTGCGTTGAAACGCCCTGGTGATCTTGCATCAGAGAGTGGGTCAGTGGGATGTTTCATCATGGGTGATTAGATTCCAAGAACCCATTGCCCCCATTTTGGTTTTGGTTGTACAATAAGCTCTAGCCACTAATCCTATTGGGAGAATAGGATGTTCTAGTTAATAAAATAAGATTAATAGAGCTATCATTGAGCCCAAATATGGATTACCAATTTTTAAATAATTGTTATATAACATAGGCTAACACCAAAATAATACCAGGCGTGACAAGACCTTCCTTTGATTTGGAAGCACCTGCAGAACCTTGGAGGTGTTGGAGGCATCATTTTGAGATTATTCAGAAGTTTAGATGTACCAAATAAGAGGACTATCTAGGAGTGCCGCTCAGAAGTGAATCCTAAATAGAATGCTCCCAAGCAGAACTTCCTGCAGCTCCATGTGAAAAGCTGTGTCTTCAGCTGTGGTACAAGCATCTTGAATTCTCAACGTTATTGATATCTGGTTACCTCATTTTTACATATTGTCCAGCTCTAGTCCACAAGCCCTTGATATTTGATCTGGGATAGCATCTATTTGACCTTTACTGTCTTCTCTTCTCTTTAACCTGTTTCCAGCTTGTTGACTGAGAGTTGCACCTGCCCAGGGATCTCTCATGCAGCGTGGCCTCAGCTCCAGGACCCAGAGTGGGCACGGAGAGCCCGTGGTCACAGTGCACTGGGTTCAGTGCTCGCCCTGCCAGCCTGGGGCTTAGCCCTGCGAGGCACCAGCAGCAGCAGTAGCAACTCTTCAGGCAGTGTTGCATTGAAGAAGGTCATTGCTGGACTTGCTTCCATCCTGAAAATGATTTTCAAAGTGGAGCAATTCTGTCAATACAGTTTGCGTCTATCCACAGATTGAGCAGCCCAGTTTCAAAAGTTAATTGCCGGGCTTCCCTCGTGGCGCAGTGGTTGAGAGTCCACCTGCCAATGCAGGGGACACGGGTTTGTGCCCCGGTCCGGGAAGAGCCCACATACCGTGGAGCGGCTGGACCTGTGAGCCATGGCCGCTGAGCCTGCGCGTCCGGAGCCTGTGCTCCGCAACGGGAGAGGCCACGGCAGTGAGAGGCCCGCGTACCGCAAAAAAAAAAAAAAAAAAAAAAGTTAATCGCCACCTAAGCAAGGAGCTTGCCACGAAATCAGGGTTCATTTTGTTGAAAAGACTTTTAGAGCTTGTCGTATTTGTCAGTAGACTGCTGAGAACAATGGCAATATTTTTACTTTTACAGATTTTACTTTTCTGACTTCAAGTTAAAAAGTAACTTGTATTTAGTCTGCGCGGGGGATTGTGACTTCACAATTTCCCTACCCTGATTAGCTCTTTTGGTAGTGAACACAATGTTTAAAATATTTGTTAGAGGAGATACATGTTCTCCATTTATGAATGCTTTGCAGACCGATTTAACTCACATGTTTCAGGAATATTCTTCCTAGTTTAATAAGTAAACTAAAAGTTTTATTTTTTAAAATAAAAAAGACATTTTTTATTTTGTTTTATTTAGTACTTAGTACCTCTCTCATGTTGTTTAAAATTAGCCTGCAGATATGTTCCCTCACATCTATAGGCTCTTGCAAGATAAACATACAAACAGTGAGACAAACAAACAAAAACAAACAATAAATTAAACCAAAACAAATAAAAAACTTTGAAAATCATATTGTTTTCATCCTTGTCTTTGGAATTTGTATTTTGTCTTTCTGCCTTTTTTTGGTGTCAAAATAGATGAGATTGTTTGCATCTATGGAGAATACATTATAACCATAGTCTTTATTTTTGGTAATGAATAAGTAAGGATAAAATTGTCTCTATGATTATAAAAACTCATGGAATTATCCAGGAAATTTGCCTTGCAAAGGATTAAAAGGTTTCTGTGTTTACTTTTCAGCTGAATGTGTGTCATATTTCTGAGAATTAAGAAGGAACAGATACTCTTTCCATAATTCCTTTAAATTAAAGGGTAAAGAGGCTGAGAGATAGATGGGCTTAAGGACCTCCCATCATTCTAAAGCTAGTCAAGGGGCAGATCTGTGCTCAAATCCATTGAGGAGTACATGAGAGAGACTTGAGGGTGACTGACATGACCACTTCAGGTCACAAGGTGCTCGGCACAACTGGGATCCAAAGGTTCATGTGTGTCTGCAGGGCAGTTTCAGGTGGTAGATGGATGGAAAATTTTATATTAATAGTTACTTATTTTAGTGTGCACCAGAGGGAAAACCCTGTAATTAGCAGATAGAACGCCTGATTTCCTATTCCATGAAACAACAAATAATATTTGTTGCAATAAAAAAATTATTGCAACAAATAATAAAGTATTTATGTTTTCTTAAAGGAGACCCCAGGAAGTCACAGTGGACACACTGGCCAAAGTGATAAAGAATGCTTTGGTGAGGAGTCACCAGCATCACTGAAAACTCAGTAGTATCCCTGTAGGCCAGAGGGTGTTCCAGAAGTGGGCTCACTGGTAACAATGGGGATGGCAGAATAGGGGCCCAGTGGCAATGCTTCACTGTCAGGAGACAAGTGGACACAATTATCATAAGAAATGGCCAGATCTGAGGGTTACCTGCAGAGAGATTTGGAGATGGTTGATGGATCATGGCATCCCTAGGGGCAAAATAGATGGGTAGCCAATAAGAGTATTGCTGAGGCTGTACTGTCGAAAGATCTCAAGGATGGAGGATCAGGAGATAGGACACAGCCACAGCCACATAATAAGTAGTTATGATCTCTTGCCAAGTTTCCAGACCTTGGCTATTTTCTAGACCCAGAAACTACTGACTAAAGGAAAGACTAGATCCCCAAGAAGGAAGACTTTGAAACACCACTGCAAGTGTATGTGGCACTGCTTCCCCTAGTCCTGCCTCTAAAGGACCTATGGTCATTTGCTGAGATAACTGTACACTGGGGAAAGGAGTATACACACACACTCTGAGGACATGGGACACAAGATCCAAGTTGACATTGATACCCAAGGACAAGAGTATCATTACAGTGTGCCATTTAGAAGGGGGGTACATGGAATTCAAATAATAAATGGAGTCCTACCCCAGTTCTGACTCACAGTAGGTCCACGGAGTTCATGGATCTACCCAGTGGTCACCTTCCCATTCCAGAATAAATTATTGGGCTGAGTATACTTGGGACTCGGCACAACCAACATTCATTTTTTGGCCTGTGGGTTAAAAACCATCTTAATGAGAAAGCTAAGTGAAAGGCTCTGAAACTGCCTCACCCCCTGGCCAAGATAGTAAACCAAAATCAATATTGCACTCCAGAAAGGTGACGGAGATTAGTACCCTTAAAGACCTAAAGGATGCAGGAGTGTTGGTCCTGATTATAATTCCATTTAATTCACCACTCTGGCCCTAAAACTAGATGGACACTGGAGAATGAAAGTGAATTATTGAAAATTCAACCAAGCAGTAGCCCTAATTGCAGCTGCTGAGCTAGAGATGGGATCTTTGTGAGAATAAAGTAACAAGCCTCAGCTACAATGGGACTATTGATGTGGTAAATGCGTTCTTTCCATACCCATCAGAAAGGTAGGTCAGAAAGTGTTTGCATTCACTTGAGATGGACAACAGTATACATTTACGGTATTGCTCCAGAGCTGTCTAAACTCTCCTGCCGTCTGTTATAGCCCCAAAGGATCTGGACCGTGTGGACTCTGCAGAATATCACATCGGTTACTATATCGGTAACCTTAGATCCGATGAGTACCAAGGCAAATGCATTGGAGACCTTAAGGAAAGACATGCACTTCAAAGGATGAGAGAAATTCTACAGAGTCTCAGGGGCCTGTCACTTCAGTGAAGTTTTCAGGGGTCCATTGGTCTGTGGCATGCTGAAACATCCCCTCAAAGGAAAGGTTGAGTTATTTCATCTTACACCTCCCACCTCTATGGAGCCAGCAGAATGCTTGGTAGGCTTCTTTATGTTGTCACCTACAAATACTGCTCCATCCCATTTAACTGGGGGAGATGAAAAGCTGCTAGCTCTGAATGAGGTCCAGGGCAAGAAAGGGCTCCAAAGCACGTCCAGGCTATGGCCAAGTGGCTTGACGCTTGTATCATAGGACCCTGCAGACCCCTTAGTATTAAAAGTCAGTGATAAGAAAAGCTGCTATGTGGAATTTATGGAAAACTCAATAGGAGAATGACAACACAGACTCCTCGGGTTCTGGAGTAAGGCCATGCCATTTGCAAGGGATAATTACACATTACTTGAAAAACTGCTTATTACGAGTTGGGTTTTTGTCAGACTCAGGAAGGCATGAGTGCAAAGTCTAGCAACAATCTACTTTTTCTCTGTTATTTTTAACATAAACTCTTAATTTTAGAATAGTCTTAGATTTACAGAAAAGTTCCAAAGGTTGTACAGAGCATTCCCATATGCCTCATATCAAGTTTCTATTATTAACATCAAACCGTAGCATGGTACATTTGTCACATCTAATGAACCACTATTGATGCATTATTATTAACTAAAGTCCATAGTTTATTCCAATACCTTAGTTTTTACCTAATGTCTTTTTCTGTTGCAGGATCCTGTCCGGGTCACTGTATTGCATATAGTCATCATGTTCTCTTAGGCTCCTCTTGGCTGTGATAGTTTCTCAGACTTTCCTTGCTTTTGATGACCTTGACAGTTTCGAGGAGTACTGTTAGGGAATCTAGAAGAGAGATGATAAGTATTACTGTGGCCTTGAGACCAGCAGTGGGGCTGTAAGTTGTTCAATTAGCCTTTCTTCAGGAAAAGAAATGCCCCAGACTCCCAGAGGATCCTTTCCCAGGGTGTGCCATAAAAAGCAAGTGGGGGCTTCCCTGGTGGCGCAGTGGTTGAGAGTCCGCCTGCCGGTGCAGGGGACACGGGTTCGTGCCCTGGTCTGGGAAGATCCCACATGCCACGGAGCAGCTGGGTCCGTGAGCCATGGCTGCTGAGCCTGTGCGTCCGGAGCCTGTGCTCCGCAATGGGAGAGGTCACAGCAGTGAGAGGCCCGCGTACCGCAAAAAAAAAAAAAAAAAAAGGCAAGTGGATCCAAGCAACACAGGGATGCACTGTAGCAGATGATGTGGAGTACTGCTCGGGTCTGCCTCCTTTGGGACTGAACTATTCATTCCTCAGCTTCTGGCAGTGTTGGTGTCTGAGATCTCAGCCGGGTCTCTGTAGGAATTGACCTCAACCAGTGAGAGCTGCCTTGTCCAAGGCCACTCCCCTGTTAGGGGCATCCTGCCTCTACTGACTAGTTAGTTGTTGCAGGGCTAGAGTTATCCTAGCTCTAGAGCTCCCCATTAGATTGACTGAGGCCTTTATTGTGACATCTCAGTACAATTGTCCCAACCCTGCCTTTCCTCTCTCCTCTGTAGGTACTTGCTTATAAACTTCTTGCACGCCAATCTCCATTTCAGAGTCTTTTCTTCAGGAAACCCCATCGTGACAGTATCTTGAGTCAACAATGAAATACACAAGTCTGCAACTGTAGCTAACACATTCATAGTGATTCTCCATTAGTGCTGGAGCCTTTATCTATTGAAATACATATTATTTCATTATGAGTCATTAAAATATATTAAATATGTATTTATCTTTGGGATTTGGGCATTATTTTAAAAAACGTTAATTAGGTAGTTGTTGTTATTTGTAAATTCGTTTAACATAAGTGTTTAAATCATTTTTAAAGATCATCATGAAATTAACTTTCATTTAGCTGAGAAATTAAAGTCAGTAACTTCTGGAAGTGGACCGCATTGACAACAGCAGAAACTAGTTTATGTGATTACTCGCCAATGATCAAAGAGGGATCGTGGCACAATGATGGCTTGTTTTCCGTTGGATTAATGCGTTTATCCATTCTCTCAGGTCACTTTCTGTTACTAACATCACAAGAAATCTGTTTGAATTTGAGTAAGTTGCATTGAAAGGAATATACCCATAATTTCCAAATCACTACTGTGTACAGAGCCACTTTGAACTTTCGTTTACAATGTTTCAAAGAGTGTTATTATTAGCTTCCAGAGTATTATTCTATGTTTTGCTTTGACAGACTACAAATGGACATATGGCATTTCAATTTCATCTCTCTTAGCTTATGGGTTTAGAAACCTGGGCTGTGGAGAACTGAGTCAGGGAACCAAGTCTTAACTGATTCTCATCCTTTAATCATTTAGTAACTAAATGGGATATATCTGATTTTGCTACTCATCTATATTCTAAGTATTTAGTGAGATTGAATTTAGAAAGAACAGTATTTTGTATACATGTATATATATATATAATATATTATAAAAGGAACAAAAGTAAAATTATGAGATTTATAAGAGCTAAATAAAGCACAGACCAATCAATCAGTACTCTTTCAAAAACCAACAGCTGTAGTGGTTTTCTTTTTTTTTTTGCGGTACGCAGGCCTCTTACTGTTGTGGCCTCTCCCGTTGCGGAGCACAGGCTCCGGACGCGCAGGCTCCGGACGCGCAGGCTCAGCGGCCATGGCTCACCGGCCTTGCTGCTCCTTGGCTATGTGGGATCTTCCCAGACCGGGGCACGAACCCGTGTCCCATACATCGGCAGGCGGACTCTCAACCACTGCGCCACCAGGGAAGCCCCAAAAGCTGTAGTTTTTAGGTAGCAATTTACTTTAAAAATTCTTCCGCATTAGTAGTGTGAAATGTGTAAGTAAAGTTGATCAAATATCCTAGAGACGTGTATTTAGCATTTGAAGTATCCTAATCAGGAACCTACTTTCCAAGATGGTTGTTTAATCATTTCAATCATCTTTATCAAAATTTATACCAGAAAATTAATTAAGTTGTGTAAAGTGTGTTAGGAATGATTTTCCATTTATGAAATGAGTAGTAGGGTAAGTGGTTAGCTAGAAAGACTGACTGGCCTCCATCATCTTTGCAGGATGAAGGTGTTAAGAATCTCTTTTTTTTTTTTAACATCTTTATTGGTGTATAATTGCTTTACAGTGGTGTGTTAGTTTCTGCTTTATAACAAAGTGAATCAGTTATACATATACATATGTTCCCATATCTCTTCCCTCTTGCGTCTCCCTCCCTCCCACCCTCCCTATCCCACCCCTCCAGGCGGTCACAAAGCACCGAGCTGATCTCCCTGTGCTATGCGGCTGCTTCCCACTAGCTATCTACCTTACGTTTGGTAGTGTATATATGTCCATGCCAGTCTCTCGCTTTTTCACAGCTCACCCTTCCCCCTCCCCATATCCTCAAGTCCGTTCTCTAGTAGGTCTGTGTCTTTATTCCTGTCTTACCCCTAGGTTCTTCATGACATTTTTTTTTTTTTTAGATTCCATATATATGTGTTAGCATCCGATATTTGTCTTTCTCTTTCTGACTTACTTCACTCTGTATGACAGACTCTAGGTCTATCCACCTCATTACAAATAGCTCAATTTCGTTTCCAGACGTGCTGAAGGGCTAGAGCACCTTTGTCTGCCTACTTCAAAGTCCTGACACCAAGCTGTCTGATTTGGTTATCAGAACACTGTTGTGTCTGCCTAAGAATGAAACTTTGACTCAAGTTTCTTTCAAACATTTATTTCAATATTGTGGGTCCTGAGAAAAGAAAGAAGGGGACTTCTTTGGGATTACAGGAAGCAGATACATAATTCCTGGTTAATGAGTGTTGTATGTTTAGAAGAATTTGAGCTAAGATTTGCTTTCACTTGGTTGCAAGATTATGGGAGATGAGACCTATCGCCTTCAACTTCTTGTAATTGCTGGAGATCACTGATATTTACTAAAAGCCTGGGCATCTGCTGAAAGGTCACAGTGACTTAGGTCAACTACTATCCTCTTTTAAAAATATAAAAGTAATGCAGAAAATTTTAAAATAGTAAAAAACCAACCATAATACTAGAATTCTATTATAATCATTTATAACATTTTGGGAGGGTTCACTTTTTATGTGCAATTTGCAATTTGTATGTACAATTTTCTATCCTGATTATTAAATTTAGGTGAGGGTTCATGAGCTCAAATGCCTCCAAGGGTAACTGGGTAAGGACTGTGGACCAAAGAGAGTTGTGTTTCTTACTCTAAAGGGAACAGTTACAGCCTCTCACCTTCTGAGATGGCCCACAATCTGTGGAGTGTGTTTCTCTCTAAATAAATCCACTTCTTACCTTAAAAAAAAAAAAGGGGGAACAATTATTACTTAGCTCCAAATGATTGTTGTCATGCAAAAGGGCTCAATTCTGCCAGTTATTCTGATTTTTTGGCAAGAGCCAAACAAACATGATTTTTATGTAAATTTTATCCATTTAAAAATACTGGTTACTAAATTTAAAAATATTGTGTTAGCCAAAGATATATATATACATATATGAAAGGACAGTTTACCACATTTCACAGATCATAAACATTTTCTGTTACTAAGTACCCTCTGGAAGCATCATTTTTACAAAGCTGCATGTTAAATTGAGTAGATGTAACAAATTTTACAATCTTTCATCTATTTTTGGACATTTAGGGGTTGTTTCCAATTTTTCTCTGCAATGAACATCTTCATGTACATTGCTTTGTCCTGTGTTCTTAGTGGAATTACAGAATCAAAACATGAATATCTAAATCATACTTTATGTACATCATGAAATATTTCCAAAAGGTTTGTACCAATTTATGCTCTTTCTAGCAACGATGTATGAGAATATAGTTTCACCATATGTTTGTCATCATTCAGGGGTATCCCGGGAAAAAATTGGCAAAGAAAGAAAAATGGTACCTCCTTGTTGACTTAATTTGCATGTCTGTTTATTAGTTAGGGTGAACATTATTCCGTATGCTTGTTTACCACTTTTATTTCTTTTGTGACTGGTCTATTTGTTTCCTTTGTCCTTTGTCTATGCGGACAACTCCTACTTTGAAATTGTAACAATGTCAATCTATAAAGCAACCAGGTATAAATAAACATCAACACCTGCTTCATGTTTAAAACATCCTTTGCTTTTCTCTACTTGTCAGCTTTCATTCCGGGGGCTTTCACTGTCTCACCTGGCAGCATCCACGATAGTGGCAAAATGAATTGAAGGGCATCTTTAAATTGGCTTTGATACTGGCTGTGTCTCTTTAATTCATTGTGTGGGATATAATTCTCAAGGATTAAGACTGCTGAAGTTTTACACCTATATTTTGTGATTGGTTTCTGAATTATTAGTTATGAATTATTTTGAATTTATAAATACAATCTTAATGTTGTGTTATTAGGTGTAAGACTAACTCCTGGCTTTGAGATTCCATACTCAAAATTCCAGAGCTCAGAGGGGTCTTACAAGTCATCCATTCCAAACTGCTCATTTTGCTAATGTGAAATGGAGTCCAGATTACTTCTCCAAAGCCACACAGCTAGCAAGTAACTGCACCACCGTCTACCACCTGGGCCTCTGATCTCTGGTTTAACTTTCTTTCCGTGTCACCATGCTGCCTTCCTCTCCTGCTGCATGTATTGCTACATTTTGCACTATAATTTGATCCTGATATATCTGAATTCAACTAATGAATGACTGCACTTCTGTATACTCACATCAGAAATCCATTACAGAAAATATTTTGCTCTTTCAAGCCTGATGAAAAGTTTTCAGAGAGCCATGGAAAACCTTTATAAATATTGGTTTTGTTACTCGTTTACTCCAAGAGATTATGGTGGTAACAGTGGGAGCCAAGAAGTAAGAAAAATTATTTCTTTTCCTTTTTTTTTATTGGAATAAAATTGCTTTACAAAAGAAGACATACAGAAGGCCAAAGGCACATGAAAAGATGCTCAACATCACCAATTATTAGAGAAATGCAAATCAAAACTACAATGAAGTATCACCTCACACTGGTCAGAATGGCCATCATCAAAAAATCTACAATCAATAAATGTTGGAGACAGTGTGGAAAAAAGGGAACCCTCTTGCACTGTTGGTGGGAATGTAAATTGATACAGCCACTGTGGAGAACAGTATGGAGGTTCCTTCAAAAACTAAACATAGAACTATCATATGACCCAGCAATCCGACTACTGGGCATATACCCTGAGAAAACCATAATTCAAAAGGACACATGTACCACAATGTTCATTGCAGCACTATTTACAATAGCCAGGACATGGAAACAACCTAAATGTCCAGTGATAGATGAATGGATAAAGATGTGGCACATATATACAATGGAATATTACTCAGCCATAAAAAGGAACGAAATTGGGTCATTTGTAAAGAAGTAAGACAAATTAAGTCACCAAATGTTTTCCTTTATTAATGACAGAAGCACAAAAATGCAGTCCAGATATTTTATTAGAGGTAACTCTATTAGCATCATTATTGCAGAGGTTCAGATTCAATTTGGGGGCAAAACACTGAACTAGTGATTTCCATCCAAAGGCATTTGGTGTTAATAAAATACACACAAAAAAGGAATTACCTGCTCTGTTCTAGAAGCTGAACATTTACTCTTGGATATCCTGAATACCCCTGTCTGTTGAAGAGTCTGCATCTTTCCTTATGGCAGCCAAGAAGGTGGCCTAAAGGGTCTTGCCTTTCAAATGTAGCAGGGATCTTAGATTAGGCCTATACTAGTAGTTTTCACACTTGAGGGTACGAAGGTACCTGAGTTCCACTCATGATAGTATGATTCTGTAGGATTAGCATGGAGGCTGGGAATATTCATTTTAATAGACTTTTAATTTTAGAATTGTTTCAGATTTATAGAAAAATTGTAAAGATAGTGAAGAAAGTTTCCATATACCCCACTTCCAGTTTCCTATTTTATTAACATTGGACATGAGTATGGTACATTTGTCACATCTAGTGAATCAATACTGATACATTATTATCAACTAAAGTCCATACTTTATTCACATTTCCTTTATTTTTCCCTAATGCTCCAGCTGTGAGTCATAGAGAACCTCACACATAAGGCCTTATTTGTCTTACTCAACAAGAAGTCTGGGGCTTCCCTTGTGGTGCAGTGGTTGAGAGTCCGCCTGCCGATGCAGGGGACACGGGTCCGTGCCCCGGTCCGGAAAGATCCCACATGCCGTGGGGCGGCTGGGCCCGTGAGCCATGGCTGCTGAGCCTGTGCATCCGGAGCCTGTGCTCTGCAATGGGAGAGGCCACAGCAGTGAGAGGCCCGCGTACTGCAAAAAAACAAAACAAAACAGTAGAATCCTGTGAGTTAGCAAGAAGGGGAGTATGGCTATTAAGTGGGCAATCAGCAGTATCTGTTTCAGGAAAGCTGCCACCAAAAATGTGTTTATATTCTGCAAATAGTTCATGCCCTTTCTTCATCCTTCCTTTCTATTCTTTCATAACAAAGTGATCTTCTAAAAATGCAAATAGGTTCATGTCCTCTCCTGCTTAAAGCAATATCCTTTGGAAAAAGTTCAAAATCCTAAACATGTTTGCTTCTGCAGCTTCACTCTGCAAGCCGGCTCCAATGGCCTCCTTCTAGTAGTGGAAGCCGTAAAGCATTTTGCTCGCTCTTCCCACTTCTCAGCCTGCGTGCGTGGTCTTTATTTCGAACACTCTCCAGCTCCCTGCACTCCATCTCCCTCTTAGCTTGTCTGCTCCTACCTTCCATTCATTCTTCAGATCTTCATGTTTCAGTTCAATACAACTTCATCAACGAAGCCTTCCCCAAGCCCACAGATTAGCTTAGACCCACTGTAAAATACATCATATTAGAGCAGCATGCACTTTTCTTCCATAGGTTTTGTTGGGGTTTTTTAAAGATTTTTTTGATGTGGACCATTTTTAAAGTCTTTATTGAATTTGTTACAATAGTGCTTCTGTTTTATGTTTTTGGTTTTTTTGATCATGAGGCATGTGAGATCTTAGCTCCACCACCAGGGATCGAATCAGCACCCCCTGCATTGGAAGGCAAAGTCTTAACCACTGGACCGCCAGGGAAGTCCCTCTTCCATGGTTCTTAACAGAGCCATCATCTTGAATTTGGCTATGTGATTATTAGATTAATGGTTGCCTACTCCATAAACTGCTAACTCCATGAAGCTGGTAGGTACCACATCTACCTTTGCTCATTGACCTATTCCCAGTGCCTAGTAGAGTGGCTGGTGTATGGAAGATATTAAGTAATATTGGTTGAGAGAATGAATGAAGGAAGGCTGTATCCTGAGGGAGGAGAGTCAAGAGGCAGACTTTGTTTCAAGGACAAAGGACCAATGATGGAGGGGAGGCATTCTGAGCTTCTCTCTGTTTGCCACTGACATTTCCCTTCTTCTTTCCCACTCTGGGATCACACTTGAATTTTAAAGTGAGGAGATTCAAAAAGAAAAGGAAAAGACTAAACAAGCTATCTTCTGTGTCCCCCATGAGACACTGGGAGATGCTTGCAATGTTGACACCAGTGTCACTGACAGCTCATAAGAATGAGCTTTCTATGCAAGGTTGGTGCCTTCTACAGCAATGGCCATAGTCTTAGCCTGTTGGTTGTGGCTTCTGCAGAGGTGGAGAGGGGTGGGGAGAGCTGCAATTTCACCACAAAGATTGGTGACACCATAGGTGGCCAAGGGGACAAGAACATCTTAAGGGTTAAAAGCACAGGCTTTAATATTCAGACCTCAGCTCTGTCACTAACAAGGTACATGACCTTGGACAAGTTACTCAACTGCTTTAATCCTCAATTTTCTCTACAGAAAATGGGTAAAATGCTTGTTATGAAGTTTCAGTGAGCTCATGCAGGGAAAGTGATCAACACAGGCAGCATCTACTAAGATCCCACTTGTGGTGGCTCCAGCTGTGGATGGGGAACCGGAAGATTCTGGAAGGCATTTAAAGGTGATGGTGGAATTCCACAGTGCGTTGAAATGGAGGTAGAGAAATTTTGTTTGGTGACTGCTCTTGTAAATTTATAGTAACCTCTAAGCTGACAAGGCCTGAGGAGTATAGTTTCACACATTACGGCAAACCTGAACGTGATCAAATTTAAACTTTGTCTTTCTTTTCACTGCACGAGTCTCTAGAAGGGCCAGCAAGTCTTCACAAGATTGCAGCAGCAGCAGGGAAATTGCCAACTCACCTAAGATTTTTGTTGATCCTGGGCAGGAAGCAGACTAGGAATTTTGAGGAGGATATAGCAGAGTAGATGAGAGCACGCACTCTGGAGTTGGATTCTTGGGCTCTAAACTGAGTCCAGTTGTGTAAAGCTGGGGAAATTATGCAAATTTTGCTTTCCTCACCTGTTAAATAGGAGAAGTAAAACTATCTAATTCATAGGGATTTTTGCAAGAATTGTACAATTAATTCATACAAGGCAGTGATTCTCAACGGGGAGAGGAGAAATTTTGTCCCCCAGGGAATATCTGGCTATGTCTGGAGACATATTTTGTTGTCCTAATTAGAGAACGTGCATTTGACATCTAATGGATAAGACGCCAGGGATGCTGCTAGACACACTGCAATGCACAGGACAGCTGCACAGCAAAGAACTGTCCAAGATGGCAATCGTGCTGAGGCTGAGAGATCCTAAGATAAGGTATTGAGAAGAAATCCTGTCCTGTAGAAATCACTCAGTGTCAACGCTCATTAATAAACTTTGAGTAGAAATGACAATGCATTTGTCACATAGAGCTTACCAAGTGCTCATGCTTGTTTTGAGCAAGTGAAAAGGGCCAAGAGGAACTTTTCTCACTTTATTTTCTGATGAACCCATACACATGACATTTCAGTTGTAAGATATGGCTGTCAGTTTCTTGTTTAGAAGATGTTTTTAATTTCATTATCAAGAAAAGTAAATGACTCCCAACCATAAAAATGCCGATCTTTTGATTTGGATGGTTTGGAAGATGCTCCGGTATACTTTCTTAGTGAATGAATTGATAATTATAGAGAAACTATGTACTCCAAGGTACAAAGTTTTAGGAATATGTCGCAGACAGGCCTGGCGCATGGGTCTGTTAGGGGGATGTTACTTCTGGGAAATTGACCTTGGGACGCTGACCATTGGCTCGCCTTCCAGTAAACTTTTAGAATTTTGCTTGCGTTGTCACTAATTACTGGCTCCTGTGAGAAGACAGGCAGATAGCCCTGGCGGGGGGGTGCTGGGGGAGGCGGAACAGAAGGGTATGAAAATGTCCCAGAAGGTTGGCAAAGGAGAGTTTCTCGATGGACCTGATGGCATCCTTATCCAAAGATGTGGTACTATCAGCAAAAGCATGAGGATGAGGGTAGGGCACCTACATGGATATAGAAAGAAAGGGAAGCTTATCTTTCCAACTGATAAAATGCTGCCCAGCCTCCTTCATAGTTTTCTGTGTTAAGTAAATTCCATCTTTACCTGTATTAAAGTACATTGTAGCCTTTGTGTAGGTCTGCAATTGACTTTCTGTCAATTGTCACCTAGGGAAAATAGATCCAAGTTTAAAGGGCTTGTGTTGGGAGGACCTAGGGCTCCACAGAGAAGCCCCAGAAGCTGGGGTAGGGGTAGGCATGGAGTAAGGGATGTGGAGGGAGTGGCAGAGAGAAGGGTAGGGTTCAGGAAGCCTGAAAACTGGGGATCCCGTTCTTCCACCTAGCCTTGCTTTAAATGGAGCAGCTATATCTTATCTAGTTTTATTTAAATTTATCTATGCTTTGTAAATTGTCATTCCAAACAATATTTCACTTTTTCCCCTAAAGGTTTCCACTGCGACTAAAAAAAAAAAAAAATGTTGAAAATCACTGGCTTCATCACAAGGAAAAGAAATATTTTTTTTCTATTTCTTTAACGTTGTACCTATACGAGATGATAGATGTTTACTAAGCCTATCCTGGTAATCATTTCATGATGTATGTAAATCAAATCATTATGCTGTACACCTTAAACTTATATGGTGCTGGATGTCAATTATATCTCAGTAAACCTGGAAAAACAAAGAAAAGCACTGGCATGTATAGATAAAAAAATAGCCCCTTATTTATAGAATGCAATAGGTTAAATCATTCCCCCCAGAATTTGCTATTCATTGAGGAGTTCAGGATGTCAAGATAAAGTTAATGCAAAACCAGGATTATTTCCCAAAGTTAACAAGATCTATTCAATTTACTCCAAGAGAAGGCAATCACCCTGGGCTCTCACCTCTGGGACTCTCAGACTTACCATCCGGTCTTTGAACGTGGGATAGAGGGGAGGCTGAGGCAGAAGTGATGGACCGATTCATGAGCTTGAGGTGTGCTGCAAGGCTTTGAGATGTTGGGTGTCTCTGGAATTAGGACGACCTGTGTCCTTTCCCTGTGAACATTTGTAGAAACAGCACTGTAAATGCTCAGGTCTCAATGATCTCAGTTTGTTAAAAGTAACAGATTTGCATCTTAAATGAACGCATGGATTCTCCTATCTCTGTCCAGAGGCTTTGCAGAAAGAATATGGTTGAACGCTAGATGCCACTGTTGACTCACTCTGCTGTCTGTTAGCATCAAGATTTCCCCTGGCCTCCGTGAGGAGACGCAATTAAAGAAAAACTAAGAAAAAAAAAATTGTCTTTTTCTAGAGAACATTTGACAATTGGCAGAAAATGGAAAGATGAAGAGGTATGAATGTCAACTAACTCACACGGGGTTTGTAAATAAGATCATTTTTGTATCTAACAGTTTCTGCTGGAAAAGAGACTCCAGTTTCCCTCAAACCTATTTGTTTCTTATTCTAGTTCTGTGACATCCCAGATTGTTTCCACCTTTGGCATTTATTTGAGAATCATAATCAGATATATGCCTAATGGTTGCCTTTATTACTCAGAAGGTCAGGTTGCGGGTGGCATTATGGATGTTTTTCTCTTCATAGACTTTATTTTTTAGAGCAGTTTTAGGTTCACCAGCAAAATAGAGCAGAGTGTAGAGAGAGTTCCCGTACACTCCCTCCCCCCCACCACACACACCCTCCCCCATTATCAGTAGCTCCCACCAGAGTGGTACCTTTGTTACCACTAATGAACCTACACTGACATGTCATTATCACCCAAAGTCCATAGTTTACATGAGGGTTCACTCTCGGTGTTGTACTGTTTATGCATTTGGACAAATTTACAATGACACGGATCCACCATTGTAGCACCATACAGAGTACTTTCACTGCCCTAAAAATCCTCTGTGCTATTCATCCCTCTCTCCTCCCTAAGGACTGGTGACCACTGATCTTTTTTTTTTTTTTTTTAAATTTTTTCTCTCTTTTTGGCTGCATTGGATCTTTGTTGCTGCACGCGGGCTTTCTCTAGTTGGGGCAAGCAGGAGCCACTCTTCGTTGAGGTGTGTTGGCTTCTCATTGTGGTGGCTTATTTTGCTGCAGAGCACGGACTCTAGGCGTGCGGGCTTCAGTAGTTGTGGCACACGGACTCAGGAGTTGTGGCTCTTGGGCTCTAGAGCACAGGCTCAGTAGTTGTGGCGCCCCGGCTTAGTTGCTCTGCGGCATGTGGGATCTTCCCGGACCAGGGCTCAAACCCATGTTCCCTGCAATGGCAGGTGGATTCTTAACCACTGCACCACCAGGGAAGCCCCTTTTGTTTTTTGTTCTTTGTAAGCATGTTCATGTGCTGAATTTACTGAGGCCCATCGGTCAATGGAAGGCTTCATGGATGGTGGGGGCTGAAGGCTGATGGAAGGCTTAAGTTTTCTAGGCCTTTTTTTTTTTCTTTTTTGCCACCCTTCAAGGCATGCAGGATCTTAATTCCCCAACCAGGGATCGAACTTGTGCCACCTGCAGTGGAAGCCAGGACTCTTAACTACTGAACCACCGGGGAAGTCCCGCCATTGATCTTTTTTACTGCCTCCATGGTTTTGTCTCCATTACTTGTTTTTCACTTAAAAAAACCAAAACTCTTCACTTTAAAAAAAGTTTTACCACAAAAGTAGAAAGACTAGTAAACCACACCCCATGAACTATCTCATCACTTTAAAAACTACCAAACTTTACATAATTATCTTAGCCTTAATCTTCCTCTTAGGCAGGTTTTACTATCTCCATTTTATAGATAGTGAAATTGAGGATCAGAGAGGCTAGGGAACTGCCCAGATTGATGCAGCTAATTGATGGTACAGTCTGGTTCAAACCCAATTCTATTTCCAAAAAGTATTTGTATGACAGTACTCTTCAACTTGATTTCTGCTTGCATGTCTGAATAGCTAATTCTCTTCTGAAGACCAACCCCGCATATACATTTTCAAAAGCTTTTTACTGTTAAATTTAGTTAAAGATAGATTTATAATAGCTGTGTGTATTGTAAATGTGTATATATTTTAAAGCATTTTATTCTATAAAAAAATTCAAAACAACCAGGATATACTTGCGATCCCTGGGAAGCTATAAACTGGCACACGATTGGAGGCACACAATCCAATGTCAAGGAGAGTACAAGGTCCTCTCCAGCTGGCACTTCCAACCTGAAACTACCCCTGTAAGAGTTTCCCTAGAGATCTCACTACATTCACAGAACCCAAATATTTTTAAATGAAAGCTCTGCTAATTCTTATTGTCTCCTATCTTCAAAACTACCTATCACTCCTTACTTGTATTAAAGTCCCTGATCCCTCCTGTAGCAACCCCAGGCAACCCCCCACGCCAACCGTGGCAAGTTGGTTTCCCTTCACATAGTATATAGTCTGGGATACCATTTAACAAAACTTGCCGGGTCCTTTTAGCTTCCTTTCATTATCATTATAATTTTAGCAAACTGAGCACTAAAGGTACATGGGCCAGTTAAGACCAGTTTCAAACTCTCTATGATCTGTTGACGGGTGGTAAAGAGGGTTCTCTCTCAAAAGACAGATCACTAAAAGTTATTTGGAAACATAGAAAATTGCAAACATTGGAGAGCTCTTGCTCTCCATTAGTCCTCAGAATTCCCTCATTCTTCAGAACAAGTATGACTCAGACTCGGAGGCAGCTCTCCCTCTGTACTTTCATAGCAACGTGCTCACAGTGTTTATCATATTGCATTGAAATACTTGTTTACAAAACTATTGCTCCCAGAAGGGCATTCCTCTAGGATGGCACCAAATCCTGGTCCTCTTTTTACTTCTGTGACTCGATTTTTTTTCACAGTGCCTGGCTTACAAAGGTTTTCTCCAACCTTGACTTCATGTCAGAATGTTTCTGGAGTTACAAATGTACGGATCTTTAAAGTTCCCTGAAGACCTCCTGAGTCAGAATCTTGAGACAGTATGGTTCCGCATGGTTAGGCGCGATGGAGGGATAAAAGCAGGTACTTGGACAGTTGTAGATCTAAATCTTCCAGGACACCTGCCCAACTACTTCCTTTCCTCCATCGTTCATTCCTTGCCTCTCATTTAATTGAAGTATGGACAACCTTCCTCATTGCTATCCTCAAACAACTGAGGCTACAATACTCTATTCTTTTTGTTGCAACAGTAAGAATTTTGGAAGAATATACATGAATTGTTAGCCTCTGTGGGTCATAACTTGGGAAAAGTGACTCAATGACTCTGAGATAGTCAATATTAGAAAACCATCCAACCTTTGGATGGAGAACCACACCCATAAGAAAAGTGCTTCTTTGATGCATATTACCTTCACACCAGACAGAACAAATTTATGAGCATCTCTTTAGAATTATGTGAGGGAAATCCCCAAATGTTGAATTCAAACTAGAATAACAAGTGGGGAAATTAATTATGTCATACCCAATATTATGAATTTCAGTTCTGCAAAATGTTATTGATAATCTCTTTGCTTTGCGTGCTATTGTTATTGTTTTCGTTCAGTAAAATATAAAAAATCATTGTCAGGTTTTTCACAACTTCACTGGCATCCTGTTGTTCCCATTAATTTTTTTTTCTGGAGATGTTTTCAGGAATATAGATCTTTTTCAGTCTCCTTTGCTAGATCCCTTCCTAACTAGTCTCGAAATGTTGGGATTTCTGTGGGTTTTCATTCACTCCTTCATTACAAACAAATGTTTAATTAATTATAAGTATATTATAAAGAAAACATTAAACCTAGTCTCTAAGACGGAAGACAAGAGTAGACAAATAAACAAGGTAACTACAAATTACAATAAGGACTGTAAAAATGAACAGGGATGAGATAGAGCAGAACTAGATCCCTCTACATAAGGCAGTCAGGGATGTCTTCTCTGAGAGAGGAGGTTTGAGATGTAAAGGATGAGTGACAGCCAATCATGCAAAGATTTGAAGGATGACTAGTTCCGTCAGAGGGAACAGCAAGTGCAGAGTCTCTCTGAGCTGTTGTTAGGAGTAAATAAGATAATGCTGAGCACCGTCCTGGCACAAAGTAACTACTCGTAACTGATTTTATTATTATGATGCAGTCACTCTCCGTGGGCCACCGGTAATATAATATGAATATTCCCCCTGTTTGGTCGGGCTATTACCAAGTCTGCTTAATATCACTTTCTGCATCAATAATACAGGGATAGTAATATATATCTCATAGATTATTACAAAGACGAAATGAGATAAGAATGGTAAAGGACTTGGCATAAAATATATGATCAATAAATGACAGCTATGACCATTTCTTTGTTCTAGTTGTGGGAATATAGCAGCGAGTGGAATCAAGTCTGTGCCTTTGTGGAATCTACCTCATCACTATCATTACTATTACTGCAAATCTGGTCTGGGTTGCTGTGTACAAAGGTGAAAGGAGAGCTAGGCGTGTCTCAGGTGATGGACTATATTTCTACTTTACCTGGAAAAGTGGGTTCACGGCTCTTGATCTTTTCTCCTCCATAGGAGCAGATAAAAAACAAAAAATCTCTAAAGACTTCCAGCTGTTACGATCAGAGCCTGTGGACTCTCCCTCGGCCTTTCCCACAGTCCTTGTGAGGGTCCCTCCCGAGTCCCGCCGCTCCAAGCTCCCAGACCACGCAGTTGAATTCTGCTGTTTGTACGGTTTTAAGTCAGACTGCCTGCAAACCTGGAAATTATTATTGATGGTCTCGACTGTTTACTAATGTGGCAGCAACTGTGATTTGTGCTTTAATGTCGTTTTCAAAGCCTATTTACTCTGCAAGGGCAGTTCTAAAGCGCTCAGGCAGATTCCCGAGTAGCAGATGCTAATGGACGCCTGTGCTGGACGTGTCATCAGTAGGTGGCAGCAGAGACGCATTGTGCAGGTCTCTACGAAGGGAACCGGACCTCTTCGGCAGGGTTCCTCAGACTGGTCCAGTATCAAAAACTGAATTTGTTGCTGCTCTTATGGTTTTTTTTTTTTATTTTTTATTAAACGTAAGCATGGCAGATAATCTCACAAACAGGACATTTTAAAGAATCCATTTGGAAAAGTGAACAAGATTATTTGTGGACAGGATCTTCCATCCCCTTCACAGCTGCTCAGTAATTTGCTGCTGATGGACCTAAGGGAGTAGATTAAAGGCGATTAATAAGAAGCAAAGTGATGGTTCTTATCTCACTGAGGTTTTGAATAGGGCATTTTAAGCATATTCAAAGGTTTGTTAGAAATGGAGAACATTATACGTTCTATGACTCACAAGAAGAAGATAGACGTGGAAGCTGATTTTGATTACAGGTAGTGAGATGCTTGCCCTGGATTGTTTTTGTCCTCTCTCCAAGGGTTATTGGAGCAGAGCCCCACTGCCCTTGCAGGAAAGAACACCCTCTCTAGTCCCTACAGCTTCTTTTCCTTGAGAAAATGTCTCTTTATGTCACACAATTCACTGCCTGCCCCTTGGTGCCCTGTGTGGAGTTCCTGGACAGTTTGATGGGAAAGAGGGGAATCTGCAGGCATTTTGAAATCCACGACATGGGTATATTTTCAAGTTTCAGCTCTGCCATACGCCAAACAGGGGTTTTAAAAAAAACCAGAACAATAACGTGCACTGCTATGTTGAAGTGGAATGTTGGGGGTGAAAAGGGGGTGCTGTGGAGAACATATGGTTCTGCTGCAGTAAAGGACTGACTCTCCTAGGTGACGTGCATTTGCACCAGTACTAGCTGCATAGTTTGTGGATTCAGGGTACAATGAAAATGCAAGGACTCATTCAAAAGTATTAATAATTTCAAGATGGCAACAGCAGAGGATTCTATCAAGTGCAGGGACTCTTCTGAGCATGGGGGTCTGAGAATCTGCACGTGTTGCACATGCGTGACGCCAGGCGTGTGTGTGTGTGTGTGTGCGCGCGCACGCGTGCGTGCACACACACAGAGGGAGAGAGAGGGAGAAGCTTTTTAAAAATTCTGTTTTCACTGCTTAGTCTCTTTAAGGCAGAGTTTCTCAACCTCAGCACTACTGACACACAGATGAGATCATTCCTGCTTGCGGGGGGCAGCC
This sequence comes from Globicephala melas, assembly GCF_963455315.2. NCBI lineage: Eukaryota > Metazoa > Chordata > Mammalia > Artiodactyla > Delphinidae > Globicephala > Globicephala melas. The sequence goes on from NC_083320.1 coordinate 21,385,876, forward strand.
ATGTGCATTAAAGTGTGTTTAGCTGCATCCTCTCTGTTGTCTACCCTCTAGAAGCCAGTAGCAGCTCCCACCCCCAGTTTTGACAATCAAAAATATCTTGAGACATTGCCAAATGTTTCCTTGTGGGGCAAAATCACCCCAGTTGAGAATTACTGCTTTAAGATAAGGTTTTACAACTCACCCAAAGAGAGTTATCTCTCTTTGGCTTATCTAGCTTTTTTCTTGTTTTTCCTTTCTTTTTATCCAAGCATGAAGGAAAATATGAACTGTGCTTTTTGGCCTGTTCCTGGTGGGTGCAGAATACCAAACTTTCACGCCAGACTAATCCAACGTGGAGACCCCTGCAGAGCTGAAGACATGCCCTGGTTCTGCAGATGCGTAATTTGTCCGGGTTGCCTCCCCTCCGGTGAATATACATTTCACGGAGTCTGTTCTCTGAGCCCTGAAAATGTATCCTTTAATCTTCGACTCAGAAAACCCCTTGACTCTGGGAGGAGACACCAAAGGCCTTCTCAGTGACAGGCAGGGAGAAGGCTGTTTTGGTTGCTAATTTGTTTTCAGTCCTTAGTCTGTTTTCCTTTCATGCAGATGTTCCTCTTTAGACCTTGGGTATGAATAATTCCGCATAGCCTGAGGGGAGAAGCGGGAGGCTGGCTGGTGGAGTTGTTTGTACTGTAATGAAACAGAAAGTTCAAAAGCCTAGTGAAGCCTGAGTGACTGGAAAGGAAGAGAGGTCTAGAATGTACTTTAAAAATGACTCATAAAGCATGACAAACTCTGGAAGCTTCTTGGAGGTCGGAGGAATAAATTGCCCACTCACTTTAGAAAGGCATCCCCAACCAGAACTGCCCCCCCAAATGTGAAGTCTCAATGCAGAGTGCCCCAGTCATTCACGTGCCCTGCAAGATAGCTTTCTTAATCCTGTATTTCATGAATTGTCATCTTGAAAGGCAAACTAAGCAGTGGCATTTTCTGTTTTTTTTTTTTAATTAATTAATTTATCTGTGTCGTCTTAGTTGCGGCTTGCGGGATCTGTGTTGAGGCATGCGGGATCTTGTGTTGCAGCATGCAGGCTTCCCTCTAGTTGTGGTGTGCAGGTTTTTCTGTCTCTAGTTGTGGTGCGTGGGCTCCAGGGCACATGGGCACTGTAGTTTGTGGCACATGGGCTCTCTCGTTGAGGTGTGTGAGCTCAGTAGTTGTGGCACGTGGACTTAGCTGCCCTGCGGCATGTGGGATCTTAGTTCCCCGACCAGGAATCAAACCCATGTCCCCTGCATTTGTAGGTGGATTCTTAACCACTGGACCACCAAGGAAGTCCCAGCAGTGGCATTTTCTGGATTGTGAGTAGTAACTTGATAGTTAGCCATCTGAAGTACCTGATCTCTGTGTTCAGATAGGTTCTGGTCTGAGATGGTTGGGTTTATTCAAATTTATGCCAAAGAGATCAAGGACCTTAGGCTTAAAAGAATCTAAAAAGAATACATATATGTATATGTATAACTGAATCACTTTGCTGTACACCTGAAACTAACACAACATTGTAAGTCAAGTATACTTCAATATAAAATAAAAATTAAAAAAAAAATACAGGGCTTCCCTGGTGGCGCAGTGGTTGAGAGTCCACCTGCCGATGCAGGGGACACGGGTTCGTGCCCCGGTCCGGGAAGATCCCACATTCCGCGGAGCGGCTGGGCCCGTGAGCCATGGCCGCTGAGCCTGGGCGTCCGGAGGCTGTGCTCCGCAACGGGAGAGGCCGCAACAGTGAAAGGCCCGCATACCGCAAAAAACAAACAAACAAACAAAAACCAAGGACCTTAGGCTTGAGTGCTCCACTCAGCCTTCAGCTGTGTGAATTTGCTACAGGCTGGTCATTTTCTTCATGACAGACACCCTGAAAGTGTACAGGTTTATTAAATGCCACACTGCTGTCTTGTTTTATGACTTCATTCACGTGGAGGTGATTCTCTCAAAACTGTGAGCCCTTTGAAGTCTGTGAACGTCCAGAAAATAGAATGCTGCCTGCCGTGGAGCGAATGCGCAATTACTGTTTCACAGAACTGATTGAGAGCCGTGAAAGAAACAGGATGAAAGAGCAGAGTGGATGCACAGAAACCATCTTCATTAGTGGAAAGATAAATTAGCAACATCTCTTTATTTTCCTCATTTTTATTGCGGTATAGTTGATTTACAACGTTGTGTTAGTTTCAGGTGTACAGCAAAGTCATTCAGCTAAATATATATATTCTTTTTCAGATTCTTTGCCCTTATAAGTTATTACAGCAACCTACCTTTTTAACAGGAAAAGAAACATAATACAGAGTGGCAGAACACAGTTTTAGGTCCTTCCTTCCCACCCTCTTTCTTAGAGGTAATTTTTGAAAATTGAAGTTAGTGTAACACACTGAAGTTCGGGTCTCATTAACACTAGCAATAGAAAAGTTAATTGTTTCTGTAGCTGTTATATGCTGAGGAAACTGAAGAATCAGAGCATTCTTCTCTCCTCCCTTTAGATGGAACTGGCTGGCTGGGAGCCCATTGTGGGCTGTAAATGACTAAAAATAATGAGGAGACTTTAGGGTTAAGTGTGGCAGAGAACAAGGATAGAGACCAGAGAAGGAGGGGCTCGTTGATGCCCACTGAGAGGACTCTGTGGATTCCTCAGTGAGGAAAGTGAAGAGAAGTTTTGTACTGTCTTCTGGATTACTTGTGTTAATGGATAATTTTCAAAAGAGAATATCATCATGAATCTCAGATGCAAACTGAACATGGGTTAGTGATGCTATTTAAATAATGAATGAGGGCACCAGTAAGATGTTATAACTGGTTCAAAGGAGAATTCAAAAACCGGGCAATAATGCAGCAATGAATTTACAAGTAGATGCAAAACCGGCTCATTCCACAGTAGGAGAGAATAATCAATTGTATTTTCAGGGAATAAAATTCATTTTCATGTCTATGGACAAGAATCATTTGCATTACCATCAGTTATCCACAACTTACAGAGCTATAAAAATAGCTCAGTCAGTGAAAGGCACAGAGGCCTAGTGAAGTCAGATAACCTGGAAGTGTACACTTCCACAATGTCAAGTTTTCCATGGAAGGCAACCTGTAGTGGTTTGGAACCATTTCAAAGTCTTTTACAATTTTTTTCTCCACTCATATATGTTTGATTATCTAATAATAACATTTTGTTTCGGGAAACAGACTGTACTTTGAGGAAAAGAAGCTGATCGGTAACTTCCTCTTCAAGCTACTGCAAAAAGCCAGGATGAAACGTCTGTGGGTAGCCTTTAGGATAAGCGGGAAAGGGTGTTTAACCACAGGGTGTGGGTGGACATACCTCCTCAGAAAAGAGTTACAGCTAAGCTTTAGACCAGGTGTCTTTTTGTTTGTTTTGTTTTTTAATAATTTTATTTATTTATTTATTTTTGGCTGTGTTGGGGCTTTGTCGCTGGGCACAGGCTTTTCTCTAGTTGCGGCGAGCAGGGGGTTACTCTTCGTTGTGATGCACAGGCATCTCATCGCAGTGGCTTCAGAATGTTGTGGAGCACAGGCTCTAGGCGCTCAGGCTTCAGTAGTTGTGGCTCACGGGCTCCAGAGCGCAGCCTCAATAGTTGTGGCGCATGGGCTTTGTTGCTCCACGGCAAGTGGGGTCTTCCAGGTCCAGGGCTCGAACCCGTGTTCCCTGCAATGGCAGGTGGATTCTTAACCACTGTGCCACCAGGGAAGTCCTAGACCAAATGTTATTAACCTAAGGGTCATCTTTTTTGACCTCTGCCTTACCTTGAGCTGCATCCTGTGGATACATGAAAGCTTATGACTTGCAGCTCCCTCAAGACCAGAAAAGCATGGCATCACCCTTCCACAGTCCTTTGAGTGCTCATGTGGGGCTGGCTCTTTGCTGGGTCTTAGGGCAAGAAGTGTCATTAGAACAGTCCTTAATGTAACTTGGAGGGTGGGAAGGACTTGGACATGTGGAGGGGGACGAGGAGGACCGTCTTTGTGAAAGGAGCGCTCTGAGAGTTGTGCACTGAAAACCCTACACAGTAATGGTTTTCTGAGACCACATGTTCTTTACTTTCACCAGAGCATTCTCACAAAGATAGAAAAGAAAAATACAACATCTGAAAAGTCAGTTCTGACTAGTTTTTGTTGATCTCATAGCTCAGACCAGACGAGGCCATTTGAGGTTGAGTGGTCAAAATAGGAAAGAAATTCGTGCTTTTTAAAGATGGAGACATAGATATTGGTGGGGGAAGGAATGTGCCCGAAACGGGCTGGTATTTCTGAGTCATGGAATCATGAATCCTATGAGTAGTCATACACAAGATCAACCTCTAGTCTTGGGGTTGAAAGGTGACCCTTGAGAATTTACCTGTTTATGAAGAATTTAGCACAAGCCATGGCTTTGAATCATAGAGCCCTGTCTGCTTACTCCTTTTTCTCCTCTTCCTTCAACAGGCAGACATTGGTGGAGAGCTTTCTATTCTCTCTTGCACTTGAATTTTTGAAAATCCATCATGAATAACAGTAGTTCACTGAACTCGAGGTCTTAGCACCATGGAACTTGAACACATCAGTCTGAAGAAAAGGGAGGAAGAAGAAACAAACCTTTTAAAAACCATCCAAACTCTTCTGGCACAAAGTGTGGCTAAATTAAGTCTGTGCACTAGAGACTGTTTAAAAGCCAGATGTGATTTGTGGTTATAACTAGTTTTTATACTTTTAGGTGCATTTTGATGGCACACAACAAGACTGAGGAGGGCAAAAGGGTCTGTCCTCTCCCGCTGCGGAGCACAGGCTCCGGATGCGCAGGCTCAGCGGCCATGGCTCACGGGCCCAGCCGCTCCGCGGCACGCGGGATCTTCCCGGACCGGGGCACGAACCCGGGTCCCCTGCATCGGCAGGCGGACTCTCAACCACGGCGCCACCAGGGAAGCCCAGTCTCCTTTTCTCGATCGATGTCAGAAGCTCAAGTTGAGAAGGAGGAGTGGGCTGTTAAAAGCATCTTAACATTCTAAGAGTGCTTGGCGCCCAGAGAAAGCATGAGTTTATAGCTTCTGAGAACCATGCGTTTGCATTTACCACACCTACAGGAAACTTGTAAAGAAAGACTAGTCTTTGCTGTAAAGAAAGACTAGCTGTAAAGAAAGACTGCGACAGAGACACAGAGAAGGTTCTCAATCACTCAGTGGTCACTCACTCACAGGCTACCTGGCAATGGCCAGGTCCTCACCTGCCACTTGTTCTCACGTCCACTTCTGCTTGTAAGAGAAGAAGGGCTGAAGTGTTCCCCGGTCGGGTGGAAACATCCATTTTGGCTTGAACTGATAAAACTTTAAGGCTGGAATATCCCTGGATGGCTGTTCCAGAAGAACCAAAGTATCAATCCACTGCTGTATTCTGATTATTAAAGATTTATTTCCACTCAGCAACAGTGGCTACTGTAAATTCACCTTTCCAATAATAGCTGTCAAGAGGACCTCAGAGCTGCCTGAGGTCCCAGGATGTCTGCTGATGGCTGTCTTCTGGTGCCTCCTAGATGGCGCAGGGCATTGGTTCCCGACATTTTTGGCACAAGGGACCAGTTTCATGGAAGACAATTTTTCCACGGACCGGGCGGCAGGGGGAGGGATGGTTTAGGCGGTAATGTGAGCGATGGGGAGCCATGGGGAGCGGCAGATGAAGCTTCGCTCGCTTGCCCACCACTCACCTCCAGCTGTGCAGCCTGGGTCCTAACAGGCCGTGGACGGGTTGGGGGCTGGGGACCCCTGGCTCAGGCGATCCTGTCACCAGAATTTCCCCTTCTCTCCTGGGGTGTGAGGTTGACTGCTGAGAAGATGTCAGATTAGGGGGACTCCTGAGGGAAGATAGCAGTTATTCTGAGCCAGAAATGGAAGGTCTGGACTTGTCCTGGTACCATAAACTAGCAACTGAGTGCTGGGAGTAGAGAGCTTGAAGGGATAGCTGAAATGATGGAGTAATATTGACTTAAGCGTTATTGACCTGAAGATGCCTCCTTCTACCTGCTATATAAAGACAGACTGGACTGTGGCTGCTGAAAGAGACCCAGAACCTGGAAGACGGAAACGTATTTCACGGAGCAATGAGACTGTCCCTAGAAACATCTCCTGTGTATAGCTGATGACCATTGTAGGACCAAGGAGAACCGAATATGCACTAATGAGACTCTGGCTCTTTGTCTGGATTAAGTAATTTGTGCCTTCTTTATAGCAACACTTCATTTAAAAGTTCTGAAGACAGTGAAACTCAAAACCAGTGGGAGGCAACAGAACATTCTCTTTCATCCTAGATTGTGGCTGTGATACACCTCAGTTCAGAGTCGGCCCACGCATGCCTTTCAAATCTTACAGCAACTCTTCACACTTAACTGAAAATGTTTAAATTACATTTTTTTTTTTTTTTTGCGGTACGCGGACCTCTCACTGTTGTGGCCTCTCCCGTTGCGGAGCACAGGCTCCGGACGCGCAGGCTCAGCGGCCATGGCTCACGGGCCCAGCCGCTCCGCGGCATGTGGGATCTTCCCGGACCAGGGCACGAACCCGTGTCCCCTGCATCGGCAGGCGGACTCGCAACCACTGCGCCACCAGGGAAGCCCTAAATTACATTTTTTAAAAATTATTTTTTATTTAGTTTGGCTGCACCAGGTCTTAGTTGTGGCACGTGGCATCTTCGTTGTGGCACGCGAGATCTTTTTTAGTTGCAGCCTGAGGACTCTAAGTTGCGGCATGCATGCGGGACGTAATTCCCAGACCAGGAATCGAACCCAGGCCCCCTGCATTGGGAGCGCATAGTCTTACCCACTGGATCACCAGGGAAGTCCACTAAATTGCATTTTAAAGTGTTTAAATTACAGTCATTCTTAACGCTTCATTGGGAAAAAAGATGTTTAAATTAACCCAAGCTTTAAAAATTTTCTTTTTGTTTAAAAATTAAAAAAAAAAAAAGCTTAATGCTTGCTTTAATGCTTGCACAAACAAAAATTTTAAGTCAGCACATAAAAATCTAGAGGGAAAGAAAGTTTTCTTCCCACCCCAGGTCTACAGTCCCCTCCCCAAAACAAGCGCTAAGAGAATATTCTGGTACAAGCAGCCAGAGACAGTCTTTTCAAGTCCAAATGTGTGTCTGTTTATAGGTCTATAGTCTTTTCAAATGCAAGGCTGTGTGTGTGTGTGTCCTACCTTCACAAACATTAGCACATTATACACATTGTTCTGCATATTCCTTTTTTTGCATATCATATCTTGGAGATCATTTCATCTGATATTAAGCTGCCTCGTTTTTTAAATGCTACAACACACCTTTCTTTGTGCAGAGATATGAGTAAACCTGTGGAATTAGTTCTAAAAGAGTAGAATTGCTGGGTCAAAGAGTATATGCATTTTAAATTTTGATATATATTAATACATTTTCCTCCCAAAATGTGTTACCAATTTATACTCACACCAGCAAAGCAGCAGAGTGCTTCACCCACCCACCCCATTCCTGGTAACACAATTAACTCAAGTTTTTTGTTTGTTTGTTTTTAAATTAATTAATTTATTTTTGGGTGTGTTGGGTCTTCGTTTCTGTGCGAGGGCTTTCTCTAGTTGCGGCAAGCGGGGGCCACTCTTCATCGTGGTGTGCGGGCCTCTCACTATTGCGGCCTCTCTTGTTGCGGAGCACAGGTTCCAGACGCGCAGGCTCAGTAGTTGTGGCTCACGGACCTAGTTGCTCTGCAGCATGTGGGATCTTCCCAGACCAGGGCTCGAACCCGTGTCCCCTGCATTGGTAGGCAGGTTCTCAACCACTGCGCCACCAGGGAAGCCCTAACTCAAGTTTTTAACAGAGCTAACAATTTCTTCTTTCCATCCCTCCTCCATCTATGGAAAATGGGACTTCCATGTAATCTTAGCTAGCTTGCAAAAAATTGTTGTTTCCTAAATAACATCACTTTTCTTACTCTTGTTCTCTGAAGTTATGGAAGCTTTGGTATTTGAAGAACAAGTGCAGTTGATTTTGTTTTGTAGAAGTGGTTTGAATTCTATTTGATTCTAATTTGATTGCATTCATGTCCTGAGGCCCACCACTGGAAACAAGAGGACATAGTCCTTTCTTCTAGGTAGCTTGAACTGCTTAACAATTAAAAGGAAAAAAATAAAGACCCAGAAAAATATTTAGTAAGTTGCTTTAAATACTTTGTGGATAAGGATGTGTATCTGAGTATATCTCCTCTTGGCATATGAATCAGCATATGCTTGTTTGGCTGAGGTCTGGATGGAATCAGAACATAGTAAAAATAAAGGAAAAGACCAACAGTGAAATGAAGCTGTCTTTTTGGTGGGCAATTTCAAAGGAGTGAACAGCAGATGGGAATTGAGCAGTGGGAAGAGTGTGGCTGGCTTTTCAGGAATCTGGCTGTGATAGGAAAGGAGACAGAGGGAGGAGCTCAGGGAGGCTGGACTTCTAAGTGTGGATAGAACGGAGAGAGGACACTTCCTGCAGAGAGGAAAGTAAGTCAACTCATGATGCTGGCTGAGATAGCTCAGAGCAGAGGGGAGAGGAGTTGAAGTTCTCTATTTAACAGAGAGCATGCGAGACTTGGAGAAGACCCAGTTGTAAGCCCTGGGTCAACCGCTACAAGTTCTGTTACCCCCACTCCCTGAGTTTTGCTGCTTGTGAAATGGGGGCATTCTGCTTATCATAAAGCTTTGGGGATCAAATGAAGGAGTGGGTGGGAAGGTGTTTGACACAGTGCCTGAAGCAGCAACTCTAGTAAAGAAAGGTGGATAGGGCTTCCCTGGTGACGCAGTGGTTGAGAATCTGCCTGCTAATGCAAGGGACACGGGTTCGAGCCCTGGTCTGGGAGGATCCCACATGCCGCAGAGCAACTAGGCCCATGAGCCACAACTACTGAGCCTGCGCGTCTGGAGCCTGTGCTCCGCAACAAGAGATGCCGCGATAGTGAGAGGCCCGCGTACTGCGATGAAGAGTGGCCCCCGCTTGCCACAACTAGAGATAGCCCTCGCACAGAAACTAAGACCCAACAAGCAAAAATAAATAATTTAATTAATAAACTCCTACCCCCAACATCTTAAAAAAAAATTGGTGCTTCTCTTCCAGCTACAATTGAAAAAAAAAGAAAAAGAAAAAAGAAAGGTGGATAGAATCTAAAGGCTGAAGGTTTGAGGGACAGGATGCTCTCTGGGCCCATAGCCTGGGAACATAAAATACAGTAGTGAAAAGGGTGCTTGGGGTGGGCTGATAAAGTGAGCGATATTGGGAGATGTGGGAAGGACAGGTCACATTTTTTTGTTTTAGGTATTTTTTACTGAAGTATAGTTGATTTACAATGTTGTGTTAATTTCTGCTGTACAGCAAAATGACTCAGTTATACACATATATACATTCTTTTCTTGGTATTCTTTTCCATTAAGGTTTATCCCAGGAGATTGGGTATAGTTCCCTGTGCTATAGAGTAGGACCTTGTGGTTTATCCATTCTATATGTAATAGTTTGCATCTACTAACCCCAAACTCCCAGTCCATCACTCTCCCACCTCCCTTCCTCCTTGGTAACCACAAATCTGTTCTCTATGTCTGTGAGTCTGTTTCTGTTTCGTAGATAGGTTCATTTGTGTCATATTTTAGATTCCACATATAAGTGATTTCATATAGTATTTATCTTTCTCTTTCTGATTTACTTCACTTAGTATGATAATTTCTAGTTACATCCATGTTGCTGCAAATGGCTGAGTAGTATTTCATTGTATACATGTAAGGACAGGTCACATTTTGAAGCCAATATTAAAAATACATTTTTAATATATTCCTGCAATAAAGGGGCGATTGAAGAGAAAATCCCAAGCAATTAAATGAATACAGTTATTTACAGTCAACCTGGACCATTAAAAAAAAAAAGTGATCTGTTCTAGTGGCAATGGAGGTGGTTGAGGACAATTCCCGGCGGGATCTGACTGTAAGCAGGGAACTGCGTCAGACAGAGGGCGCCCTGTGTGCAAACCCCTTTCAGAGAGAATGTAAGCTTGTGCTCTTCGTTCATTTTCCATTTGTACCACCATCCTTTGAGGTGTTATCAAACCGTGAAGTTCCCCATGTTATTAAGTACAAAAGCTGTGAAGGGCAGTGCCTGGGATATCAGTGTATTGGTATAGCGGCAACATGTTTTGAATCATTTCTTTAATAAGCTCTGGCCTTCAAAAGACGATCCAGATTGTTTCAATAAGCGAGTTGCTTTCTTTCCATGTTGGGAGGCTCTGATTTGGCTGACGGAGGCACAGGGACAAGCCAGGCAGGACTTAGGAGACGTTTCCTCTGTGTGTATCTTGCCTCTCCTTTCATGGTGATCAGTTATCAGGTGAAGTTCTCTCATACTGAGATGTGTTCCCCACAGTGAAAATGGACACAGGACTCAAAAGAAGTCCTTTGATACCTAAGGGTTTTTGGAATCAGGTAGGAGATCCCCCCAAAGGGCGTCTGTGATATTGGGGTTTCACTGATTCATCACAGATGACGGTCCCTACCAGGATATCAAAATACTCCATGAGTGTTGCCTTCCTTATTCTCAATCCATATGCATAATGAGGTGGAGCAAAAAGGAACAGTGATCAGACCCCTGTCCACATTCACAGGCTCTGTCTAAAAAACACATTCCTCCCAGGGTGAGGACCCAAGGAATTTTTAAGTTGCGGGAGCTCCCAAAGAAGGAAAAATAAAAGTTCCCTCATTGAGATTTATACTCATATCCGTCTCTCCAGATGGCCACAGCTTCAACCTGGCTGAAAATGTGAGAATGCAACCTTCTTCGGCCCTGCCTGCTACCTTCAAAAAAAATGTCATGGCCGTTGATTGAGGGTAATGACGCCCAGCTGCAGTGTTTCCCTCCCCCTCCAGCTCTTGTGGGGGAAATGGGGCTATAAACCAGACCCCTCTTGAGGCAATGAGGGGAGAATATGTCTGGGCCCTCGCCTGACACCTGGACCTCACCGTGGTGCAAAGTGAAACTCATCAGCTCAGGTGGCCAAGAAAAGCAGATGTTTAGCACGGTGAAGTGTGAAGTGTGAGGGAAAATGGCTTTATGGGCCTTTGGCTGAGATGCTCACATTTGAATGTTATACACAGGAAGTTATCAGGTAGTGGAATAATATAAACAGACCTTACTTCGTGAAGTAATTTATTTTGGACTGACAGCAGAAGCAACAACCTCTACAACACAAAGGAACATAAGGATCTACTTTTTATTTGAAATATTTTCCAACCAGCGAGGGCTGCTTGTAGTGAAAAAGTAGGGGCACTCTTTCCTTAATTTTAAATATTTCTTCATCATCAGAGGGGATGATGTTGACTTGTGGCCATAATGTTTCCCAAGGCACTTGCAATGGTGTGATTTCTTTAGTCTCTACAACCACTGGTGAGAGAGGTAGGGATTCTTGTCTATAGTCACCATGTGGGGAAACTGAGGCTTACACGGGTCAGAAAATTTGCTCAAGGCCACACAGCAAGTAAGTAGTGAAGAAGGAATTGAAGTTAAGTCTTCTCTGAGTCCAGCGTTCTTTGCCACTCAGCTGATGCTTCTCCAAGTGTGGTATATAACACTGGGTGGTCCATGAGATGATTTTAGGCAGTGTACGAATCAAAATGAAAACTTTTTAATAGTTTTAAAAATAGATATAGCCAAATAGCATAGAGGTTAACTTAGTTTAACTCACGTGAAACTCAAGTTCTAGAGTCCTCCTACCGGGTGAACAATCCCAGTTCTACTAATTACTGTGTGATTCCCTCCTCATCAATCTAAGCCTCAATTTCCTCATCTGTAAAATGGGAATAATAGCAGCCCTTACCTCATAGGGTTGTTGTGAGGATTCAATGGGCTGATATTTATAAAGCACTTAGAGTGGGAGCTGAGGTACTGTAAGAATTCTCTAAGTGTTTGTTAAGGAAATAATACAAATAGCACATTAAACTTGTGATTGCATGACTCTTTTGAGTTTGGAGAGGGTGAGTGGGAATTCATGTTTGAAATAATGTTGAAATAAAATAGGTAACTAACAGAACAGGTAGCAATCTGTATCCGGGGCTTCTGTACCCACAGATTCAACCAACCTCAGGTCAAAAGTATCCGAGAAAAAAATTTCAGAAAGTTCCCAAAAGCAAAACTTGAGTTTGCTATGCACTTGCGACTATTTACATAGCATTTAGGCTGTACTTACAACTATTTAAATAACATTTATAATGTATTAGGTATTATAAGTAATCCAGAGATGATTTAAAGTATAGAGGAGGATGTGTGTAGGTTATATGCAAATACTACGCCATTTTATATAAGAGACTGGAGCATCCATGGATTTTGGTACCTGCCTGGGGGTCCCGGAGCCAATCCCCCGGGGATACCGAAGGACAACTGTACAAAGAAAGTGATTGGCGCTTGTGAAGCACTCATCTATACCAGGAAAGACAGTGGCACAAAGAAATTTGAGCTCAGTGGGTGGGCTGCACAGATGGGCTTCACCTGGTTGACTTTTTTCTGAAGGGAAAGATGGCAGTGGAGTCTCAGCTTGTATCAAGACACGTGCTAGTTTTCTGTATCCTTTTCTCCTCTCACCTTTTCTAAATAAGTCATCTTCTCAGGCAATGTTCCTTAGACCCAGAGAGCAGGCATGAAAACTTACTTTAATAAGAAATACAGTTACTGTCCCCCAACCAGACCCAGGACAGGAAAGCCGCTTTGGTTTCTCGCTCTACTTGTTTGAGTGTCAGAAGCAGGAAGATGGAAGCCAGACCTGACACCGGATGTTGGAGGTAAGGGACTTGGGGAAACTGGGACCAGGGGAGGAATTATCAATTCAAAACCCAGACACCATGACCATGAAAAGGAGACAGGAGGAGAAGTGCTTTCAAGTGAGTCATCCTGCTTCTGCACCAGTTACCTCAGTGAAATGGAGGGACACGGATCTGCTGACGCCTTCATTCCTGTGCACTGAATGGCAGGAGAAAGAAACGAACGTGGCATTTGCGGTGCGTCTCCTTTGTGGACAGAGTTACTGTAACTGACTTCTCCCTGGACTGAGGTCTGTGCTTGGCCGAGGGTCACCCAGGGGAAGCATCCTGGTCTTGTTTACCTGAGTGTTCACTCTTCCTAATGAGCTGCTCCAACAGCTCACCGTCCCTGGGCAGCTCTCTCCTAGACCTGTGCTCTCTGACAACATTCTGCCTTCAAGTCACTAGGAGACACAGTGACCTGAAATCTCAGAGGGAGGGAAGCCCAGTAACACACTTCTTCCTTTTTCATCCTTGGCGACAAAAGCACCTTAGGCTCTGGTCACCGTGGGCCAGAAGGACATTGGATGTTTCAGGCTCTCATGGGGTCATTTTAGAAATCTGGCACTTAGGAGAGGGTGTGAGAGCCAGGTCGTGTTAGACCACCTGGGTCAGACAGGCTCCTTTTTGTCTGGGGTAACCAGAGTTGATCACTGACAGTAGAAATGTACTCTGGTTAACTGAAGCAAAAGTTCAACTTACTGAAAGGTTGACTGATGGCTAAGAGAAGAAAAAAAAAAAAAACTGGAATCGTGTTTTGGAAAGGAGGGAAACCCAGGCAGCTCTTGAAATCTACAGTAACAGTAGCACTTATGGAGGGCTTACGATAGGCTCCAGCCCTTGTTCTAAGCCCTGGACAGGTGATAATTCATCTGACCGTCACAACAGTGCTATGAGGTGGGGACCATTATTATCCTGTGGGTGAAAGGGCTCACAAAACTCAATTGTCCTGCAGCATATGGAAATCTGACCTTAGGTTAACTGCTTAACTGCTACTCTGGAGACAAGATATAATGATTTTTGTCAACCCTAATGCCAGGCAACATTCATTATGGTAAAAATGACCCCTGATGGGTAACTGGCTCCGACACAGGGAGATCTACACATACCGTTTTGGGTTTCTATGCCTCTTGCAACTGGCATGTTTTAATGTAGAGACTTGGAGGCTGTGCCTAAGGAATTGTCATAGGAACCACTAGCTCCCGGAGGGGAGGTTGTAATTTTTTAAGCCAGAGCTGTCCCGTTTGGTGTGGATCCTGCTCCTTGTACTTGAAATGTACTGTGTAGACTACTGCAAGGGCTCTTGGGCTGGAGAGGAACATCTGATATGCTTCTGAAGAAACTGATGCTAAGTGCAGAGCCTATTGCTGTCTTGTGAGTCTGAATCTTTATCTGAACCTAAGAAGACCAGTATGGGCATTGCATATTGTTTTCTTGTTTGTTTGTTGTTTTTTTTAGCGGTACGCGGGCCTCTCACTGTTGTGGCCTCTCCCGTTGCGGAGCACAGGCTCCGGACGCGCAGGCTCAGCGGCCATGGCTCACGGGCCCAGCCGCTCCGCGGCATGTGGGATCTTCCCAGACCGGGGCACGAACCCGCGTCCCCTGCATCGGCAGAAGGACCCTCAACCACTGCGCCACCAGGGAAGCCCTGCATATTGTTTTTATACAGCAAAGGAAACTGAGGCAGTGAGGAGTTAAGTAACTCTAATCCAAAGACACATGGAGAATAAATGGAAGATCCCTGTTTGGTCCAGGGCACGTGGTGCCACCCTGCCTCTTAAACGATTGGCCGGTCTCTGCAAGACACAGCCTTCTGGAGGAATTTGCTTCAATTATTTCAATTCTTGGGTCATTCAATGCAAGAGGCAAATCCCTGGAGGGGAGAGGCTGGCACAGCCTCATCAGACCATCAGCTCATCTCTTTGTCACGGGTGCCTTGATAGCCCATCCCCAAGGAAAATCAGAAGAAAGGGAATGGATGCCGATTGGACAAAAACAATGAATGTCCATAGATCCTGGAGTCAGATAGGGCTCCAAGGACAGCTACATAAAGGGCATTAACTTCATAAGCTATTTTCTATTGTTGTTACTGGTGAACACTTGTGTCACTCAAGGGAACCTCTATTTGGTGGTTTTCACAACACCCCCTGCCAGATCTTATAAAGCATGCAGTGATTCATTCATTTATTCATTCACTCATTTATTCTCATTACTTTTTCTCATTTGCTCATAATTCATTTACTTACTCCCTCACTGAACACATTTAGAGAGTCCTGGGAGTGAAAGGATTCAGCAGTGGGGTTTTGTGATGCTAGGCAGGGAAAGATTCCTGGGTAAACTGTTTGGTAACTAAAGTTCATCAGAGTCACGGGACACGAGGTCTAGCTATGAGGAGCAAATAGAGACACGTGGGAGACGACTAGGCCTGGTGGAGGGGAGAGGCTCTGGAGAGCCAGAGCTTATTGTGGTCTGGGCACAGACTGGGCTGGGTCAGGGCAAGGCCCTGGAGCCCACCAGGAGGTGAGAGGTGCAGCAGGTGGGAACAGAGACAGAGCAGGGATAACAGGATGGGGGTGGTGTTTGGAACCAGGTGAGGAAGCTGGCAGGTGGGGTTGTTAGAGAAGAGAGAAGAGTTAGTGAGTTAGCTGAAGCACTTGTTGAGGACATGTCTTCACTCCAAAGGTACGCCTGGTGCAGCCACTGTGTGAAACAAGATGGGGGTTTCTCAAAAAACTACAAAAAGAACTACCATATGACCCAGCAATTCCACTCTTGGGTGTATACCTGAAGGAAACAAAAACATTAATTAAAAAAGATACATGCACCCCAATGTTCATAGCAGCATGATTTACGTTTGCCAAGACATGGAAGCAACCTAAGTGTCCATCAACAGATGAATGGATAAAGAAGATGTGGTATATATACACAATGGAATATTACTCAGCCATAAAAAAGAGTGAAATATTACCATTTGCAGCAAAATGGATGGACTTGGAGGGCATTATGCTAAGTGAAATTAGTCAGACAAAGACAAATACTGTATGATACCACTTATATACGGAGTCTAAAAAAATACAACAAACTAGTGAACATAACAAAAAAGAAGCAGACTCACAGATAGAGAGAGAACATACTGGTGGTTACCAGTGGCGGGGAGAGGGGGAGTAGAAGGGCCAAACTACTGAGTGTAAAATAGGCTCAAGGAGGTATTGGACAACATGAGGAATATAGATAATAGTTTATAATAACTGTAAATAGAAAGTAGCCTTTAAAATCGTATGAAAAATTTAAAAATTAAAACAAAAACTAAAACAAAAAGTACGCCGTGTCTGGTGGGTCAGGGCCTGTTACTCTGGGGGCTGGGGCTCAGGCCCGTCTCTGGACCTGTCCTTTCCCACTGCTTCATTTCCTCCTCCACCTTGCTGTGTGTTCTCTCTGGGTCTTGCCTCTTGGTCACCTCGTACTTTGGAATCTTCTTCTTCCTGCCTCATAGAACGCCTCAAGGTATGGCTGCTTGCCTGACCGGCTAATTTGAGAATTGAGTTCAAAGAATGAGGTTGGTGTCAGTGACTGAAGGGTTTACCTGTTTTGGGGGATATATTTATATGTCACCAGTCTTTGGGAAGTCAGTGTGGGAACTTTAGACTTGAGACATTTCTGCTGGTTGATGGAGAGAAATATTTTCAAGCAGAGGACCTTTGGCCAGACCACAAGCCCCACCAAAAATCTGGCTAAGGAAGACCTTTCATAAATAAAAACTGGCCCCAAATTGTCCATATTGCTTTGTGAAGTAATAAACTTGTTGCTGAATGTATAGAGGCAGGATGATTACCAGCTGGAGTTTTCACAGAGGCTCCACTTAGAATGGACTGGATCAGTGACATCCTTTTAAAAATGAAGTTTTCTGCGGTATCTCGAAACAATAAAGAAAAAAACAACTCACTCTATTAGAATTCATAGTCTGTCTCCATTTTCCCTGCCTTGTAAGGAAGAAGGATTCATACTCCCTGCACTAACGTCTGGGCTTTCCGGTATGGGGCAAGGGGGGAAAACCCCCAAACCCCAGCCAGTGGAGCCAGAGCGACTAAGCTGAGATACAGAATGGAGGAGACAAGGGAGGGGGACGGGGGGTGAACCATACAGGCTTCATGTCATGGAAAGTTTTCGGTCTGGCTTTGGGAGTAGGAAGGAGAGTAAGATTTCAGGAAGCAGCTTCCATCTGTGTAGAGGATACTGAGAATAGCAGAGATGGGGAGCGATGGATTTGAAAGATATCTTGGCGCTCATTAGGAATGCATTTTACCCCTTTGGCTTTTTCTTTAGAGGCTGAGTAGAGATTTGTATTGCTTTGGATTATATAGTTTTGATGGACAGCCGTTTCTCTGAACGTGACTCCATGCTGAGGGAGGACAACAAGGCTGTCTGGCATTCACAGGGCAGACGTCAGATAGAAAACAGGTAAATACGGAACCACTCGAAGAAGGCAGAACGGGCAGCTCAGATACCCCCTTGGCCTCACCCTTGTCCCCTGAGATGCTGGCCCTGACTCCGGGGACTCTGTGAAGCCCAGTTTTAAATCACCCTTTGAATCTACGCCATAGTCACTTCCAACTCTGGAAGCCATTGTGCAACGCCAGTCTCACCTCCTTCTTAGTCACAGACACCACAGGGAAATGCAGACTCTTTCCGGTTACACGTCTGAGTTGCCACATTTTGGAGAAGGTGCCCTCAGCACGGAGCCTCTGGGCCATGGGGTGTGGCTTTTTGAATGGGGGCCACTGTGGTTCTGTGGAGCCCAGGCAGCACGGCCCAGCTCCCCGCCTGGTCTTGGGGCAGACGTCTAGCTCCACACCACAGGCAGCCTCTGGAGGACGCTGCTTCTAGTACCCACATTTTCCTCTTGCCTCCAGACGCTGCTTCTCATAAATATCTTTGCTATATCCCGTCGGAACAAGGCTTGAGGGTTTAAACCAGTTTGTTCAGCAGAACTCTGGATGTCCTGCAAACAAAGGATCATTTGAGATAGACTGGGAGTAGCCCTAGTCCCGGGCAGGCTGACTTGCAGAGGACACAGCAGGCTGCCTTCTGGGGTAGAACTGTTTGAAAAGTGAATATGAATGTGGCTCGTAGAGGCTAAAGACACACAGGAGAATCCCAGGTGTGGAGCCCCATCTGAGAGGTGAGACTCTGGTTTCCGGGATGACGTGGCTCTGGGGTCCCCGAGCGGATGAGGTATGTGTTTTCCAGGCTACCCACCGGAGCAGGCTGGAGCTGTCTCTCCCTGAGAATTTACATACGTCACGGCACGTCTGTCTCCTTTCATCCTCCAATATAGAACTCCTAAAACAAGAGACTCACGATAGATTTTTTTTTTAATTACAAAAGCAATAAAACTTGGCCCATGTATCCTCATCCTCACAACCTCCACCCTAATACATGCTTGTTTTGACACATTTATAAAATTCAGAAGTGCATGAGTTTAAAAGCAGCCCCTCCGCTTCTCCTATGAGCTCTTGTCTCAGAGGTGACTGTTGTTAACGATTGAGTGTATGCCCTTCTGGAATTTTTCCAGGACAGATTGCCTTCCATCTCAGAAGGCGGGAGGATCCTAAGTGCTGAGGCTACTGTTTTAGATTTTAGGAGACAAGGAGGATTTGAGTGATTGGGGCTGACTAAGGCCTGGTGAGATGCAGGGGCCAAACCCAGTCCCTTGCTCTGAGCCGATGATTTTTCCAGCAACCCTGCTTTTGTCTCATGGGCTCCATTTGCTCATGTGTATTGTTTTTAATGCAGTTTTAATGGCCCAGACCATGTTGGATTTATCTACTTTATGGCAGGTGGTGATGGACTCATGAGCTGCGTCCAGGCCTGCTGCAGGGCCCTTGGTGAACAGATGGCAACTCCCTAGGGCTTTCCGATCAAGAGCTACTTGGAGTTTCTGAACACCTTGAAGGTTTTGTTAATGAACCAAGGATGGAATGGTGGAGGGGGGCACATAGGGTATAAGTCCAGTGGGGCAGCATTTCTTTATCCCTGTAGGAACTTCCAGGAGTCTTAGGGAGGAGATATCAATACGTTTTAGCTCTCTTGTTTGCTGCCACCCAGGCCAAGCCTTAGGACTGACTGTCAGGTTGGGTCTTGTCAGTTAAAGGTCTTTGTTCTAGAAATTCTGTGGGGATGAGGAACTCTGTATTAATAAACATGGATGCCTGTGCAGTGCCCAGCACAGGGCGGGTCCCCCCGCCCCTTCACCTCTCCAGTAAACAGCTGTGCTTTTAAAATATACTGATTAGCCATCAACAACACACAACCATTATTATTATTATTATAAGAATTTAAATTATATCATTACAATTGACCCTTGAACAATGTGGTGGTTGGGGCACTGTCCCTCCACGCAGCCAAAAATCCGTGTGTAATTTAGAGTCACCCCTCTATATCCAAGGCTCCACACCCATGGGTTCATCCAACCACGGATGGTGTAGTACTATAGCGTTCACCATGGAAGAAAATCTGTGTATACATAGACCCACACAGTACAAACCTGTGTTATTTTAGGGTCAACTGTAATTCAATCTGCTTATTAATGTAATTATATTGTATCTATTATATTATTAATATTAACAGCAACTATTTATTGAGCACCTACTATGTGTCAGGCACACTTGCTTGCCATACATTGATGAACAAAATAAATATTCCTGCCCTCATGAAGCTTACAACCCCTGGAAGAAGACAGACGTAAACAATAGACAATATAAGCACATAGATTTTACTGTATCTTGAATGTTGATAAATGTTACGGCAGAAAGAAAAAAATAATTGGGAGCGTGGGCAAGGGGTGAGGAACAGGTATGGTTCTCAATAGGATTGCTCTGGGCACACCCCATGAGAAGATGAGATTTGAGCTAAGTCTTGAAAGAGGTGTGGGAATTAGGGGAATTCCCAGGGGGGTAAGAAAGTTTCACCATTGTCCCTGGGTAACAACTTATGTTCTCAGTGTTTCCCTTTCCCAGTGCCAGGCCCAATGTGTTTATGTCATTCTTAATGATTTTAGGAAGCCA
Source organism: Globicephala melas (assembly GCF_963455315.2). Lineage (NCBI taxonomy): Eukaryota > Metazoa > Chordata > Mammalia > Artiodactyla > Delphinidae > Globicephala > Globicephala melas. The sequence continues at coordinate 21,405,776 of NC_083320.1, forward strand.
AAAGTAGTTCTTCATCAAGCAGAGGTGGGAGGGCTCCAGGGAGGATGGCAAGTTTTGGCTTTTCCTGAAGGAAGAAATGACCGAGGGTCAACAACGACCGTCATGCCTGGCTACGTAGCACCTCAGGGAGACTAAGTACCGAGCATGGCCAGGGCGTGAGACTCGAGCAGCTTGGCACTGAGTTCCAGAGGTGTGAGCATAGTGACTCACCGTTGTGATTGGGGATCATCTCTCTCCCACCGCCACCCCAGAAATTCCCTCCTGAAATTCCATTGTGAGGAATACAGATGGTCTCTGACTTAGGATGGTTCGACTTTTTCTATTTTATGGTGGTGTGAAAGCACAACTCATTCAGTAGAGACCATACTTCAAATTTTGAATTTTGATCTTTTCCAGGGTTAGCCATATGTGGTACCATCTCGCGATGCTGGGCAGGACAGCGGTCACAGCCCTCAGTCAGCCATGTGATCAGCAGGGTAAACAAGCAATACACTTAAACCATTCTGTACCTGTGCAACCATACTGTTTTCCACTTTAAGTACTGTACAGTATTCAATAAATTACATGAGATATTCAACACTTTATTATAAAATAGGCTTTGTGTTCGATGTTTCTGTCCAACTGTAGGTTTATGTAAGTGTTCTGAGCACGTTTAAGCTAGGCTAGGCTATGATGTATGGTAGGTTAGGTGTATTGAAAGCGCTTTCAATTTACAATTTTTTCAATTTATGATGGGTTTATCGTAAGTCACGGAAGATCTGTACATTCCTTTGGTTTCGTCTTTTAAATCACACACAGCACTATGAAAGGTAACACAGTAAACTAAACCAAAATCGTGTTAGTGATTTATCAGTTTTCTCCCTCTGCTAGGACAGATTCAGGATACAGGGCTTTGAGAAAAGGGAGAAGGAGGGGTGGCAAAGGATATGGAAAGGGGAGGTCTGGGCACTGCGGCGAACCAAGCAGACCTCTCTGAGCCCACCTTGCTCGGTTATATCCACTTTCCAATGGAGAAGAAGAGGAAAGTCACATCACCAACACAGACTGGTTCCTGATAAATAGAAACACAGCTGACATTTGAAGAGCAAGTGTTTGAATTGCGTGGGTTCACTTATACATGGACTTTTCTCAATAAATATGTGCTGTAGTACTACACAGTCCTTGGCTTGTTTGAATCCACTGATGCAGAACCAGGGATACGGAGGAACCAAGTGTAGGGAGGGCTGACTATAAGTTCAGATTTTTGACTCTGAATTTTTGGGGTGCAAAAGAGTAGCACCCCAACCTCTGTGTTATTTAAGGGTCAATTGTACAAGATGGTTTTTGAAAAGTCAAGAAAAACTGCCCATTGAGAACTGATGAGGAGAGAGTGCTTTCTTTTAAGTCCCTAGACCAGGAAAGGAAGTACACTCTCTTCTTCTAGTCACTTGCTGATTTCAAAGCTGGACCCCTACAAGTTTCCACAAGTAGAGATCTTGACCCAGAATCTGCCACAGGATTCTGCGTCCTAAGGATAAATGATTTTGGGGGACAGATTATGCTGTATTGACTGTCCTCCCCATGGGATGGACAGAGCAAACATAACATTCAGTGTGCCCCTCTCCCAGCTCAACAGTTCTCTCTATTGTCCTTTTCAAAAACCCCTTCTGGATGGAGGACCCCGCCCTGTCTGTCATAGTCGTGTAAGTACTACGTTTGATTTATTTGAATGGCAAGAGCCCAGTGCCTACCAGCACAGAGTCTGCATACAGTAGATGCTTGGTATTAATTACATGACTGAATGCTATCGGACGAATGAGTAATTGTAACAATTTATGCTCAATTGGTATTCAGCAGATTTCAAAAGTCTTTTTCATATAGTGCTTCACTTACTCCTCACAACATCCTGGTAGATATTTTCATTGTTCTCAATTTAAACATGGAGAACGTGCTCAGAAAGTTGAGGTGACCCATCTAAAGTCATACAGCTGAGGAGTGGCCCTTGAGTCCTGCTCTAGATTCTTGCTAGCCCTCACTGATCTGGGTGAGGGTTTGAATCTCTCCATAGCAGGCAACAAGAATGCACCCTTGAAGGGCTTCCCTGGTGGCGCAGTGGTTGAGAGTCCGCCTGCCGATGCAGGGGACACGGGTTCGTGCCCCGGTCTGGGAAGATCCCACATGCCATGGAGCGTCTAGGCCTGTGAGCCATGGCCCCAGAGCCTGCGTGTCCGGAGCCTGTGCTCTGCAACAGGAGAGGCCACGGCAGTGAGAGGCCCGCGTACCGCAAAAAAAAAAAAAAGGAAAAAAAAGAATGCACCCTTGAATATTTAAATATTGGTTTGAATATACTCTATACCATAGATAATCAATAAAAATGATGTGTCAAAATGTCCTTCTATGAACACGAACTCTTAACCTGGATGACTCAAGGAGTAGAACGACAAGAAATCTATCTAGAAGACAGGGAGTTGGGAGAGTCTCTGACCCTGAATAACCCCCAAACCTAACTCCCAACCTCCCACCAAATTTTATAGGTCTGAGATATGTGATTAAAAATGATTTTACACATACCGTACATAAAGGAAAAACGATAAGCCTTTGCTTCTGCTGTCGTGCCTTTTGCTACCTGTAACAACAGTTACTGTTCAAGCCTGGTCTAATATAATGGTTCTCAAATTTTAATGGTCATGAAAAGCCACTCAGGGGGCTTATGAAAAGTGCAGGTTCCTTAGTCATGCTTGCCATTCTGATTTAGACGGTCTGTATTTAACATTACCTCAAAGTGGTTCTGATGCAGGTGGCCCAGTAGACATATCTGCGGGGACATTGGTTTGGAGTCATTCAGAAAACTGTTCTCTCTGCATGACTTGAGGCTTCAAAATACCAACTAGGAGCTCCAAAAGTCAACACCTTGTGGATTCTCACCTGAAGTCTGTCTTCAGGACATTTTGAGGGTTTACTTGAGTTACTTTACCTCGGCTGTGGCCAAGGTTTCTCACCACCAACTTACTATGGTGTGTGGGTTTCGTATTTGGTTTTAACTCTGGGGCCAGGGCCAGGGTTGGATCTCCTCTTAAAACGCCTTCTACTTTTTATAATCATCAAAAGCACTACCTGTGTCTGAAAGTCATTGACCTAAATGTCCCACCGCTGACTCAAAAAGGTGCGAGGAGTCCTTACCGAGGGCCCAAATTCTGCACCTGCTTCTCTTCTTTCCTTGTTAAATATTTGCTGTCTGTCTGAATTGGGAAAGGATATTTCACACCCAAAGCAAATGGGGATGGTTTTGGCTGGTGCCTCTTTGTACTTCTATGTGATTTCATTTTCTTGAGAAATGCACAGTGGGTAGAAGTGTTGTCTATGCCTCTTCCTAAAGGGCTATTCATAAAAGTGCCCCTCGGGTCGGTCACCTTGTTTTGTCTATTCTGTGGCTTTATGGAGGCTCTGTTTGCTCACCTGTAGCAGATGTTCTTGGATCCCAGATGTTTTTAAGAATCTTTCTGTGTGGGCCTATGTAGTGTTATATAGCAGCAATCACCCTGTTAAAGGCATGTGACTTTGTAAGAAGTTTTGATGGCTGATTGGAAAGTGTTTGTGGTTCTTAATTAAGCATTTCGTTAATAGTTGCCCAGGCCTTTTGGTCTATAAATTGACTCTATTGAGTTAACTTGTTTTTCCTAACTAATTCAATATGGTTTTACGTCTGTGTTTGGTGATAAGTGAATTTTGTTAAATTGAGACGCACACATGAGGCACTGAGTAAAGAATTTTTAGTAGATGATAACAGTAAAAACATACCCAGAAACTTATCTCAATAAAAGTATGTTTATATTTTTAAAGAAACTTGGGAAAGGCAAAATCTAGGAGACATAAGAGTGTAGGAATCTTCATCTTTAAAAAAGCATTTGAAGAAAAATTCCTAACAAATACAAAAGTAAATAATTTATATGTTAACCGCCTATGTATCTATCACTAAACTTCAACAAGTGTCAGTTTATGATCAATCTTATTTTTCTATAGCTCCTCCTATTACTCCTACCCCTGATTATTTTGAAGCAAATCCTAGGCATATCAATAATATAATTTCATATGTAAATATTTTAGAATGTATTTCTAAAAGAAAAGGACTACACTATTAAAACATAATCACAATACACAAAATAATACACAATAATCACAGAATAGAAATTCCTTAATAACATCTGACATTCAGTCAGTATCTGTTTCCTTAATTGTCCTAGGAATGCATTCTCTTCTCTTTCTTTCCTTTTTTTTTTTTTTTGGCATGAATCAAGATCTAAAAGAGTTCATACAGTGAGATTAGTTAAATATCTTTTACGTCTCTTTTAATCAATAGATACCCTCTTCCATTTCTTTTTATTTGTCTTGTGATTTTGTTGTTATTATTTTTGTTGAAGAAATTGTGGTTTGCCCTAGAGTTTCCACAGTTTGGATTTTGCTGATTCCACTCCCATGATTATGTTAGATAAAAATAAAATTATGTGTTCACATAGATATTTCCAATTGAAATTTAGTACTAAGTGTTTTTAACTTAATCTCTTCTTATATTTGTGTCTTCTTTCTCCCACTCTCCAAAATCCCAGCTCTTAAGAGTAGCAACATAATTACTCATTTGTTTGTCCTGTACTACACAAAAGACAATCTCAGAATAACAATACCAACACTATTACAAACACCATGATTACTGAAACTATTTTGCGGTGATTTTGTTTTGAATTATTTTTGTCTCTAAGTAGGTACCATTAAATTCAGTGGCATGCTGGTAAATATTCAATAGTCATATTCTGAAAACAAAGGAACAACAACAAAACCAGAATAAGCAAAAGGCTGATTAGTAACATTTGCTGATTTCCATGGTGCAAATATATCCACTGTGTCTGCTTTGATGCCACTGAAGGCAGATCTGGGGAGAGGTGCACACAGCTTGTGAGAACCAGTGCTGGCTGGCTCCCACTCACCCTCGGGGGATTCCTCTGCTTTGAAGTCACTCAGAAAGGCTCCTCATTCTATGGTTGTGCCACCAAATGGACACAGTCAGGCTCATTTGTCCCATTTCATGTTAAGGTTTTAGGAATTACATTTTAAATTTAAATTTTGTTTTATAATTATGCAAAATTTTATGGTTTTAAAGTCAAATCTACAAACATTCAAATAAATCTAACTTCCATTCCTCTCACCTTCACCCTATGTCTTCCCTCCCCTATAGATAACCAATTATTTTAAAGTATTATTATACAGGTTTATATATATAAATATATATTCACCTTCTTAATATATATTTAAATATAATACATATATGTATATGTATATATGCATATTATATATAATAATATACATATGTGTGTATATTTACACACACACACACACACACACACACACACACACACATATTCCCCGTCTTAGACACTTTTATCTAAGCACACTTTTCTACACCTTTCTGTTTTTCACTTCACAAAATATCCTGGATGTCATTTCATAGCAGTGTATAGAGATAAACCTTGTTCCTTTTCCAACTAAATAGGACACCTTTTCTGAATGGACCATGGTTTATTTAACCAGTTTCCTATTGATGAATAGTTGAGTTCCTTTCAATAATTTTAAAAAATTTAATTTCTTTTGATGTGGACTAGATAGTACATTGAATAATTTAAAATTTGGATGGTACAAAAGAGTATGCAATGAAAATAATCTTTTCACTTCTTTCCCCCAGTTGGCTACTTCCCATTTCTAGAGGCATCCTGGTGTTTCATTATGTGTTTAGCTTATAGATACTCCAATTTGTGCTTGCAAGATGAGGGCTGTTATTATCAATTTTATTTAGTAAGGGGGATAAATAAGAAGGAGAGAGCTCAAATATTTCAATCAATTTCAGTCAATGACATGTCATTGGATATGGGACTAAGCATTAGGTTTCCAATTGCAGTTGGCTTTTCTATTACGCTCATTTGCATTCCTCTTTCCAACTTCCACATCAAAACAGCAGAGTTACAAATTTATTAAATTACCTTTCTCTGGATTGGAATAAGGAGTAATGAACTGAGAGGAGTAACCACTCCCATCATTATCAAATGATGAATTGTCTCTAATTATTATGTTCTAATATGGACAGAGATGATGGTATGCTGAGAATTAACCATTTTCTAAACTAAATGAAATTGATTCAGACACATCTTTGAAAATACACAAAAGACAACACAGTTTGCTTTACCAGAGGCAGTGTAACAAGAGCATAGCACTAAAATGAAAAAATCCAGTCATATCACAATTAGCAACTGCCAATATTACACAGTACACATAGTGGTGAGAGTTCATGGGCATCTTGTAGGGAGAAAAATTAAAGTTCCAGAGTTTCTTCAATGCCCCAAATGGTCTATGCCTCTCAGTACTCTGGCCCCAGTGTGGTCTCCTCTTAACTGAATCAGGGCTGACTGCATGCGACCAATAGAATATGGTGGGAGTGACAGTGTGTGACTTCCGAGGCTGGATCATAAAAGGCACTGCAACTTCTGTTTCGTTCTCTTAGATTACTTGCCTTGGGGGAAGCCAGCCATCAGCCTGGGAGTACAGTCAAGTAGTTCTGTGGAAAGATCCAGAAGAGGAGGAAATGACCAATAGTCAACATCCATTTGCCAGCCATGTGAGTGAGCCACCGTGGAAGTGCATCCTCCAGCCCCAGTCGGATGACTGAACATGATGCAGTCCTGGCTGTATTTGACTGCAACCCCATGAGAGACCTGAGCCAGAACTGCCCAGCTGCGCCCCTCCTGAATCCCAGAACCACAAAAAGATCAGCAATACTGCTGCTGTTTTATGTCACTAAGTTTTGGGAGGTAGTTTGTTACTCAGCACTAGATAATTAATATACTATCTGAGTCATAAGTTAGTGGAAAACAATAGTTTTCACAGTATCTTTGCAAAATAGTCATTTTCTAAAATAATACTTACTGTTCTTCTCTGATTAAAAAAATTGAAATGTACAATAAAATTGTAAGAAAAGATACAAATCACCTTCAACCTACTATGAAACAGAATATATTATCCCAATTATACAGTTTAAAAACTTAAGATGCAGAGAGGGAAGGAACTCCCGCAAGTTATACAGCTATTAAGTGGAACGAGCAGTATTTGAACACAAGACCTGTTTAACTCAACTGTGTATTTCTCTATATTCTGTAATCTTAAAAAAAAAAAAGAATCTAAAAAAGAATGAATGCATGTATATGTTTAACTGAATCACTTTGCTGTACACCTGAAACTAACACAACCCTATAAATCAACTATACTACAATAAAATCAAAATTTTAAAAAGTTAAAAAAGGAAATAAATACTAGGACCTTTTAAATGAAAACTCTCTGAATAGCAAAAATATCACTAAAACTTGCTTTCTGCTCATTTGTTCATCTACACATTGAACACCTTGAGCACCTGTTATGTATAAGGGTCAGTGCTGGGGAAACAGAGGTGAACCAGAGTGACATACCTGGTTCCTGCTCTCATGGAGATTACAGTATAATGGGAGACATTGTCATTAAAAAGGTAAACACACAATGCATATGGTAGATTTAAATTGCTGTGAGTGCTAAGAATTATGTACGTGCCTTGAGAAAGAATACCATAATTTAAAATAATTTAGGTTGATGGGTCAGGAAAAACTGTACATTTTACTTGAGACCTGTAAGAGGTAGGAATTAGCCAGATGAAGACCAGGTACCAGAGCATTTCAGGCAAAGGGAACAGCATGTGCTAAAACCTTGAGGTGGGAAATTGATTGGTATATTGATGGAATCAAAGGTAATGCCTCTGGAGAGTAATTCATGCAGTGGAGAAGGGTGTGGGGTGAAGCTGGAGAAGGTGCTGGGGCCAGATCACACGTGTGACTTAGCCTAGGACACGTTACAAGGTGTGGGTTTCATTTTAGGAGCAAAGGGAAAGCTCAGAGGGACTTGTAATTTCTGATTTACATTTAAAGATCATTCTAGCTGCTATGTTGGAGAAAGAGAAGGTAAGAGTAGAGATGGGGGTACTAGCAGGGAGACTCTTGCAGCTCTGCAGTTGGTATGATGACATGGTGTAGTGAACTAGGGTGATTCAAGTGGTTTGCGATTACGAGAGAGATTATTTGAGGATTGGAGACCTGGTAATGGATTGAATGCGAAGATGAAGGAATGTTTGCAGAAATGAGCAGCAGGGTGCTCAAAACGACATTTATGAAAGTGGGAAAGGCTAGAGGAAGAACAGATTTGGCTGGGGTATTAAGAATTCAGTTTTGTGTATTATGATTTTTTAATTTCATAGTGCTTGGGCAAGATAAAAGAACGTGGCCATTCCTTGGGAAATAACTTGTCTTATATCCATTGCTAGCTTTGACAGCAACCAGCTGCTTACAGATACCATTTACCAACCATTATCTAGGTACCTTTCCATGCTTTTCTTCTGCTAATGAGCTTATGTTTGAGGATCTCAAACTGCAGATAAGGAAAGCTCTAGCTGGACAACCCTGTAGGATTAAATGAGCCGCGCTAACCATATTTGAGCAGTCACCTGAAGGTCTCCTTTGAAGAAAAACCCCTACACTTTTCCTTTTTGGTCACTGCCAAGGGAGCAGGGGATTTTGTTCTTAAAGGTCATGTGTTTGAGATAAAATCTTTACTGTTTACTCCTCTTTGGCACACTGTCTCTGGATGTTTTCTGAGCAAAACACTCAGTTAACTGGTGAAACAGAGAACTATTTCATTACAGTGCATGCACGTTTAAGGTAGATGTGCCACTTATTTATTTAGCTATTTTAGCTATTTTAATATTGCTTGTTCTAAAGAGATATAGTTATGGCGTTTTCCCCTTTCAGAATTTGAGAGGGTAATTCACCTTTTAGGTTTCTACTAGATGTTCTTGGGGCAGTACGATATACCTATAATTCCCAATTCACATCTTGGGTAAAAATAGGGCTTCGCTGTTGAAATACAGAAAATAAAAAATATAAGATAGTGTAATATTAAAAACATTGGAAAACCCTCAAAGCAAAAACGTCTCATGTAATTCTTTGGTTATTTAACTGCTCTAAAAATGGCTGTCACAGCAGTAGTGTTTTCTGAACAACAGAAAGAACTGTTTTTTTTTTTTCCTTGAGAATTTCTCTTCCTTAACTTGGTCTCCTTGCCGGTGGGATTTCTCTCAAATCACATGTATTTTCTCGGAGTACAGTTAGCCGCTGTGAAGGCATAAGCTCACTGGTTGCAGGCATTAAGGAGAGAGGCCTGGCCTGATTACGTGGCGTCTCCCTGGGAGGCAACTTCCTACCTGACTTCACCACCTGGAGCGCATTTCTTTTTAGAGAAGTAAAACTCTATTGGCGATCCTTGCCTGGCTGAGTTTGTGTGAGGATACATGGGCTGGGCGTGAGTTCAGAAACCATCGAGGACTACACCAAGGTAAGATATTGTTCTAGTTCCTTCTGCTTGGAGGAAGTTTTCAACAGCCTCTCTTCTCACCCCTGCGATCTCTGCCTTGACGAAGACCGCTTTCCTCTCTGCCCTGGATGGCTGAACAGACTCCAGCCTCAGCCTCCTCCACAAAGTTCCCATCGCAATCTTTCCCAAATGCACATCTCGAGAGACTAGTCGCTACTTAAACCTCGTGGTGCCTCCCTGAGTTTTACAGAAAAGCCCACCTTTTATGAAATGACTTTCAGGGCTCCCCCAGCCGTTCTGCCATCACTGCTCCAGCTACGCTGACCCACCTTCCATTCTCCAAACTCACCCGTGGTTGCGTTCCTCTGGGCCTTTGCAGAAGCTGCTTTCTCTCCCTGGAATCCCCTTGCCCTAGTCGGCCTGATGAGCTACTCTTACTTACCTTTCTTGCCTTAGTTAAGTCTTACCATCTCTTCCCTGAGTCCCCAAATCCCTGTTTTCCTCACCTCATTTATTTATTCTATTGCTTGTTTGCTGGGGCCATATCCCAATTATAGCCCAATTATATAAACTGTTTTGTAGTTCCACATTTTGTGGAACCCAGGTTTTCCAGGCTTCAGCACTCTGAGGAAAGCTCAGTGCCCCATCCAAAGGGCTCTTCTCTCTTCTCTGTTTATAGACTTCTCTTCTCCAAGAATTTCTGGGAGTTCCAGGGTTGGGGGGGGAGGGTCATAGCCAGGTCCTTGAATCCTTATCCCTTTTGCTATGTGGCCTGTGAGGCAGCTGGTGATTGACTGACTCCCTCTCCCTCTGAAGCTTCAGTTTGAACCACCCTGGATGTTGGCCGCCATCACGTCCGTGGGGAGGAGGGATGTGGGAGGCCTCAGGTGAGCTGTGCTGCTCTCCCTGCCCCTGCCAGCTGAGGTACAGATTCCTGCCTGGTTTCCCTCGGTGACTTTTTGAGTCAGAAGAATGTTCATCCAGGGCTAGAAGCCTCCAAGAGTGACAGAGGGGATGACGACTCTACTGCCAGTTCCCGCTACATTCTGTTCTCTCCCCAGACACACAGTGCTGTGGATTTGGGCTGGGGAATTGTCCATTGTCCAGTAGAAAGCTGTATTAATGGTCCCCACAAGCAGGGTGATAGGAAATGGTTAATATGAATACAGGGATCCTGGCTTGTCTTATATTACCAGGAGCAGGGTGTGTGTGTGGAGACTGTTAAGTGTCATTTTCACATTTATACTTGTTTTTAAATCCCAGGGACTGTGAGAGCAGGCATCCTACAATTTCCCGAAGTCACAGTCTAGACTAGAGATAAGATGCTCTGGTCTCTCTGGCCAGTGTTCTTCGCTTCCCCCCACCCCCCATCAGGCGAGGGACTCTTTTTACAGTTCTGAGGTCTCTGGGGACATTATTCTGCCTGATGGAAAAGAATTCCTTAGATGAAAGAAAAAAAGAAAAAGAGAGAGAGATGAATATTTCAGATGAAGAATTAGGGATGTGTCTGAAAATTCTGACATAGATGGGGAAGAAGTCCCAATATGTTTTTGTGGTTATACAACCCAAAATTATGTTCACTACATGAATGATGTGACTTGACTGGGAAAAGGCAACCTGAGAGTATTTTAAGATTCCTTGGTTATGTAATTATATATCCAGAAGGCACCATATCTAGCAGAGTGATAGATTAAAAATTATAATGGGTGTTCTTAAGCATATAATTAACATACTGAACAGCGACAGTTCAGACCCTAATTAAGTACACAGTCTGCCTACAGAGGGCATTCTGATTTTTATAGTGACATAGGAGCCTTATTCCCCAGTGAAGGAAAATTTTATCTAATCATGTAACGTTTCTCTTCCATACCTCTTGGAGCAAGAAATCAAAACTGCCCTTTTTCCTCTTAGATCTGAGTAAGAGAGTGAGCACAGGGAGTGTAGTAGGGAATTTTGTTGCTCTGTCAGAAAGGTAAATTGAATATTTAACATCACAATTTCCTTCTGTATCTGAAATAATTGCATATGTGACTCTTTGGAGCATTATGGGTAACCTTTAAAATACTTAGTGCTTTTTCTCATACCACTGAAATAAGAAATCAACCTCTCTTCCTTCCCTCCCTCCCTTCCTCCCTCCCTCCCTCTCTTTCTTTCTTCCTTCCTTCCTTTCTTTCTTTCTTTCTCTCTTTCTCTCTTTCTTTTTCTTTCTTTCTCTCTTCCTTTCTTTCTTTCTCTCTCTCTCTTTCTTTCTCTCTCTTTCTCTTTCTCTCTTTCTCTCTCTCTTTTTCTTTCTTTCTCCCTTTCTTTCTTTCTTTCTTTCCTTCCTTCCTTCCTTCTCTCTCTCTCCTTCCTTCCTTCCTTCCTTCCTTCCTTCCTTCCTTCCTTCCTTCCTTCCTTCCTTCCTTTCTTTCCCAGATCTATTTAGAAGTACATTTGCCTTATAGCCAAGGGTAATCTCATCACTGAGCAATGCTTCTATTTATATGTCTGTCTCTCAGAGTCTGTCTGTATCTTAAAGAAATCCCCAATGCAGGAGGCAAGCTATAAAATTGAATACCACCATGTAGTATCCCAAGGGGACTTGTTTAGTGTTTTCTTATCCAGTTACCCATGGCTACAGGGAAAGATTTTTCAAAATTCAATACAAATTGTGTTAGCTTGTTTTTCTTCTTGACACCCTTAAGTCTTCTTTGATCACAGTAGATTTTAGAGGAAAGGGGAAAAAAAATCCTTTAGATCTCTCAATGTCAAGGGGCACCCAGATGGTTACTCCACTGCCCTTGCACAGAACTGTTAATTGTATAGAAGGACAAAGATATCTCAGAGTAAGCGTTTTGGGATCTCAATAAAAGCTGTTTGCTCTGCTCAGTGTCAGAAGGGCCTTGGGCACTAGCCAAAGGGAATTAATCATTGAAGGACTTTATTAGGAGATAGTTATCTCTGAGAGACAATTCCATTTGTCATATCACTGATCAAGCATTAAGTAATCAACAGGTATTTAAGTGCTGAGAAGCTATTATGTTTTCTGTACTTTAATTAATTAATTAATTAATTTATTTATTTTTGGCTGTGTTGGGTCTTCGTTTCTGTACGAGGGCTTTCTCTAGTTGCGGCAAGCGGGGGCCACTCTTCATCGCGGTGCACGGGCCTCGCACTCTTGCGGCCTCTCTTGTTGCGGAGCACAGGCTCCAGACGCGCAGGCTCAGGGTGTACTTTAAACTATTATGAAAGAAGTGGATAAAATACTATCAAATAGCCTTGCACACTACAGAGAAATTGTTCGTGAAAGGAAGAGTCAATCCACGCAGCAAACTTCACGTGGCATCTTATTATAACAAATTGCAGCAGCCCCTCCCACCTTCAGCAGCCACCGTCCTGATTGGTGAGCAGCCGTCGACAAGGCAACAGTGTTGGCCAAACCTTGGCCTTCTTTGGGTTCATAAACTATAGTCACTCCACAGGAGCCAGAGACTCCGGAATTTGAAGGGAAGGGTAGAAAACAGCATCCTCACGGTTCATTAGGTGCAAGAATTCCTCGGATCTCACTGAAGACAGTATAATGCAGTTAATATAAAAGACTGGGTGCTCTAATTCATTTGGACTTCCCTGAAGTAATTTTATAATGGAAAGGGTCAGTCTCCATACAGTGTAGAAAGAGAAGGTCTAAAAAGTGAGGCATGTTTGTGTCTGTCCTCCTGAGAGAAGAGCTCATGGTTTTTAGCATACTGAGAAAGGTAGCCACTCAGTGAAGTAGACATAGTCAGCACCACCCCCTCCTAGTCTGAGGGAACTCTGTCATGGAGCCATCCAATTCCCTTTGCTGTGATTCTATGTCCAGTGCATGACTTTGGGAATGCACATTTTTTCCCCCCAGGGGTAGGAGGATCACGCTGGGTGAGTCAGGATCTGCCAAAATTAGGGCCCCTTCCCCTGCCTGCCCTAGAGCATACAGGCATATCATGAAGATATTCCAGGTTGGATTCCAGACCACCACAATAAACTGAGTATTGCAAATAAAACAATTCATGCAAATTTTTTTGTTTCCCAGTGCATAGGTTTACACTCTACTGTAGGATATTTAGTGTGCAATAGCATTATGTCTAAAAAAATGTATGTACCTTAATTAAAAAACACTTTATTGCTAAAAGAAATGATAACCATCTGAGCCGTCAGTGAGTCATAATCTTGTTGGTGGAGAGTCTTGCCTTGATGTTGATGGCTGCTCACCAATCAGGATGGTGGTTGCTAAAGGTGAGAGTGGCTGTAGCAGTTTGTTAAATAAGATGCCATGTGAAGTTTGCTGTGTGGATTGACTCTTCCTTTCATGAACAATTTCTCTGCAGCATGCAATGCTGTTTGATAGTATTTTATCCACTTCTTTCAAAGAACTTCTTTCAAAATTGGAGTCAGTCCTCTCAAACCCTGCTGCTGCTTTATCAACTAAGTTTATGTAATATTCTAAATCATTTGTTATCATTTCAACAATCGTTAGAGCATCTTCACCAAGAGTAGATTCCATCTCAAGAAACCACTTTCTTTGCTCATCCATAAGAAGCAATTCCTCATTCATTAAAGTTTTTTCATGTGATTGCAGCAATTCAGTCACATCTTTAGGCTCCACTTCTAATTCTAGTTCTCTTGCTATTTCCTCTACATCTGCAGTTACTTCCTCCACTGAAGTCTTTTTTTTTAAAGTGAAGTATAATTGACTTATAATATTATATTAGTGTCAGGTGTACAACATAGTCATTCGATATTTTTATACCTTACAAAACTAGACCACCATAAGTCTAGTTACCACTGTCACCAAAGTTATTACAATATTATTGACTATATTCCCTATGCTGTGCATTACATCCCTGTGACTTATTTATTTTATAACTGGAAGTTTGTACCTCTTAATCTCCCTCACCTATTTCACTCATCCCCCTGCTCCCATTTCCTCTGGCAACCACAGTTTATTTTCTGTATCTAGGCTCTGTTTCTGTTTTGTTATGTTTGTTCATTTGCTTTTTTAGATTCCACATAAGTGAAATCATATGGTATTTGTCTTTCTCTGTTTGATGTATGCCACTTAGTTTAATGCCTTCTAGGTCCATCCATGTTGTTGCAAACAGCAAGATTTAATTATTTTTCATGGCGGAGTAATATTCCATTGTATAAATTGATATATGTATGCCACATCTTTATCCATTCATCTATCAATGGATACTTAGGTTGCTTCCATATCTTGTCTATTGTAAATAATACTGCAATAAACATAGGGATGCATATATCTTTTCAAATTAGTGGAGGTTTTTTGTTTGGGAAAAGATGCAGAAGTGGAATTGCTGGATTATATGGTAGTAGTATTTTTAATTTTTTGAAGAACCTCCATACTGTTTTCTGTAGTGGCTATATCAATCTACATTCTTACCAACAGTGCACAAGTGTTTCCTTTTCTCTACATCCTTGGCAACACTTGTTATTTGTTGTCCTTTTGATAATAGTCATTCTGACAGATGTGAGGTGATATCTTATTGTGGCTTTGATTTGCATTTCCTTGATGATTAGTGGTGTTGAGCATATTTTCATGTGTTTATTTGTCATCTATTATGTCATCTTTGGAAAAACGTCTATTCAGATTCTCTGCCCATTTTTAAATCAGGTTGTTGTTCTTTTTGTTTTTTTAATGTCAACTTGTATGGGTTTTTTGTATATTTTGAATATTAACCACTTATCACTCCACTGAAATCTTGAACCCATCAAAGTCATCCCTGAAGGTTGGACTCAATTTCCAAACTCCTATTAATATTGATATTTTGACCACCTCCATGAATCATGAATATTATTAAGGGCATTTAGAATGGTGGATCCTTTCCAGAACGTTTCAATTTAGTTTGCTCAGATCCATTAGAGGAATCACTATCAATGGTAGCTATAGTCTTATGAAATATATTTCTTAAATAATAAGACTTGAAAGTTGAAATTACTCCTTGATTCATGGGCTGCAAAATGGATGTTGTGTCAGCAGGCAAGGAAACAACATTAATCTCATACATCTCCATAAGAGCTCTTGGGTGACCAGGTGTATTGTCCATGAGCAGTAATATTTTGAAAGGAGTTTTTGTTTTTTTTATGAGCAGTAGATTTTAGCAGTGGACTTAAAATATTCAATAAACCATGTTCTAAACAGATGTACTGTCATCCAGGCTTTGTGTTCCATTTACAGAGCACAGGCATAGTAGATTTGGCATAATTCTTAAGGGCCCTAGGATTTTTGGAATGGTAAATGAGCATTGGCTTCAACTTAAAGTCACTAGCTGCATTAGTCCCTAACAAGAGAGTCAGCCTGTCCTTTGAAGCTTTGAAGCCAGGCTTTGACTTCTCCTCTCTAGCTATGAAAATCTTAGATCGCATCTTCTTCCAGTAGAAGGCTATTTCACTACACTGAAAATCTGTTGTTTAGTGTAGCCACCTTCATTAATTATCTTAGCTAGGTCTTCTGGATAACTTGCTGCAGCTTCTATGTCAGCACTTGCTGCTTCACCTTATACTTTTATGTTATGGAGACGGCTTCTTTCCTTAAACCTCACGAACCAACCTCTGCTAGCATCAAACCTTTCTTCTGCAGGTTCCTCACCTCTCTCAAGCTTCATAGAATTGAAGAGAGTTAGGAGCTTCCTCTGGATTAAGCTTTGGCTTAAGGGAATGTTGTGGCTTGTTTTATCTTCTATCCAAACCACTTAAACTTTCTCCATATCAGCAATAGGGCTGTTTTTCTTTCTTATCATTTGTGCGTTCACTGGAGTAACACTTTTAATATTCTTCAAGAACTTTTTGCTTGCATTCACAACTTGGCTGGATTCTTCTGGTCATTATTAGTTCTATTGAGTCTTATCACAGCTAAAACTAAAATGTAAAAATAGTGTGTTAGGGAGAATTTTGGTAAGTTATTTCACAAGTATACAGTAACGTGTCTATAGAAAATTATAGGTATTACAGACATTTTCAAAATGGGAAATGTATACTTGTATTAGTTATCTATTGCTACATAAAAAATTACCCTGACTCTTAATGACATACAAAAACATACATTTATTACCTCACAATTTATTTAGGTCAGGAATCTGGGCATAGCTTAGCTGGGTCCTTTGCTTCATGGACTTTCACAAAGATGCAGTCAAAGGGTTTTCCAGTGCCAAAGTCTCACCTGAAAGTTCAAGTGGGGAAGGACCTACTTCCAAGTTCACTTATGTGGTTGTGGGCAGATTCAGTTCTCAAGGGCTGTTGGACTTGAAATGCCTCAGTTCCTAGCTGGCTGATGGCCAGAGGCCACCCTCAATCCCTTGCAATGTGGGCAAGAACACTCTACTCCTTGAGACATGGCAGTAGCTTCATCAAAGCCAGCAAAAGAGAGTCTATTGATTAGAAGCAAATTACTCAAGGGTAGGAGATTACTTGGGAAATATTAAGAAGGGGGAATCATTAGAGTCATTAAGAGGCAAAGTATATTCAAAGATATTATGAAAAATTCCATTTCATAGCACAGCTACTTTGGGAACTGCAATTGCATAGGCATGTTTAGTGGAGAAGTCTGTCTTAAATCAAATACAATTTCCTTAATTAATGCACTGCTTTATTCCTCAAACATTCTGCAAACTTCCTAATCTAATCTTTGGAATCTTTGAAGCTATTATCAAATGCTTTCAAATTTTGCCAAATATTTTCCTCTCTTTTATACTCCCACATGAAATTTCTCTTCTAGGTCATTAAAGAAAAAGCTCTACAGAAAGACCACTGTGAGTGTGTGTACTTTGAATTGTGGGCAAGGGATGGTGTTTATGAAGGTAAAGAAAGCAGTTTCTGAAATCTTATGAACAAAATCCAGCCTTCAGTTAAGCTAAACAGATTGTATTTCATCTGCAATTCTCAGCATGGTGTATCTGTTAATGGCTGAAGAAAAGAGTTCTTTATTTTGAAAACATACAGAGATAGAAAAACTCATATGGAAAAGAAAAAAGGTGAAAAAAAAAGATGGCGTGAGTCGAGTTGAGACAGTTTCTTTGTGGAAATTTATAAAAATGTGTCACAAAGCTCACTTTAAATTTCCTAATTGCCAGCTGTGGACCTAAACGTGGGATGGGTCTTAATTTCCATTTCATGAGATTTTTCTCTACAGCTGTCCTGATTGCCTGGTTGCAATATGAGTGCATTTTTTTGAAAAAGTTGAATTCTCTGATTTTTTTTCTCTTTTGCTCTTGAATTCTTAATAAAATCAGAGCTCTCTCCTTTCTATCTATCTGTAGCAAAAGAATAAGCAAATGGAAAGTGAGGGGAAGGAGAGAATTTACAAACAGATTAAGTGGTGAGATTTGAAGTTTCACAAATGCCTCTCCTACTACACAATGTCTGATAGTCCCTGTATCACAAGGAAATTGCCTTTGGAGAATTGTTGTATCATTTTTTATTTTCTGATTTAAATCACAGCCAGCGAGTAGAAGAAACCTAGTGATAGCACAATTGGGAATGCTCTAGGTAGTTAAGAACCAGAAAGAAGACATGTTCCTGGAAGATTGGTTCAGTGCTAGAAGAGAGAGGAGATCCAAAGGGGAAGCAAGTGTGCCAAGATAAACCTTAATTGTCATGTGCCAAGTTTGTCTACAATTGATCCTGGTAGAAGCTGGTTAATTTTTCAAAATGATTATGCTCTTGGAGATATGCTTTGTCTTCTGAACCTCACTGGCTAAAAAATTAATTTAAAGGGCATTCATTAATTTGGTCTAAATATAGAAATAATAAAAATTTTGAAGTATAGAAAATTTGAATGTACATGAAGCTGAGTGTTTGATGAAGATGAGACTTTTAATTATCTTTTATTGAGATAACTGCCCTTAGGAAAGTCCTCAATTTTTGGTTGCTGCAGATAGTGGGACTCCTAGTTCACACTTGATTTCGCTTTATCATAGGAATGAGTGTAAAGCAAATACTTACCTAGAGTTCTTAAAAAAGATTTTAAGTCACTGTGTCTCTGAATGCAGATGGTGCAACTGGAGATATTAAGTGTTCAGTTCAGTAGTATGAACTGGATGTATGTTGAGATGGACAGTTATGTGCTTGAAAGAGTTAAAGAAAAAAATTTTTTCCCTATATATGAATTTTGATAAACTTTTAATAATTATCACTTGATGCTATCCAGCAGATTTTGAGAAACGTACTTCTGGCTATTGTGATTTTGTCTACTGAAAGAAAAAAATAATTCCGCTGCCAATTATCCTGGGGCATGAAACGAGTGTACCTCAGATTGGGGTAGAGGAAGATCTCTACCTGTGGTTGAGGCTAAAGATTTTATGGGGATATGAATGGGAGAAACCTAGAGGTTCTGGGTGGTGAGGGGTAAGCTGGCCTTGTCTCATGGTAGACAATTAAGAGTAAGATAGAGAATTTAGGAGTAGAGTCAAGTTGCAAGTGACCACTTTTTGTAGCAGTAAAAGTCACTCTCCAAACTCTACATTTATTATTCCTCAATCACTCATAAAGTGTTATGTAAAACCACATTCTGGTCCCAGCTCTTCTTTGGATTGGAAAGGGAAGGAACAGGATCTGGGCTTTGAGTGAAAAGGTGAAAGGCAGAGAAACTAACCCAGAGGAGCCATTAATGTGAGGGATCAAATGACTTGAGAGATTGGGAGTATGATGTCCTCTTCCTCACCTCTGACAACACTGGGTAGTATTGAGCTTCCTAAGTTTTGCTCATTGGAACAAAATAACACTTCACTATTATTTTGACATTCATTTCTTTAGTTATCAGTGAAGTTGAACATCTGAATATCTTTTCAAATAAGTTATTGACTATTTGTATTTATATTTTTGGTAAACTTTTTATTTCTATCTCCAATTTTCTATTGCATCGCTCATCTCCTTTTTAAAATTTATCTGCATTTTTTCTTTTCTATGAGTTCTTTTTAAACAAAAGAAATTAGCCTTTTATTGGGTGTAAGATAGACTCAAGGATGTATTGTACCACATGGGGAATATAGGCAATATTTTGTAATAACTGTAAACGAAAGTAACCTTTAAAAATTGTATAAAAATTTTTTAAAATTAAAAAAAGACACCCTAGGAGAGTTTTCTGTTAAAAAAAAAAATTAGTCTTTGTGCTTCAAATGTGGTGTACATATGCTTTCCGATATTTGTTGTTCGTCTTTCAACTTTGTTTATTATGTGTTTTTTCTATTAAAAAGATTTACATTTTAATATAGTCATTTTATCACTCTTTTCTTTATATGGCTTTTAGGTTTTCCATCCTGTGCTTTGAGGCCTTCCTCAAACATGTTTCAACATCATTTAAAAAAATCCTTCTTTTCCTTACTAAATTGAAATGCACTTTTGTTAAAATTCCCATATATATTTAGGTCTGTTTCTCAACTCTTTTCTTCCATTGTTCCAGTATCAAAGAGCTTTAATTATTGTAGCTTTATTATATGTTTTAATATCTTGTGAGGCAGATGCCTTCTTTTCCTTTTGGGAATATTCCTGACTAATCTCACATTTTTATTTTTACAGGTGAACTTTACTAATACATCTGACAGTCTTGCCCCCACTAAATCCTATTGGTAATGAATTTATAAATTAGTTTAGGTGAAATTGACATCTCTACAGCAGGGAATCTTTTAGTTTTTATTTTTGTTTTACTGAATGTTTTATTTTCATTACGTGTTTATAACGAGTGCAACTGGCATAAACAGGTTTGGGAACAAAGCTTAAGAGCCTTTGGTAAACATGTACCACAATTTTGGGGGGCTGAAGAAACAGAGAGCAACCCACTAGCATGCCCTGATTTACAATACCAAGTCTGCTTTACAATGGGAGGAGAGGATATTGGTTAATCTGATGATTTTGTTATGTGGAGGTCGGGTAAAGGAGTCTTTTTTTTTTTAATTTAGCTTTTATTTTATATTGGAGTACAGTTGATTTACAATCTTGTGCTAGTTTCAGGTGTACAGCAAAGTGATTCAGTTATACATATACATATATCCATTCTTTTTCAGATTCTTTTCCCATATAGGTTATTACAAAATATTTAGTAGAGTTCCTGTGCTATACAGTAAGTCTAAAGGAGTCTTTTTATTCAAGGGCACAATGGGTCTTTCTGAAGTTTTACTCATCACCTTGGCTTTGTTTTTCAGCATCTTGGCTTTGTTTTTCAGCATCTTCTTCCCTGTGTAGTTCCAGGTTGGAGTTCACCAAAAGTTCACCAAAACCTCACTTGTGTGAGGTTTTCAAGGCAGATGGGAAGAAGCAGCCCTTAGCTCTAATGTCATTGTGGGTAGAGGTGATGAGAGGCAGGTGCAGAGGGGCAAGTGGGTTCCAGTGGATTCTTACTCTTCTCCACTCCATGTCCTGCTTTTCTTCCTGACTCTGACCCTACTGACCAAGAGCAAACCAGTCCCACGAACTGATATTTGGCTGTGAACTCACGGAGGTGGTACCTGTGCAGAGGTGGTAGTCTTCCCAGGCTAATATGCTCATCTCTCTTCCTTTGGCTGCTGCATGTGCCTTGCTTCCTGATTCTCCTGCAAGCTCTGACTTTTCTATCTGGGCTAGTGCTCAGGAGAGCTGGTGACTTTTCTCTGATTTTAAGGTTTCCCATTGGACCTTTTCTTCCCCAGCTCCTTCCACAGGTGAATGAGGTCTGATTCTGTAATCAATTCCGTATTTCTTAGCACTCATAGTGATTCTGCTTCCTTTGTGGAGCCCTAATGGTTACACTGCCCACTTACATAGCTCTTCTTTTATTTCTTACTACAGTATCAATGTTTTCTTCACATAGATTTTACGTACTTCTTTTAGTAATTATTCTTAGATGTTTTCTCTTTTTGCTTGCTTATTGTGAATGGAATTCTCCTTCCATAATATTTTCTAATTGGATCCTATCTCAAGGCATTTGTACTTGCTGTCCTTCTGCTTAGTACCCTCATCCACCAGATCAATCCATCACTCCCTTAAGCTCTTTACATATTATCATCTTTTCAATAAGACCTTCCCTGGCCACCTTGTATAAAATTGCAGTCCCTCATATACCATATACCCTCCTTCCTTGCTTTATTTTTATCCTTAATACTAAACACCATTTAGCATACCATACATTTTACTTATTGATGAAATAAAATTCATATTTTAAGACAAAACAAGAAAACCTTTATACAAATTTTTTCCTCCCCGTTTGTCCTTCTCCCTTGCCCTAGTGTGCACTGTGCGTCTGCATTATGCATTAACCAGACCTCCCCGATGGCAGAAATACCTGCTCAACCTTAAAGATCAAGTTTTCTTCTCCTGGTATCAGCCATGTAACTCCTTAGAAGATACTGTTTCTTTCTTAATCTTGTAGGTGGTCACGATGACCCACCACCCGCCTTGTATGTGCAGACATCTTTGGTGAACTTTACATACAATGCCTATATATCCCTTCCCTTAAAGATAGCAATTAGTGCAGAAAGACTGGGTCAGCCAACCTGGGGAGATACTGGGTCACACCTAATGAAAGTTTTAAGTATTTACATATGACCTTATTAATGTTACTAGCTATATTACTTGTATTCTGCCTATTTTACAAGATTATTATTTCTTGTATTACCAAATGTGCAACTGAGCCTCTGATAAAAATAATGACTAGGCGACTTGAAATGATTGACCAACTATATCCTTCTGTAAGGTCAATGATTATAATAGTGTAACTCTAGATATGGGAATAAGCAACAAGAGGGAACCATTTCCTGGACCATGGCTGACTAGTAAGACTAGTCTCTGGTCCAGAGATTTTGGCTACTGTTAACAGGGCCTAGTCCAGTAATAGAGCATTGAGTGCACTATCAAAGAAACCCTTGCCTGACCTGGGAATGAGTATTCCTAGTTCCGTGGTACAAACTGGTCATGAAGTGTTACACAAAAGTTGGTTGAAATTAAGACTGAAAGGGGAGGAATTGTCAAATAAAGACTGTTGCTTACCATCCAATTCTACAAGAATCAAATCATTAGCCACTGTAGTTGCTAAGGGTGAAGATCAGGGTGAGCCATCTTGTTCTGTGGGAAAACTAGCAGAACTGT
This sequence comes from Globicephala melas, assembly GCF_963455315.2. Classification (NCBI taxonomy): domain Eukaryota; kingdom Metazoa; phylum Chordata; class Mammalia; order Artiodactyla; family Delphinidae; genus Globicephala; species Globicephala melas. Next base: position 21,428,270 of record NC_083320.1, read on the forward strand.
CCTCAGATAGTGACGTATTTTCAGGAGAAAATTTTATGAACTGAGTTTCTTGCATGCTCCCATACTTAGAAAAACACTAAAACAATTCAAGATATCTGTTCCCTGGGAATAGCAGTAACCTTCTACCAAGAGGCACTTGACTGCATGCACCCCGTCACCAAAATCACATATGTACTGGCCTCCTCCCATTAGCTCTTTGGAACGGTCCTCAGAGCTTTCTGAAAGACTGTTTCCTGGATTATAATCCTCAGGTTGGCTTGAATAAAATGATCCATTTTGTTCTCAGATTTACAGAGTAATTTTTTCATCGACATTATATAGTGTCTGTCTTTCCTCACAGAATATAAGCTCCATGATGACAAGAATTTTTCATCAGGTTTGTTTACTTCGGTATCTCCAGCACCTAGAATATTGTACAGCAAATAATAGGTGCTTACAAAATATTTTCTGAATGAATGAATATATAGAAAGTTATCGATTTAACAAAAAACTTTGCGTAACTCATCACCTCACTTATTCTATTATTGTTTCCAGTAGTTTTTACGTCAACTCTTTTGAGTTTTCTAGTCTGTAAACTCACATCATCAACAAATAATAATTTTGACTCTTCCTTTCTACTACTTATACCTCATTTATTTTTATTGTCTAATTGCCTTGATTAGTTCGTCTATAATGATGTTAAATAATGTTGGTGATAATGAACATCATTCCCCCCACAATTTTAATGTTTTTCCATTAAAATCTTTTAGATCAAGGTCACTAATCCTAGATTTTTTTTTTTTTTTGGCCACTGCAGAGCATGCAGAATCTTATTTCCTGACCAGAGATCAAACCCGTGCCCCCTGCAGTGGAAGCACTGAGTCCCAACCACTTGACCACCAGGGAAGTCCCAGGTCATTTTCTATTTGCACATACCTTCTTTAAAAGTAATTACTTAGAGTTACTTATAAGGGTTATTAATGACATAAATAAGGGTTAATAACACAAAAGAATTATTGTTAAATCAGCTTTTTGGATCCCAGAATTTATTTTTCCGTGTAAGCAACGGTATAAATAACAACCAGGTTTCCTAGCTAGTTCATATGCCATGCTTCAAGTGTGTTATTTTTCTTCAAAGTAAGGTCTCAAGGTCCATTTTCCTCATGACATTTCACATAGACAGAAATGAAAGTTCCATTCACTTAATAGTCATTGTCCTAATCATTTCTTGGCGTCAACACACCACACTGTATAATGGTGATTTGTGTTCAAGACTCTCTTTTTCCTCCCACAGATTTAGCCTGAGTCCACAAACTCAAATGAGGATAAAGGGACAAGCAGATCACGTAAATGTTTGAAAGTTGGCCAGTGGGTCACATAATAGGCAATGGTGGGGACTGGTGGGTAGGTAATGTGAGATCTCAAAAGGGGCACAGATAGCAGCTGCTTGGGAAAATGAACCTCATATTGCCAGATCTTCTGATTTTTAAGATGGATGTGGAAATCCTGACCTCTATGGGAAATCTCCCATTTTTTAAAGGTGAATGCATTGTTCAGTCCTGGCAGGGCATACATGGCACATTCAAATTAGCTCATTGACAAATAAAGGAATTGTTTAGAAGATGAGAACAGGGTTTCCTTCACCCATCAAGGTATGGTGAAGCACTTTGGAGATAGCAAGAGCAGGAAGCATTACTGCTTCTTGATCGAAAGGGCTCAGCTGTGGCTGTAGGGGACGGCTGAGAGGGCTGTCTGACAGGAGCATAGTCTCGGATGGAAAGAAGTAGCCAATCCATGGTAGGGAAGGAGCCAAACACATAAGCACTACCATCTCCTTCTCTCGTGCTCTGATCTTCTGCATAGTCCTCTATTGGCTGAAACCAAGAGAAACCCCGAGGGCAGAGGGGTCCACTGATTCAGTCCCCAAAAGCCAGCCCCCTGGGTGCAAAGCAGGGTGGAACAGAGGGGGAGTGGCTCTCGAAGGCCAAATTAAAAATATCCAGCATAGATAGCTCTTAATTCAGATGAAATAAAATGCAAACAAATACTAAGGAGGAAAACGAAACATGCTGCAAGGTGTCAGTGTGGGACTATTAGTTTAAGCACTTTAAAGACATTGGTATGTCTTTATATTTCTATCATTTTATCCTAGTAGTGTGTGTATACAAGACGCTTGATAACTGGGTGAATGAAAGTCATTTGAAAACCTAATTTCATATGGCTAGAAAATGCATTTTACATTCTCCCAATAAGATAAAACAGTTTCTCTTCCAGATATTTCTTTTTCCAAAAGAATAAATATAACATTATCATCAGGGAGTTTATGGTCTAAATTTCTCAAATGTTGTATTCTAACTTATTGTATTGTTATCTATTAATACACAACAAATAACACCCAAATTTAGTGGCTTAAAACAACATTTATTATCTCACAGTTTCTGAGGGTCAGGAATCCAGGAATGGCTTAGCTCCGCGGTTCTGGCTCAGGGTCTGGGTTGCATGACCTGAAGCCTGGACTGGTGCTGGGAGATGCATTTTCAAGAAGTCTCACTCACACAGCTGCTGGCTGAAAGTCTCAGCTCTTTGCCATATGGCTTCTCCATGGAGTTTCCTTAATGTCTTCAAGACCTGGAAGCTGGCTTCTCCCAGAGTAAGTATTCCAAGGGAGACAGAGAATGAGATGCAACCAAGAGGGAAGCTGCAATGTCTTTAGACATTGTACGATATTCCACTGGTCACACAGACCATGTTGGAATAATGCAATGGGGAAGGAGATAGGCGTCACAGGAAGCCATCTTGGAGGCTGGCTACCGTACTTATTCTGCCTTGTTTTCACAGAATGTCCTATTTTCATATGTTACTTTGTTCCTGAGTATCTTTTTCTTTACCAACACTAAAGAGTGGATACAGCCGAGGGAGGGTTGCTGTTTAAATAATGTTTACAGGCAATGTCAATCAGTTTTGACAAGGGAGTGTTAATCCTCTGCTGTAGAGTGACTCTTGCATCCAAAGTGTTAGCTTCACCTTCTCTGTAGAGCTTGGCATATAGATAACTAAGAAAAGAGAGGAAATGGTACTGGGAAGGATCCAAAAGAGGGAAGTCAGATTTTTCCATTGTGGCCTGAGTCTGCCAGCGCCAAGAGAAATTCCTTCACCTATACTTCTCCTACCCTGTGATGTGGACAGGTCTAGATGATCATGAATGCTCTGAGGTTCTGTATTTCCTTTTCCATACATACGCACACATACCCTGAGCACTTGAGTAAGGAGATTGGGCTCCCAGGAATTGGAATTCTCTCCCACCATCTGTAAAAACTTAGGGCTGCAATTTGGCTCCAACATACCAGGGATTCCCAGTGATAAACAGATGATAAAACTCTGAAGTAACAGATCTTCTTATATATTCCCAGTCTCCCACTCCTGATTTGATCTGCTCTAGACCTGGGCTCTGTAATAGATGGACAAACTATTCTTTATCTCCCCAGATCTTAATTTCATCTTATTTTTCCCCCTCAGCATCACATCAGTTTCATCCAAAATAAAGGCAGCCTTTTGTATTTATTAAATTCCTTTTCTGGTTAGAAGATTGGAATGATTCAACTTTCTCACATGTTTCCTCCTGCTTTTATCCTTGTTTTGAGAATACTGCATAAACCCCAAGGAACTTAAGGATTTCCAGAATCAAGTGATAGGTGTTCCAAATGAGATACGAGCATTTACAAAGAATGTTGCTAAGCAGCTGTTTACAAATAAAGGCATTTTTCCAACTGAAAAGAATTAAAAAGCAAATGTTATCATTAAATGGTGAATAGTTGGGGAGACTACCTTGACTGCATAAAAATTTATTACTTGATCTCATTTTTTATAGCACAGATAATGGTGGCTTGAAGAAGTAGGAAAATGTGTCAAGGGATTTTTATGAGGAAAAAAAAAGTAAGTCTGTATGTTGGTTTGAATTGATGACCGAAGAATGATTTCATTTCACTGTAGTCCAGCAATAAATCTCTAACTCTTCTCTCACTAGTGACACTACACCCTGTAGGGAATCCAGGCCAGCTAGTTCCAGGCACTAATCTTTCATGCTGGGAAAAGCATCTGCTAGGTGTATTGGACCCAGAAAGTCTGGCAAGACCAGTTTTTGTATTGAGTTGGCTATTAATCTTGACCACTCTTGCTTACAGTTCATCACTTTAGGGGCTACAGTCTGGCTGTGCTGAGTTCTGGGACATCCTTAATGAAGAGTTACCTTAGCATGTCTGTCTCAGATTTTTCCATTGAGCATGAGGAAGCAGCTACTTGGATGTTCACATTCTTTTTAGACAAAAATGAAAAAGAAGAAACAAACCGATTGCAGGAAGTAGAGAGAAGTAAAGAGATGCAGCTGGTGTCATTACTCGGACTTACCTCTGGTTTTACCGCCCACTACCTGGCACTTTATCTCATAGAACCTTAGAGTCTGCCTGTATAAAATGAGGTGATTGAGTTGAACAATTGTTCCTGGCTTCTTCTTTTATCACTGAAAACCCATTTTATTATTTTTTTCCTCTATAGACCTCATGTTTTGAGAGATTTTATCTAGATGATGACATTTATATTGTAGTAATTCATTTGTTCCACTTTGTATTGTATTTCCATTTCAAAGTTCTCCATATTTTAAGCAACAATGGATTTATGCAATGGTTTATAAATGTGTTATGAAATCATATAATCAAAGCCATGGCTGAGATGCTAATAAGCGTCTCACAGTACTATCTACTGTTGTTGTTTGCTTTATTTTGTGTACTAAGTGTCACTGTGTGCTTTTATTTTGTGTGCTAAATAAAGTGTCACTTTCACCTTCTGTACAGAGCATTGGCATGGAAGTAACTAAAAAATAAGTAGGAAATGGCACTGGGTAAGTAGGATCCAAAAGAGGGATGTCAGATTCAAGGTCCAAGGTCATATGTCCAAGGTCATGACTATGGGCTCTTCCTCTACTGTGACTACTTCATATGTGGATTTAGTAACAACCTCTCATAAACTGATAGAAGCGGAAGAGAACTGATAAGTAGAAGATGGCTGGGATTACCATACTGAGTTGATTTACTTCTAGTAGAAAGCAAACACATATGCGTATGTGGCTTTAACAGAAGTAGTTGTATGTTTCCTTAGGTTATTAGTTTTGGATGGAAATATGGTAAAACCTCTAAGTATATAGAAAAATTTCATAATTCTAGAACTCTTGTGCAACAGTGGCTGTACTGCCTTCTCATTCACTCTGTTGTGTTGTGGATAAATGGAATTTGGGGTTGACTGGTACAGTTGATTGGAACGGAGTGCTAACTATATCAGAAGTTTTATTCTGTTTATAGCCATTGGTTTCCCTGCTCATCTCTGCCATCCTTCTGACCAATGCCTGCTACTTGTCACTGAAGAGTCACTCAAAGTCCCTTGGTCTACCTTGATTGCCAACTCTGGCATGAATTTCAAAGAGAGGTTTCCTCTTAGTATCTTGGAAAGCATCAGCTCTGTGCCTCTACTGCTTCAAGGAAACACATTCTCTTTGTTTCCGCTCTCTTGTCATATGGTATACCAGGTGACTGAGTATATGTGTCAGAGAATAATTAGATGTTCAATCAAGGCAATGGTTAGAAGATGCATATTAGCTTTGCAGACAGGCTATCTGTGGTAGGCAGAATAATGAGACCCACAAAGACGTCCATGTCCTAATTCCCTGAACCTATACATATGTTTTGTTATGTGGCAAGGGGAAATTAAGGTTGCAGATAGAATTAAAGTTGCTAATCAGTTGACCATAAAATGGGGAGATTATCTTGTATTTTCTGGGTGGGCCCAATGTAATCACAAGTGTGCTTATAAGTGCAAGGTGGGAACTGTAGAAGGAGAAGAAATGACAGTGGAAGGAGAGGTCAGAGAGGTGCAATTTCTGGTTTAGAAGGTGGAAGGAGGCTACGAGCCAAGGAATATAGGCAGCCTCTAGAAAAGGCTAGAAAATAGATTCTCCCCTAGAATCTCCAGAAAGAAGAAAACCCAGCCCTGCCAATACCTTGGCTTTAGCCTCATGAGACCCATTTCAGACTTTGACCTTCAGAACTGTAATAAATTTGTGTTGTTTTAACCACTAAGTTTGTGGTAATTTATTACAGCACCAACAGGATACTAATATAACATCCAATAAAACTGACAAGTGAAATATCCCAGGTATAAGCTTCATAGCTCTGTCTTACTTTTCTGTTGTCCCTCTAAGGGTCTCTTCTATTTAGAACACCTCAGAGGAGGAGTTTGGGATCCACATTGAAATAAGAAGGCTTCTTTGATCCATCCACTGGTTTAACCGTTGTATTTAAACCAATTGTTTATGTATAGTTATATGAACTGTTTAATGATAATTTGAATACAAGAGATGTAGATTTCTTTAGTTTTCTATATCAAATTTATTCCAGCTTGGTTCTGTACTCCTGGGAGCTTTGTTAGAGGTCAATAATTGCTGTTACGGGTAGCAGGGGATTAGGGTGAAGGGAACTGCCTCTCTACTTCTTAGATTCTGTAAGAAAATTGAGGATTATATGGTCCTGGAAAATGGGGAGCGGCCTTGGTCATTCTTCTGGGATGGCCTTCAAAGGCAGGTGGATCTGCCAACAGCTCCATTCCTTCCATGCCAGGCTCAGCCACAGAAGCCATTCCTGAGTCTCCTGAGAAAAGGCACCTTGTGCTGCTTCTTCAGTCACTGATATACCTGTTCCCATCCAAGAGCGCAGCACCCCAGGCGCAATGCCCTAGCAAGCCCTGCTCTCATTATTTCACTGAATTGCATCCTTCCATTCTCCAGCCGTCTCAGGGGACCCAAGCAGGCTCAGGTCACTTGGCCACTGACATTGCTACCCTCCCTCTCTTGGATGGGCACTTAATTCCCTCAATGCACCTAGACCAAGCGTGGAAGTTGAGCCCCGTGGGCCGTGTTTGGCCTCATTTCCCTCTTGTCGTCTTTCCTTCGTGTGCACAGTAGCATCCTGCACAGAGTTTAAAGTCTGAATTAATTGCTATCATTTACCAATGAGGATTTTATATGAATATGTCCAGGTTTCCTTGAAAATTCAGCAGGTTTGGAAAGGTGGAATCTTTACTCCCCCATGGCAATAGCCAACTTGGCAGTGAGTAATGGCTGGCATTTGCTTTCTTCATCTCTGCACTCCCCACCTTTCTATACTGTATCCTCATCCCTGAGGCCAAGGTCAGCTGTTGTTTTTCATCTCACACCAGGTTCACTTTACTCATTTATATGATCTTTCTGCCCTTTATATATCTGAGAGTCTGAAAGCCCTGGTCTAGACTTTCCAGATATCTGATAACTTGTGTTTTTTTCTAAAGCCCAGAAATACAAAAAAAACTCTATCTTCTCTATGGGGTAAGCAGAGAGTTTAGATCTTATAACACAAAAACTTGGCTACCAGTCTGGTAAGGAAGAGGCCATGGGAGGAAGGGAAGCTGGATTGCTTTCTGTGGAGTGTCTAGCAGCAAAAACAAAGCACAGGATACTTTCCTTTCTTGGTGAGTCACTGTGCTACATGAAGTGATCAATGAGTCAGCTCACCAGAAAATGACTTCCCTGATGGCGGGGATGATGTCTAACCCAATGCATGGCTTATTGACACACTGTCAGCATGTTTTTTGGGTTGGATGAATGAATGGAGAGGGTAAATGATGGGAGCTTTTTGCCACTACCTGGTGGAGAAATAAGATGTGGGCTGACCCACCTTGCCTTTTATACAACAGAATTAAGAGTAAACACATTAGGGAGCATATCGCCTTTCTACGGTTCTGTGTCAAGGAAAGAAGGTAGAAATACTATGTTCTCTGAAATTGTTGTGGTAATGCTGTAAAAAAGACAGTGTTTGTCTTCATCACCAGTTCCAGTTGATCAGATCTTACGTTGCCTGAAACAGTCCTGTTTGAGACTCCTTCCTAGATTCTTCCCTACCTGGCACCAAAAGCTATAAATCAGGCTGGCAAAGGGACGTGCAAGCTTCCACGATCAGCTGGATAAAGAAGGCAAAGGACCTGGTGCAGGGGGTTGTGCCTATCGCTACAGGAGAGAAGCATCTGACTATTGGTGGCGTGAACACAAACATGGAGCGATGGAACTGGCAAGAACCTCCGTGACTGCCAAATTCAACACCTGCAGCATGAAGATGAACACAGTGAAGCCTGCAGAAGGTCAGGGCCTCAACAAAAGTCATGCATCAAGTTAGTGGCAGCTCTGGTTTTGGAAACCGGAACACCTGGACCCCCTGATTTCCTGTCAGGTGCGTTTCTCACTATCTCAGTTTTTTGGAGGGGATTAATTTTGTAACCCAATTTTTCTTTTCTGGATTTCCAAATTAATTTTCTTAGGATTAAACAAATTATTCTTCTATAATTCTTTTTCCTAAACTAAGGCTGACTTAGTGGTGTATTTCTAACTGTTTTTAAAAGAAATAACTATTAATAAAATTCTCATATCATAGGTGTTTAGTTGGATGGATTTTGATAATTGTATACAGATGTGTAACCACCACCCTGAACAAGATAGAGAACATTTTCATCATTTCAAAAAGTTCTGTGTGCCCCTTTCCAGTCCATTCTCCCCTCACCACTATCAGCATAGGTTGGTTTTGTCTGTTCTTGCAATTCATATATATGGACTCTCATATAGTATATGTTCTTTTGTGCCTGGATTCTTTCACTTAATGCAGGGATTGACAAACTATTTTTTTTTTTTAATAAAGGACCATATAGTAAATACTCTTGTCTTTGCAAGCCACTTGGTCTCTGTTTCAACTACTCAGCTCTGCTGTTATTGCACCAAAGCAGTCATAAACAGTACAGAAATGAATGGGCGGGGCTCTGTTCCAATAACGCTTAGTTACAAAAACAGATGGTGGACTAGATTTGGCCTGTGGACCGTAGTTTGCCAACACTTGCCTTAACATAATATTTTTGATATTTATCAATGTTGTTGCACGTATTAGTACTTCACTCTTTTTATTGCTGAGGATTAGCTTTATAGTCTGAATATACCGCAGTATATTTATCCGTCCTCCCGTTGATGGACATTTGGGTTGTTTCCAGTTTGCAGCTATTATCCATGAGGCTGCTATAAACATTGTTATATAAGTCTTTTGGAGAACATATGTTTTCATTTCTCTTGGGTAAATACCTAGGAGGGGAATTGCTGAGTCATAGGGTAGATGAATGTCTAACCTCAAAGAAACTGCCGAAGGAACTGCTCTTCAGATTTGTTGTGCCATTTGACGGCCCCGTCAGCAATGTCTGAGAATGACATTTGCTTCCCATCACTGCTAACCTTTGCTCTAGTTAGTTGATTTTAGCCGCTCTGATGGGTGTAACTCAATTGCTGTTTGGATCATGCCCTCTGCCCTTCATGATCATCCTTCTGTCTGTTATTTCTTTTTCGTTTTCTTTTTTTTTTTTTGCGGTACGCGGGCCTCTCGCTGTTGTGGCCTCTCCCGTTGCGGAGCACAGGCTCCGGACGCGCAGCCTCAGCGGCCATGGCTCACGGGTCCAGCCGCTCCGCGGCATGTGGAATCTTCCCGGACCGGGGCACGAACCCGTGTCTCCTGCATCGGCAGGCGGACTCTCAATCACTGCGCCGCCAGGGCAGCCCCTGTCTGTTATTTCTTACACTGTTTTTAACCTCATCTCTTTTGCTCTGTGTTCAGTTTATACCTATATCTGTAGGTTTGGTACTCTTTACCTCAGTATCTCCCAGTCTATTCCTAACCATCTGTCTCATTCGCCACCAACCATGTAACATTAGTTTAGCTCCTTTGCCCAAGTGAGTTTCCTCCAAGCCCATCTTCACCTGAATACAGAGTCAGGACAATCTTACCAAACTACCAGCCTGCCATACCATCTTCATTTACTGGTTTCTTTTTTCACTGAGGCCTTTATTCCTAAATACATTGGTGTGAATACATCCAAGCCACACCTGGTGTGGACATGGCCATAACCTTCTCTAGCTCCAGAAAGAGCTTCTGCCATGTGCTTACTCTTCCTGGAAATTCCTTTAACAGAGCATTTTCCTCCTATAACGAGAAGACCTCAGATGTACTTTCTCTGGAACGAATAGACAGGTTCCTTTAAACTCATTAGTATGCAAATAACCAAGAGCTGCTTTCCTGAGAGAGGGTTTTGGTGGACAACAGAAAAAAGAGAGACTAGTTCCAGGACAGAAGGCGGTATTTCAGGCAGGGGTGCAGTGAAGGTGGTGGGGATGGGGAAGGAGGCAGCGGGTTGGAAGAGGGAGTAACTATAGTAGAGTAAGGGCCAAATTCACCTTCCCCATTATTTGTACCCAAACTGACTCTTTGCATGGACCTGGATTCTAGCAAACTGGATGAGCCCTTGCTCATTCTTCTTCCTTAACTCCTTTCACTTTTTTTTTTTCTTGCTGGGGATTAAATAGCTGCCCTTTGATTTAGCTATGAAGGAAGGTGTCACCCCTTCCAGGTTTCTTCTCTTCCTACTCTTTCATTTCTTAACCTTCAGTTGCCGAGTCATTCCATATCACCTCTGGCTGCTGTTACCCAATGGGGTATTTCTCTGTCTTTCTGTCTCTCCTAAACCATGTCCAGGCAATGATTGTCCCTGGCTACCCTCGTTGTATTTAAGACTTGATTATTCTGTACTTCACCTTGTAGGAAACCATTCATAGACAAATTTAGACACTGCGGAGTTAATGACTACTCCTCCCAGGAATATTATTTGCAATCTAGCCAGGACAATCTACTAAACCAAAACAATAAATCTGATGGGGGAGGAATGAGTGAAATCTTTTCTAGAATAAGATGAGAACCAAAAAGAAAACAACTAATAAATTTGCATGTAATTGAATTTTCAGACACCTGGTAAGCTAGCACAATATTTCCAAATTCTGTATCTTCTATCTTATAGAAGAGGGCATCCCCACACCCCTTTAAATAACAATAAACTATCCAACTCTAGAATCAGCCAAGTCAATGCCTTTAGACAGACCATCAGGAAGACAGACTCTGTAATATCACATTTGCTGTTATTTGCCATGATTAAACAGGAACAGATAACATTACAAGACTTGGAGTCCTAAGACCAGGTTTAAATCCTAGCCTTTGCTACTTAATAGCTGTATGGTTTCAGAAGATCTCAAGAAAGTCACCTATGTCTTTGTTTGAGTTACCTTTTGCTGAGTAACAGACTATCCCAGCACTGAGTGGCTTTGTGGGTCGGCCATTTGGATTAAACTTAGCAGAGTGGCTCTTCTGCTGGGCTTCCTTCCTTGGGTTCACTCAGATGAGCAGCATTCAGCTGGCTGCTTCCTGAGTCTGAGTCGTCCTAGAGCCTCACTTACCTGTCCGGTGGTTGTCACTGGCTGTTGGCTGGGCCTGTCTCCATGTGGACTCTCAAGGTCCAGGAGGCTAGCCCAGGCCTCCTCCTACGTAGTCTAAGGACAGCAAGGGAGTGAAAATGGAAACTGTAAGGCCTCTTGAAGCCAAGGCTTGGAACTCCTACAATGTCACTTCTGCCATATTTTACCGCTAAAAGTCGGTCACCAGACCGCCTAGAACCAAGGCCATGGCGATGGGAGAAGCAGCCACATCACATTGCAAAGTGATATGCTTATAAGAAAGGAGAGTAAGGGCTTCCCTGGTGGCGCAGTAGTTGAGAGTCCGCCTGCCGATGCAGGGGCCACGGGTTTGTGCCCCGATCCGAGAAGATCCCACATGCTGCGGAGCGGCTGGACCCGTGAGCCATGGCCGCTGAGCCTGCGCGTCCGGAGCCTGTGCTCCACAACGGGAGAGGCCACAACAGTGAGAGACCTGCGTACAGTAAAAAAAAAAAAAAAAAAAAAAAAAAAAAAAGAAAGGGGAGGAATTTGTGGCTATATGTTGCAAGCTACCACACTCTCCGAACCTGTTTTTAAATCTGTAAAATGGGGCTAAAAATCGTCAAATAGATTAGAATTCTTAGTTTCTTCTGCTGGCTCATTTTTCTCTCTTCTGTCATTCTCTTTTCTATCAGGTTATGTCCTATGTTCTCTGTCCCCTCGCTCCATGATTTCTTCTTAAATCTCTCTCATCTATGTAGGCATTGGCAAACATTTTCTGTAAAGGGCCAGATAGTAAATATTTCAGTCTTTGTGGGGCATATGGTCTTTGTCAGAGCTACTCAACTTTGCATTGTAGCATAAAAGTAGCCCTAGACAATCTATAAATGAATGAGCATGGCTGTGTTCCAATAAAACTTTGTTTATAAAAACAGGCAGTGGACTATGCCAGTGAGGCTGATTACTGTCTATCTGCTGATGACTTTCATTTCTTCAAGTCCACTCTCGGCTGTTCCCTTCATTGCAGCAGGAGTAATTCCCAGAACTGAATGTGATCATTTCTCACTTGCTTAAACCCCTCCAGCGCTTCCCATTGGTCTCAGGATAGAGATGAAATCTTGAGCACAGTCTGCAAGGCCCTGCAAGATCTCACTTGACACACCCCTCCAATTTCATGTGCCTCAACCTTCCACCTTACTCTCTGAACAATACTTTCAGTGCCCCCAAGCCTGTTCCTTGAAACAGCCATGCTGCCTGCACACCGTTTCCCTGCTTGGATGATTACCTCTCTCTTTCTTTTTTTTTTTTTTGTAGCGATATCTTTTTTTTTTTTTTAAATTTTTATTGGAGTATTGTTGATTTACAATGTTGTGTTAGTTTCAGGTGTGCAGGAAAGTGAATCAGTTATATATATATCCACTCTTTTTTTTAGATTCTTTTCTCATATAGTCCATTGAACTGAGTAGAGTTCCCTATACTATACAGTAGGTCCCTATTAGTTATCTATTTTATACACAGTAGTGTGTATATGTCAGTCCCAATCTCCCAATTTATCCTTTCCTCCACCTCCCCCTTTGACAACCATAAGTTTGTTTTCTATGTTTGTGAGTCTGTTTCTGTTTTGCAAATAGGTTCTTTTGTATCATTTTTTTAGATTCCACATATATGTGTTACGATGTTTGTCTTTGTCTGATTGGATGATTCTTCACATCTCCTTTTTACCTCATTATTTTTGACCCATCCCTCAGCCCTCAGCTCATCTTATCTCCCCTTGTCTTCAGAGAAGTCTTCCTCATCCCCAGACAGGATCCAGCTCTCCTACGGCCAAGCACACTCAAACTTCGGTCATGGTACTCCAGAGTTTTTTATTATTCAATTATTTGTGATTAATTCTTGTGATGATCTGTATTATTGTTCAGCAAATGTTTATTTCCCTTGTCATCCCATTGTGGGCAAGGTATACTTCCCACCCCACTGGTTTTGGGCTTGGCCCTGTAACTGGTTTTGGCAAATAGGATGTTAGTGGATATGACATGAGCCAAGATCTGAAGAGTGCTTTGGGGGTGGGTCTTCTTCTCTTGTAGCTCTGCCATTGCCTTCAGAAGGACATGTACCTGGTCATTTGCTGGTCCCAAAAGAATGAGACACATATGGAGCTGAGCTGCCCAGCTGACCTACGTACCAGTGAGTGCGATAATAAATGCTTTGGGGTAGTTTGTTCTGCAACAGTAGATGACTGATGGAAATGTATCAGTCTCCCCCACCCCACCGAAAGAGCCACACAGAAAATACATATGCTTGTTCTGCTCACTGTTGTATTCCTATTGCTTAGTACAGAAGGTGCTTAATAAATATGTGTTGAATAACTAAATAATTAAGTAGGACAGTGTATGTGAAAGCATTTAGCATATTACAGGGACATAGTTGAACTTCAGCAGATGGTGTTTTAAAATGGGTTAGGTGATGCTCAATAGAATCTGTACCTAGCTCTCTTCTGGACTTGAAAATACTCTTAGCTTTATAACTCAGGTTTATGTGCAAGAAAAATGTCCCTAGGTCTATAATCAGCTGTATATTGACTCTGCAATCACATTCCTTTACCTACAGGAAATTTAAGATTATTAAGGAAAATAAAAAATAAATGCAAGTTCAGGAAGTTCTTTGCTCGTGTTACTTTTTTTCTAATTTTAAATCTTATTAAAGTGATAATAAAAAAAGCCATTTGGAGACAGGACAATATTATCACATCTGGAGAAACTTAATAAGTTTAGGACAAAGGCTCCATTCTCTTCTTCATGCACATGTGCAGTTCTCATTAACTTTCGTACTATCTCGAGGAAAATATTAGAAAATGTCACGCACCATAAACATTCCACACAAAGGGGGTTAATTAATAGGTACATGTAGTAGTAATGCAGATGTTAACTATTAACTATGATAAGTGTTCTCTAATAGCTGGTGTCCATGCATAATTAATGCTCACCAATCCCCACAGTACTTAGAAGAAAACGTAAAAATAAGACACCAGTGCAAATGATTGACACATTTTGAATAATACCAAATAATTTTGAAAACATTCTTAAGATTTATATATTCAATACTTTGTTGATTAGGCAAATCCTTAAAAATAAATATGCAATTTCTATAAAACGATTGAAGATAAACTGAACGCCAAAAAAAAAATCACTTCCTAAACTTCCTATATCTATAAAATACTAGGTGCGGACATTTGCATATCTTTCCAATACCAATGTGTCATTTTAATACTTTTTTTTTTTTTTTTTTTTTTTGCGGTACGCGGGCCTCTCACTGTTGTGGCCTCTCCCGTTGCGGAGCACAGGCTCTGGACGCGCAGGCTCAGCGACCATGGCTCACGGGCCCAGCTGCTCCGCGGCATGCGGGATCTTCCCGGACCGGGGCACGAACCCGTGTCCCCTGCATCGGCAGGCGGACTGTCAACCACTGCGTCACCAGGGAAGCCCCTTTTTTTTTTAATACTTTATATATACATAGAATCAAAACTTCCTTTGCAAATAAAACTGATTCCTGTATAAAGAACTGTATTTTTCTTTCTCCACTCGTTTTGGGTCACTTCATGCATTGTCTATTGGATTTCTAACACTGTGTATTTTTAAATGTTTATGTGAAGAAAATATGATTACAAATATTAACAAGCAAGGTGTATGTGTGTGTAAGTTTGTGTACGGTGTTAGAAAGCTAAATAATGACAGTGCAGTGGATATATTTATGTATTCTGATGCAGTATTTAACTCTATTGGTCTTAAAATTTCCCATTGCTTTTCAAAATACTGCGTCTGATCATTTGTCATTTGTTTAAAGTAAGATAGAATCCCATCTGCAGCAGATACAGAAATGGACTACTCAGATCCCCCTTCAAGAAGGGAGTCATTGCCCAGATGTGGGGAGGGTGCTTGGTGGACACCTCTAGCCATGGCTCCTTGGGCATCCATCGCAGCTTTGCACTGGGGTCCTGCTCTTCTTGTGGAAGCCTGCAGCCAGCAAACAAGATGGTGATCCAAGGCCCTAACCATTTCCACCCAAGTGGGACTCCTCTAGTGGGCAATCTTTCCTCCCTGTAGGTCAGAGAGATGCTTTATAAGGTCTCCATCGCTGTCTGACGGCTTCTCTTGCCTAATCCTGCCTCTTTCTCTTTCCTTTCACGGAGGCTACTTTCCAATAAATCCTTTGTTCCCTTAATTTCCCCTCAGTGTCTCTTCCCAGAGAATTCAATGGCACACTGTATTTCCCAGGACCTAAGGGACAAACACAAACTTGTGATCTGATTGGTGATGATAATGGTAGAAAAATTCATTACATGAACAGACAGTAATAACCATACTCTGAGTTAGATAGAATGAAGTAAAGGAAAAAATGAGAAAAAGAAGTTAATTTTCTAAGCTGTGAAGAAATATTGGTGATGAGGAAATCAACAGAGTAAAAAAAAGGAAAATAGACTTTACCACCAACAGAACATGTAGATAAATGCTATTCCAAACACTTTTTAAAAAAGTGCCAAACTCTTTATCATATTTGAAATACATATTATGTACAGATTCTGTATTAAAAAGATAATTTTTTGTTGTAGTTAAATAAATCTCAAAAAGGGGATGTCCTGTAAGTGAATCTGTATAACACTAAAATATAATTTATAGTATGTACACGAGCAAAACTGTGTTAGTCTGTGCTAACATAAGGGCCAGGGAAATAGCCTCATTATTCTAAATCAAGTTTTTGAAGGTATCCATTAAAAGGGTGTTCTGCCTGAAAAAATGTTAAGCTTACCAAATACCATTCTACAGATCAGATTTTGAGAAGCACTGCTATGGTCAGTGCGCCCTGATGAATACAGTTCTATTTTGAGGTAAGGAGGAGATCAAAATGCAATAAAAATTCATCTCTAATGCTCAACTGAAGGAGGAAAACAACAGAGAAAGAAAAGACCAACATGGCCCTCGGTAACAATGGGAGAAAATGCAACAAAACAAGCATGCGTTTGCTTGCAGTTACTTTAAGTAGTTTCATATATTTGCATACAAAACCCCTTTATTATGATGCGTCTGCAATAGTTGGCACAAAGTGGCGTAAGTTGAAACGTGTGTAATACCATCAGTTCATGGGGTAGAAGCAGGAAAAATAGTTGACAGATTAAGTGTACTGTTCTGAGAGCAGCCCTAGAATGGCAACATCGGCCCCTTGGCTGCCAGAGCTGAGTTCTTATTGTCAGCTTTTCAGGGCCAAGCGACAGGGAAATGGGTGTGTGGGTGTCCACCTAAAATGCATTCAGAGGTGATAGAAATACTTCCCTGCACAGCTGAGCTTCAGCCAACCATTGTTATTTGTTCCTATTCTTGTTATTTCAAAATAAAACAATACCGCCTGATTTATCACAAAACAAAGAGCAAAGCTTTCCAAGTTTTGAACAGAGAAGAGTTTCAGAAAGAATCTCTCTGGGTGGGAAGGTGTGGTTATTGACAAAGACTCTCCTTAATCAAACTTTAGGCAGATTCCTGCCCTTGGGCCTTGTCCTCAAGAGCAAGCATCCTGCTACATCTGTTTCATCAGACTCCCCCACCCCTGATATTCCATCACCTTGTTGTCTGACCAGTTTCCTCACTCTCCACCATTCTCCAGGTGATGTCTGATTCCCCCAGCCGGCCTTCAGCAAGACTCCTGTCAAGTCACTTTAGCCTGAATCCTCGCTACCCCTGAAGTTTCCTCTTGGTAATTTTCCATCACTGTTCCCCACCCTGCTCCTTGGCTATAAATCCCCATTTTTGCTTGTTGTGTTCAAAGTTGAGCTGATCTCTTTCCCTTCCTAAAAAAACCTTACTGTAGGGCTTCCCTGTTGGCGCAGTGGTTGGGAGTCCGCCTGCCAATGTAGAAGCCGCGGGTTCGTGCCCCGGTCCGGGAAAATCCCACATGCCGCAGAGCGGCTGGGCCCGTGAGCCATGGCCGCTGAGCCTGCGCGTCCGGAGCCTGTGCTCCGCAACGGGAGAGGCCACAACGGTGAAAGGCCCGCGTACCGCAAAAAAAAAAAAAAAAAAAAAAAGAATGAAACTCTTATTGTAGTAGCCTCTTCTTGAATAGAATCTTCTTTAGCGTCTTTAAGAAGTATTGGGATACTTTTTTCTTTAACACTATATAAATACATTCCCTTTATCTTTCTCACTGAGGTTTACTTAAGTGAGCATCTATATCTTTACTCCCCCTTCTCCTGCTGTGATCCTTCTTTTGTAGCCATAATTGCCAATATTGATTTAAAGTTGCCCTTGTTTATAAGGGTGTATGTTCACTTACTCTGGTTCAGTATATTTTAATGTTGTTTATTTGTCCTATTCCGCTGGTCCCCTGAGTCAGGGGAAAGAAAGGGGCGTTGGTAGAGCTAGCTAGCAGATAATTGCACAGAGCTCCTGGCTGGTATCCTAACTGATTTAAGCAGTGGGGAGTAGACAGCTGTCACTGATGAGGAAGTGACAGATGTGTGGACATTTGCTGCCAGGCATGTCATGGTGGAAAAAAAAAAGGCTGAGAACTACTAGCTGACAAACTTCTGAAATGAGTGTGCTGTTCTTACACTCGAATTCTCCTAATACGTTACAGCCAAGGTAATGACTTGGGAAGAAGCGACTCTGCCCATAGCGGGCATGCTGGTCAGCCTGGTGCAAAAGCATCTGCTGGGCATGCTGGTCAGCTTGAAGAAGACCAGCTGAGGACGTGGTGGAAAGGGGCTGGAAGGAGAGAGACCGCAGCAGTGTGGGAGTGTGAGGCAGAGAAAATAATCAGCAAGATCTGCTTACTGGGGAGCCATTACGCTTATAGAATGAGTGGTGTGTGATCATTTTTATGAATGATCTCATTATGCTAGTGGCCCCAACCCAGGGGAGCATCCTGGCTCCAGTTGTTGGGAGGGAAGAACTCAGCACACACTGTGCTTTCTCGCTCCAGTGGCCATTGAAGAGATGCACTCATCTTTTGTTAGACATGCCTTTTCTAAATTATTTGCAAATGTGGTGTTTGCATAGTTCCCATTGTAACCAAACCTCCTCCTGCAAATTATGACTGTTTGGAGATCAGTGGGGTTGGATGTAGGGCAGGGGGATAGAGGCATGTGTATAATTTCTAGCCAATACAAGTGATATTTTTGGAAATACTATAAAGGGATACATGTTCCTCAAAACAGCACCCTGGGCTCTTGGAAGCTTTAGAAGGTGAAATCAGAACAGAAAATGGGGATCATCTAATTTCTTTCTGGAATATTCTGACTCTACCTTATGGTCTGAAGAGCATCACTGTGTTGGGTACATATTTCAAGGACAAATGACAAGCTTATTGTTATAGCAGGGGCACTGGTTAGTAAGTCAAATAAAAGGCCATAATTTATTCTGGAAAGGAAGTAGGAAGAGGAAAAATCTATGGACAATTTTTCCCTTCTTCTGCCGTTGGGGTCCTTTACATCCCAATATCTTTTTTTTTTTTTTTTTTTTTTGCGGTACACGGGCCTCTCACTGCTGTGGCCTCTTTCGTTGTGGAGCACAGGCTCCGGACATGCAGACCCAGCGGCCATGGCTCACGGGCCCAGCCGCTCCGCGGCACGTGGGACCCTCGCGGACCAGGGCACGAACCCGCGTCCCCTGCATCAGCAGGCAGACTCTCAACCACTGCGCTACCGGGGAGCCCCCCCAATATCTTTTTTAAAGGTGCCAGACAACTCATCTGGAGTTACTAAATGCAAGCTTGAGCTTGTTCTTTGCATAAATGTGTGGTGCTATGTGATATAGGCCCAAGGTACAAACTAGGTTATTGCTTCTAGTGTAGACACCAGGATTGGTAGCTTTTCTTTTAAAAATAAAAAGTAATTACAAATTGCTATGTGTTCCCGTTAGTGGTTCAGTGATAGCTATAGGGTGAGAGGGATTCTGGGGAAAAGTATGATCCCATGTATTAATATTCATGAGCTTTGTAGGCACACTCACATTCTGCCCCTAGAAATGAGAAAATTTAATGAACACATTTGCAAGGTTGAGATGGTCTCTGGCTGTAATGAGGTAATGCCAAAACAATTAGGTCATAAATGAAAAATGCAGCTGATCAACATGTTGGCTTGTCTCTCCAATGGCTACCATTAACTTTGAATATTGCTTTGCCACCAAAGTGAATTATGAGCTCTTAGTCAATCAATCAGTAGCATTTCTTCAGTTTCATGGCAGTGCGGAAGGGGGTAGAGGTGACAAAAGGCAGTTCAGATCTATTCATACAAGGCACTTAAACATACTAGGTGATTGGCTGAGAGCTGAGAGTCATTTGGGGCCTCAGACTGGATTTTATTTAGATCACACTTCAATTTAATCCCTAAGTTTTAAAGGTGTTCTAAGTATTATAAAAGAAAATTTAAAGAAAGTGAGGGTTTTGTTTTATATTTCAATATCTGATCTGGTCTAATTAATACCTAGATTTTTTTTATACATTTATACATTTATCCTCATATCTGATTTTACATTAAGTCTTGCTGATTTTTCCTTGTTAAAATGTTCTCACCTTTCCCTTTCCTCTTTTTTTAAAAATTGAAGTGTAGTTGATTACAATGTTGTGTTAGTTACAGGTGTACAGCAAAGTGATTCAGTTATGCATATATATATATATTCTTTTTCAGATTCTTTTCCCTTCTAGGTTATTACATAATATTGAGTATAGTTCACTGTGCTATATAGTAGGTCATTGTTGTTTATCTATTTTATATATAGTAGTGGGTATATGTTAATCTCAAACTCCTAATTTATCCCTCCCCACCCCCTTTTCCCTGTGGTAACCATAAGTTTGTTCTCTATGTCTGTGGATCTATTTCTGTTTTGTAAATAAGTTCATTTGTATCCCTTTTTGGTTTTTTAAATTCCACATATAAGTGATAGCATATGATATTTGTCTTTCTCTGTCTGACTTACTTCACTTAGTATGATAATCTCTAGGTCCATCCATGTTGCTGCAAATGGCATTATTTCATACCTTTTTTATGGCTGAGTAATATTCCATTGTATATATATTGATATAACACATCTTCTTTATCCATTCATCTGTTGATGGACATTTAGGTTCCCTTTCCTCTTATAATGAACACTCACTGGTTTGGCTGACCTGCCTCTTTCCTCTGAGAAATGTCTACTTTTCTTACAGGAGTGGACTCCTAGCCACTAATATTTTATACGTGACTTTACTTACTGGTCCTAAATGATTGATCCCAAGCTGGATAATTCAGGCTGATGCTTATCAAGATCCAAACTTGCCTTGAGAGACATAGAAAGCAGGAGAGGCCTGCTTTCTAGTAGGTTACACGTGCAGCAACGCCAGGACTGGTGAGGTCCCTGGCTCTCCTCATTCCGCATCTCTGAGGATTGGGTTGCCTACTCCTCCTTAAATTCCAGGAGACATCCCAATATGATTGCAGTGACTTCTTTGTTTTTTGTTGAAATTATTTAGAGAAGGTTTCTTAAGCAGTGCAATAGCCACACTGTTCAATAACACAAAGAACTTTAAATTAGTGACACTTCTACTGATTAAAAATATTTTTATCTTGCAGACATGCAGAGGTGCCAATATTTTTTTCCTTTTTTTTTTTTAATGGTTTGCCCCAAATGCAAAAGAATAAACAGAGCACCAACTTAGGTAGGTAGGGAAAAAAAATGAAGGGAGGGAAACTAATATTTCTTGAGAACAAGAAGCATAGAAGAGTGGAAGATACCTATCTCTATCTATCGATCACTCTGTCAATCAATCTGTCTATCGATTTCTGGTCTTGGAATAAAAGGACTTGAGCTAAAAGTCTGACCTTTCACTTACTATCTATGTGACCTTGGGCAAGAGGTGTTGTCAGGGGAAAGAGAGTTGTTGGAAGAACAAGTGATCTTGCTATGAATTCTGAAAACATAATGAAATAAGACGCAATTGTTTAACATGATTCTTTGAAGGAATAATGATTCTCAGATTCGGTATTGATCACAGGACTCAGGGAAGATTTAGGAGACCTGGGTTCCATCTATGGACGCACCACTGTGAGGCTGTGTGACATCACTTAAAAATCCTGAGAGTCAGTTTTCTTCCATTTATTTATTTATTAGTTGAAGTATAGTTGATTTACAAGGTTTCAGGTGTGCAACAAAGTGATTCTTTGATTATTTGATTCTTTGAATCTTTTCCAGACTATTTTCCATTATAGGTTATTATAAGATATTGAATATGGTTCCCTGTGCTACAGAGTAGGTCCTTGTTTATCCATTTTATATATAGTACTGTGTATCTGTTAATCCCACATTCCCAGTTTGTCCCTTCACACTTCCCCTTTGGTAACCGTAAGTTTGTTTTCTGTCTGTCTGAATCTATTTCTGTTTTGTAAATAAGTTCATTTGTATCCTTTTTTTTAGATTCCACATATAAGTGATATCATATGGTATTTGGTACTTTGGTTAGTATGAGAATCTCTAGGTCTGTCCATGTTGCTGCAAATGGCATTATTTCATTCTCTTTTATGGCTGAGTAATATTCCGTTGTATGTATGTGCCACATCTTCTATCCATTCCTCTGTTGATGGACATTTATGTTGCTTCCATGTCTTGGCTATTGTAAATAGTGCTGCTCTGAACGTTGGGGTAGTTTTCTTCCTTTTAAATGAAAGGATTAGAATACAGTGTTAATTTTCTGCCAACTGTGGAAATATTAAGCAGAGATGAGTTGGGTAAAGAACTGAGCAGAGAGCAGAATAGTGTCCTCAATGGGAGGTGGGCATGCTGACCCTGGATGGCATTTTGGAAATTTGTCTGTATCAGGGAAGCCCTGTCTTGCTGTCTTTTAAACCAGCTGAATGCCTTGTGCTTCTTCTTGGTATATCAGTTTAGGCATTGTCTTTATTTATTTAATTTTTTTGTTGGTAGATAGGGTATGCTACCTAGAAATTTTACTTCAGGACAATAAAAGGGGCATATTTGTTAAAAGGGGGACATTGGAGTTGATGAGGTTGAAATTTACTGGGCTAGCATCAATCCAAGGAGCTGGCAACCTCAAATGGCCTCACAACAGAAATGAGATAGGATATTAAAAGCGTCTGTTTAGGCACTTCCCTGGGGCTTCCCTGGTGGCGCAGTGGTTGGGAGTCCACCTGCCGATGCAGGGTACACAGGTTCGTGCCCTGGTCCGGGAAGATCCCACATGCCGCGGAGCGGCTGGGCCCGTGAGCCATGGTCGCTGAGCCTGCGAGTCTGAAGTCTGTGCTCCGCAACGGGAGAGGCCACAGCAGTGAGAGGCCCACATACCGCAAAAAAAAAAAAAAAAAAAAGCGTCTGGTCAGGATCTTGGAAGAAAGTACAGAGGTTTTATTTTTGGCTTAATTTAGCTGTAAAAAAACAAAAACAGACAAACAAAAAATACTAGTTACATCTGGTGAGAAAGGGCTCATTTCTTTTCCTTTAAATCTTGCCTAATCATACCTCTATATTCGGAGCATTTCTGGTTTTATGGTGTTGGATAGATTTATTCTAAACTCTAAATGTTCTCAGTCCCAGGTTTAGGAAAAGTCAGGCAGTTAGCCTTACTCTGTCTGAGCCCAAGGCATCCATTTCACCAGC
This sequence comes from Globicephala melas, assembly GCF_963455315.2. NCBI lineage: Eukaryota > Metazoa > Chordata > Mammalia > Artiodactyla > Delphinidae > Globicephala > Globicephala melas. The sequence continues at coordinate 21,451,241 of NC_083320.1, forward strand.
CTACTTCACGATAAGCAGAGCGTCCTTCCAAAAGAATGTCACAGGTAAGCACAGCATCACCTTACTCAAAGGCCTTCTACCAGACTCCCCTTCAACCCTTCTCTCTTCCAATTAATCCCACACTCAGCAAGCAATTGAGAAAATTCAGCCTGCATTCAAAGCTATAGCCATTACAAGAAAGGTTTGTAATGAGAAGTGAAAAGCAAATTCTAATGGAAATCTGAGGAGTAGACCAAGGCCTTTATTCTTGGCAGTAACGTTAACAATTCAATGACATCCATGACTGAAGAATCACTTTGGAGCCTTCCTTGATGGCAGGTCCCTACATTAATATTGTTTGTATTAGTGGTAGAGAACTGTGCAGGTCCATTTGTTTGTGGTCTGCTTTACAAAAAATGTGGATAAGAAGAATAAACTGAAATCCTCGTAACCTCTGACATTCCGGTCTATTGTCTTTACATTCTCATTTTAGAAGGCATTTTCCAAAATGTCTTTAGCGTTGTTGATATTTTTCTTTCTTTTTCTTTCTTTCTTTTGTTTAGCAAAAGCCAAAAGCTAAACGTTATAACTTTAATGAAGCAAAGGGTGAATTTGGCAGTTGATACTAACCTTAAGCGTAACACAGTGGACGTTTCCATTTCCAACATTTCCTTTATGGTTGTTGGTATATATTGGGCAATTTTAAGGTAATAAAATTGTAATGAACTTTCTAAAATAAGCTGCCTTTGCTGACTGCTCTATGAGAAAAAAATGGAAGTAATTTGGGAGAACTGAGACTGGCTAGTCTCTCCCAGGAACCTCTAGAGGAAGATGACGATGGTCACGCACCCTTCCGGATGCAGGAGGGATGTTCCTGCTGCATGTGGGACCCTGCACTCAGGTAAAGGACCCCACAGAGCCCTGCATGGAAACTTCAGGATAAAGCATGAATTCTGTGCCTTCCAATTTCCTGAAAGGAATCACTTTGAAGTTGTCCCTTCTGAAAATGCCAGTTAGAGCCAGCTAACCTGATTATTAGATATAAAACCAGGTCCTTCTTTCCTCTGTGTGAATGCATCATTTTTGCAGTTTTGGAAGCTGTCATTTCCATATAGCCAACGATAGAGCTCTAGATCCTTGCTGTGGGAGGGGAGAGCTTTTTGGGAAAAAGCTCTGAAATGGCATTATTCTTCTAGAAGGTGACTTTTCTCTGATTAACACTATACTGCTTCTGGGGCAATGATATCTCAAATGGCTCCCTAGACACTGTCTGACACCAATGCCAGGGCTGGCAGAATTTGAGGTGGGTGACCTTCTGTCCTTACTACTTTCCATAGCTCACATTGAACTCGTCTTGCTTTGCATTCTCCCCGTACATGACTTCCAGCACTTAATTATACGTCTCCTGGAACCCCAGTCTGTGTTAGGCAGAACTCTTTCAAAAAGATATAGAAACCCCACTCAACCTACCTCAAAAAAAGAATGTATTGTCTCTCATAACAGAAAAGTCTGGGCATCAGCTGACATCAGGCTTCTAGATGCCTGGGCTCAACTGCTGTGTCCAGGTCTATCTCTCCTAGTTTTTCTCAGCCCTGCACTCCCCCGGTTTTACCTAATTCAGGGAGGCTCTTGCCATGTGCTAGCAAGAGGGCCCAAGCAGAGAGATTCTCTTTCCAAAGAGTTCCCCAAATAGAATTAATTAGCATCTATTGAATGTGTAATACATACCTGGCATGACTTTGAGGGTTTTACACTTATTTCAGCTGCCTTCCGATCCTATAACTAGAAAGTATTTCCCCACTTTCTACATAAGGAACCAGAGCCATCAGAAAAGAGATAACTTGCCGAATTCTTACACGCATACTTGGTAATTGGTGGCAATGGGGGTGGGGGGGGGTTTGAACATGTAATTTCAAGATGCCTGTTAGACATCCAAGTGATCAGTTTCTGGCCTGTGTGCCCTCTAGCTGTGAATTTTGGATAGACAGAAACAGTCAAAACTTCTCTGACTCCAGCACTTAGGAGAATCTGACATACAGCAGCAACTTAACTGTTGTCCAGTGCTTGAATGAATGCAGTATGGGAGATAAGACCCGAAAAGAATGTTGGCACCAGAACATAAAGGGCCCTTAGGGGTTGGGAAATGAGGAGCCTTTGGGAGTTTTCCATCAGGGAAGTAATAAGGTCAGTGCTGGGATTTGGGAAGACTGACCTCGTAGGTGTCCCATCCTAACCTCCAACCCATTCAGGAAGCTGCCAACCCCTACCCACTGAAAAGCCACTCTCCCAGGACCTTTCTCTCATTCCCAAATTTTCTACTATCCCCACAGACAGCCTGACCACTGACTTGTGGCTCTGTAGCTCTTTGTGGTGTTTAGATTGGGATTTCCCTGAATTTGAATGTTGACTTCCTTTACCGGATAAATTTATTCTCCTTGTACTCAAGTTCCAGTGCTGTGGATCCAACCCTTGGTACTGGCCACGTCGCCAGGCCACTGCTTGACCTGAGGGGGTATCCAGACAGCAGAGTGTGTAGGTAAACAGAACAGAGAGGACAGAGAGGAAGGCTGCAGAGACCAGGAGGCCATGGCCCATGTAGGGGGTGGTGGGAGTGACTAGGACAAAATACAGACTTCCCTAAAAAAGGACGGAAAGCAGGTATGCTTAGGTTGATTTTGTACCATTTATTTTGAGTATTACACTTGGTCACAAACTTTTTTTTTTGCCTCTCCCGTTGCGGAGCACAGGTACCGGACGCGCAGGCCCAGCGGCCATGGCTCACGGGCCCAGCCGCTCCGCGGCATGTGGGATCTTCCCGGACCAGGACACGAACCCGTGTCCCCTGCATCGGCAGGCGGACTCTCAACCACTGCGCCACCAGGGAAGCCCAGTCACAAACTTTTATTACCTCATGATAAATTTTGCACTGAACGTTATTTTACCTGATTCTTCATGAACTCTACACCCCTTACAATTTTCTTTGGACCCATTGTTTTTTCCCCAGTAGGATTCTCACAGATAATTTTTCACAATCAGTTCTTTTTCATTTATTCTGTATGATGTTATCTTGAATAGTAAATGGCCACGTGGACTCAAGGACAGTACATTTTGAATATAATATTTCATCTTTTTTCTAGCTTTGTTAAAAAAAAAAACCCAAACCCAAACCTCCAATTTTGTTTAGTATTAAAAGTACTTTAAAGATAGTAATTAAAAAGACCTGTTAATTAGATTGCTCTAGACTTTTCTCAGTATTTATTCATTTGTCATCTATTTCAGTCTTTGTATTTATAGCTATTTTTACCCTCATCCTTCCCAGTTCCCCTCAACTCTTGGCAGCTGTAGCAATCAGCAAAAAAAGAAAAAATAATCTGCTGAAGGTGAGATAGGGGGGCACCAGGTCTCAAGAAATCCACACAGGGTTGATGTGGCTTTAGCAATAGGTTAGATCAGAGTTCCCAAACTGCTAAGCCTACGTTTTCCATGAGGAGTTTATTAAAGCCATAAATGAGGGTAGGTGGGCTCTACCCTCAGAGGTCCTGATTCAGACAGTCTGGGGTAGGCCTGGGAATGCATATTTTTTAAAAAATTTATTTCATTGAAGCACAGTTGATTTACAATGTTGTGTTAATTTCTGCCGTGCAGTAAAGTGATTCAGTTATACATATATATGTATATATATGTATGTATATATGTATTTATATACATTCATTCTTTTTCATGTTATTTTCCATTATGGTTTATCACAGGATATTGAATATAGTTCCCTGTACTATACAGTAGGACCTTGTTGTTTATCCATTCTATATATAATAGTATGCATCTGCTAATCCCAAACTCCCAATCCATTCCTTCCCCTTGGCAGCCACAAGTCTGTTCTCTATGTCTGTGAGTCTATTTCTGTTTTGTAGATAAGTTCATTTGTGTCATATTTTACATTCCACATGTAAGTGATATCATATGGTATTTGTCTTTCTCTTTCTGACTCACTTCACTTAGTATGATAATCTCTAGGTCCATCCATGTTGCTGAAAATGGCATTATTTTGTTCTTTTTAATGGCTGAATAGTATTCCATTGTATATATGTACCACATTTTCTTTACCCATTCATCTGTGGATGGACATTTAGGTTGTTTCCATGTCTTGGTTATTGTGACTAGTGCTGCTATGAACATAGGGGTGCATGGATCTTTTTGAATTATAGCTTTGTCTGGATATATGCCCAGGAGTGGGATTTTTGGATCTTATGTCAGCTCTATTTTTAGTTTTTTGAGGAACCTCCATACTGTTTTCCACAGTGACTACACCAATTTATGGGAATGTGTATTTTAACATCATCCCCATGTAATTATTCTGCATACCTATGTTTGAGAACCAAAACTATGATTTTCTTTTGAATCAGACTGAGGTTGGGTTTCAACAATTTCATTTCTTTTGTTCCTGCAGCTGATATTATTGCCCTCATCTGGTTCATCACTTTTAACTGTAGGTTTAGCCTGTGTGTGTTTGTGTGTGTGTGTGTGTGTGTGTGTGTGTGTGTGTGTGTGTGTGTGTGTGTGTCTAGGACCAATCTTGGCCTAAATAGAAGAGATTTGAGTATGAGTGATATTAAATATATTTAACAACCAGCAGTGGAGGCTGTGGTTCTAACACATGGCCATGCAGGGACAACTCCAGGGAAAGCCTGAAGGGTGGCCATAAATTGGGAGAAGGGATACAGTAGATGCCCACCATTTGTCCACTGGGAGGCCCGTGCTGCTCAACAGGACTGCATGTGGAGAGAGCAGAGCACTGGAGAAGGGGCTGGTTGACTATTGGACCAGGGGCTTTGGGGGACGGGTTTAGGTGTTTGGTTGGAAAGGGGAAGAAGGCATTGGCTGAGGAGGAGAGGGACAGCAGGAAGTAGCTCATTACCAGCCAGTATGGTATTATTTCAATGTATTAATCAAAGTATTCCAGCAAGATTTCTGTCCAGTATTTAAAGATCTTCATCCTAGTTTCCTGGGGTTTAGTAATAAATCTCCCTTGTTACCATTCTGGCACCCCCAATATTATGCCCTCATTCTGAAACCTTGGTTTTTATGCTTACGTCCTTGTTTGATAATCTGCCCATATTTCGGCTCCTGTAGAACTGAGGCTTGCCTTTTTTTTTCCTAGTTCTAATTGTGGATGCTGGATCCAGCCACCCAGCTCCCAAACCACACGAAGCAGCTGGCACCCAACTGCTAAGAGGCTTTCCTGAGCCTGACTCCCAGCCAGGTCCCCACTAGCTCCTCTCCTGTGTCCCAGCCCTGGCAGGCCTGCCCCTCCAAGTCTGGCCTCATGCCCTGCAGATAATGAGGCTTTGCCCAGCAATGTTCCAGGCTTCTGAGACTAGAGCAAAAGAGGAAAGGAGCAGTTCCCCTTTCTTGTTCAAAAACTTGAGTTAATTTTTTTCAAAACCGAATGCAATCTTGAAGCCCAGAGTCTAAAAAGGTGTGTTATTCTGTCATCAGCCAACATATCATAGAAAGATAAACAATCATACAGTGGATTATCCCAATGATCCATTTAGTTTTTTCTTCCTATCACTAAAGGGGAACGCCCCTGGTTTCAATACAGAAAATTAATCAAACGAGGATATAATTACAGAGGATAGTCATAGCGCATTTTAACACTTCAGAAAAAAGAGAACTTGTTTCCAAACAATAATGTAAGTGACTCATCAATGCAGATCACACACAAACACAAAGGTGGGAATGCAAGTGTGAGCACCTGAGCTGGCCTTAAAGGTGCTGGTATGAAATATTAAGATTAATGTTAGGATGGGACCTTCCCGCCTCTTTACCTGGATAACATTGGACAAACTGTCTGCTTATTGTTCTATCTGATAGTTGATTTCTTTTACTTATTGATGTGTAGTGACTCTTTTATATTAGGGATGTTAACCCTTTGTGATATGAATGGCAAATATTTTCCCTAGTTTTTGTCCCTCTAATTTTGCCTGTGCTGATTTCTGCCAACACAAATTTTGATTTTAATATTGTCTCTCTATTTATCAATATATTTTTATGGCATTTGTTTGGTCATACATAAATAATGGCTCTAAAGTTAGTTTATAAATTCTCTTATTTCTTCAGCGGTTTATTGTTTTATGTTTTGCAGTATATCTTTGAACCGTCTTAAATTTATTTAGGTATAAGGTATGGAGAATAGATCCAACTAATTTTGGGGGGGCAGATGACTACTCAGTTTTTCCAATTCCATTTATTTAATAATCCATCTTTTTTATCCATGGAATTAAAAAAAAATTAGCTAATATTTATATAGCCATTATTATATGCCAACACTGTTTAAAGCTTTTTATATGTATTAACTTAGTTAATGCTCATAAAACCATTTGGGACACATACTGTTATCATTCCCATTTTACAGATGAGAAATCGAGGCAGAGAGAAGATAAGGAGCTTGTTCAAGACATGGATCCAGAATCCATGCTATTAAGCAGTGCACAATTCAGCCAGTGATACGATATTGAGTGATCCCCTTTAAAGGCCATGTCATTTTATTGCTAAAGTCTCCAGTAGCTTCCCATTATTCTTAGTATAAAAGGTAAGTAAGTATTTTTATTGTGGTCTACAAGGCTTGTCAAGATCTGGCCCCTGCCTATATCTGCAACCTTAATTTGAACTACTTGCCTCCTCACACATTACGTTCCAGTCATACAGACTTTCCTTTGCTTCTTTCCTACCCCAGGACCTTTGCACATGCTCCCTCTAATCTCAGAATATTTTTCCCTCCACTCTTTGTAGGCTGGCTTTTCCTCAGAGAGATACTCTTTGACCAATGTGACTAGAGGAGTTTGCTCCCTGCTGTTCTCTGTTTCAACTCCCTCTGTGTATCTTTCAAAGCACTTACCATAATTTATAATTGTTTTGTTTTCTTATTTGCATTTTGTCTAAACTCCCCCAAAATGTATCCTTCATGAGTGCAGCGACCATATGTATCTTGTCCTTATTGTATCCCCAACATTAAGCACACATTTATTGAGTATTTTAGATACTCAATAAATATTTGTGGAAAAAATGAATGAAAATTGCTGCAAATGGGGACACGTAGAAGTCAAAATAAAACAAAAATACATAACAGGATATTAAAGTGAATTATCAACTTATATCAACAAATATTTACAGACAACCTTCCACAGAACTGGCTCTTTTCATTTCTCTGCCTTTACCTGTACATCTCCCTCAGAGATTCTTTGATGTGTTATTTTACTCTGTTGTTTTGTATTTGTGTGTTTTTCTTCCTCTACCAAAATGTAAGGCCGTGAAGTCAAAGTCTGAATTAAGATGCTTTTGTGTCCCCTTTACTGAGCCCACTGACTGGCATGTAATAATAAAATTTTTTTTTAATGAAAAGGTTATATGAGGGGAAGATACAAAAAATTGTAACTCATGGTCCCTGAATTAAAGTAGGTTGTTTATTATAAGAGAGACAAGATGACACAGTAGAATACATACATTAGAAGTAAAATAACATTCAAGATATAAAAAGAATTCAAGGCCACAATATAGTCATGTTTCTAGACTGTTCGTGACTAATTACAAATACCAAGTTGCTTGACTGTTCAGAAATTTGTGAGATCTTTTCAGTCTGGGAAGTCAGAAAGAATTTCCATAGAGAAGCCAGGATTTAAGTTTATTCTTGGGGGATCTAGGATTTGGATAATGTCAATAGAATCTACCTTTAACCGTTTACCACTAATGAGGTCTGTTTCTGTCATGTATTGACTTTTTTCCAAAATGGAAACTACTTAAAAGTCTATAGATTTCTAAACCAAGTAGGTAGCATTTTAATTGGTAATGTTATCAAATTAAGAAGTGAAATGAATATAAGGAAAGCAATTTAATAAGTGAATGCTTGAAGTAACTTTACAAGTTTATTACCCACTTCATATGAAAGAACTGATCCACAGAATTTTACCAGATAAGAATATACAATTACCATCTTTCACTCTCAAGGGGATAAAGAGAGGAACTGCTTTGGGTTTCGATTATTCCACCTCTTCAAACTTACTTCTGAGTTAAATTTTTAAGTCCATTTGGGCTGTGAGAATGGTTATTTCTAAGACTGGAATTCTCTGCATACAATAGGGCTCATTCCTTCCGCTGCGGAGGACAAGCGAACATCTGTGTTTGTATGACTGAAAACATGCATGTGGAGAAATCCTGCCTCTGCAAATGGAGAATACTGAGCGAAGCAATTTCCCTGCCAGGTCTCTGTCAGATTTTCAAGAACTAAATCAGGTCAGTAAAGTTGTTGAACAAGGTGAAAAAGAAAAAAAGGTGTTACAATCTCAACTTTTCAATTTAGAGATTGTATCTGAAATTGGCTAACTACCATCAAAGGAAAATACACTGATAGGCTCAAGGCAAGGATCTACCTTGATTAATATATGTCTGCAGGATGTATGTCAAGGGAATGCTTGGGATCAAGACAGTTCTCTGGAGCTCAGTTGGAGGAGTAATGGGGTGTCAATGTGGGTTCCAGTTACGTTAGGGGTAAGCGGAACCACGTTGAATGGGTTATGCATTGGAAAGTAGACAGTTCTGCTCTTCAGTGCCCTTGTTTTGAGGTATCTGGGGGCTTTTGTGACTGTTCTGGCCTTCTCTGTGCAGAGCCCGTGGTTTTCACCTAACACAGTCCCCCAGGCGTTCATTCATCCGTTGCCAAGTCACCACAAATTGCAAGGGGAAAGGAAAACACAGCTCAGTAGAAAGAGTTAAGGAGCAGGTAAGAGGCTTGCTTTCTAAGCCTAGATGAATAACTTGCTGAATTAAGACCATATATTCATGAAGAACATGCAAGAAATGTGCCACCTCAAGACACCAATTTGTACCATGCCGTGTTTTGACTTAGGAAGCAGCCAATTTGACACGTTTGTGAAAAGAAAGAGTGTTGATTCTTTCAATCATGAAAACCACGTGAACTTCCAGAGCTCTCAAATCCCCAGGTAAACAAAAGAGTGTCTTGTGTTATTTTCTCAGTTGGAGTCTGTTTAGAATAAAATTGAGCTATTTCCCCAATGGCTAAAAAGCAGTCATTGATCATTATTCAAACAAGGAAGAGCACGTAGTCTCCTCAACTTAAATCTGTTAACATCTATAATTTCTTAAGGAGTTAGGTTATGTTTAGACCTATTCATCGTTAAAGAAAAACTTTTTAGGTAAATAAGACCAGTGAAGATTTCCCACCCATTAACAATGTCTCTATAGGGTTTTCAAATGATTCATATAAATGAGTAAGCTTCATGCATTAAATTTTAATCACTAAATATATCTGATTTTAAATAAGCACTTCTTGTTATTCTGGGCAAGTATCCGAATTCCTGTTTCCTTTGTTTTTCTAAAATTTTTTTTAATGTTGAAAATTTATTTTTAAAAACATTGTGTATTGTTTTGTCTCAGCGTGTATATGCCTGGTTAGATGGGTTCTCATCAAAGTATGTTGGGAGTTGCTGTCTGAAGTGATGTCAAATTAAGTTCAAAAACATCAGCTTAGCTGGCTCTTTGGTATCTTGTAGGCGAAAAAGTCATTAGGTGTTGTAATTTCTTTCTCTTTAATTTTTTCGGAGACTTGTGTATATATAGTCTAGTCTAGTTCAGAAAAGAAGTAACCAGCCTGGTGGGAAATTATGGTTTTGTGCTTTGTCTGATTTTAAAAGATGTTAAGTCTTCTCAATTAAACATCTTGACTATTCTATTCACATTAGCAATGGCTGATAGTCCATGATGATAACTTTTATTTATTGAATTCTTAGATGCTTTATATTTTTTTCATTAATCTTCCCAAGTGTCTCAGTGAAGAAAGATGTATTATCTCTATTTTGTATGTGAGGGTTCTTCAGATTTAGAAGAAGATTAAGTAACTTTTCCAAGGTGTGTAGCCAGTGGTGGAGCTCAGTTTAAAATCCCTGCCTTTAAGTCACAAGCTCTTGTCACTACTCACTGATTCTTGAACTTTCAGATTTCATGAACCAGCAAAACTTCAAAAAGCAAAAACAAAAGATCCTTAACTGAAATAAGGTTGACAACATTTTTTTTTTTTTTTTTTTCCTGCGGTACGCGGGCCTCTCACTGTTGTGGCCTCTCCCGTTGCGGGGCACAGGCTCCGGACACGCAGGCTCAGCGGCCATGGCTCACGGGCCCAGCCGCTCTGCGGCATGTGGGATCCCCCCGGACTGGGGCACGAACCCACGTCCCCTGCATCGGCAGGCGGACTCTCAAACACTGCGCCACCAGGGAAGCCCTGACAACATTTTTAATGTCCAAATAAATAGAAAATAAAAATAAATGGTTATCACTGTTTTGTGAAAGCAGTGGTGTTTAATTATATTTATTATATTTAAAAATGTTAGCATATAACATTATTTCATATTAGCTTGTGTTTCTGGAAGGCCAGGAAGTTGTGAATACGGCTGATTACTTATCTGGAGGGAAAGCTTACTTTGAGCATGTGTGTAGTTAATATATCCCAGGACATTTCAACCACAAAAAAGCAAGAAGGTCACATCTTAGAACAAAGAACAGTTCTTTCTGGGAAAGGACAGTTGGTAAGCTTACACCAACATGCTTATGTAAACACTAGTCCACCTTATCTTTCTCATTTTTTTCTAAGACTGTTGAAAACTGCCATGGGCCAGTGGAGGTCTGAGGACAAGCATTTGGGAACCATGTAAAACAAAACACTGCTTTCTTCACCTGTGTTTTCAAGATAGGGAGACAGAAGGATGGCCAGGTATAGATTTCAGTATCACCTTCTGGATCTATGATGTAAGAAATGACTATTGCCAATTTGGGGACTGCAGCCATTCTTCGGTATCTTCCACAAGTTTCCCTGTGTTATCAGAAAACACAGCTTTTTCCCCATTCCCTAAGGCAATAGACTGAATTGGGTTTTCCTTTGCCTTTTATTGTTTTCAGATGTTTGCCAACTCTCAACTGACCATTTTCTTTCTCTGATAATTTGAAGGAAATTACAGTCCCTGCACACAGAAGGCCAGAAGTGTCCCCTCAACTCTCTAGATAAAAAGGGACTGTTTCTTTCAACTCTGGGATCAACTAAACAATTGAAAAAAGGGGTAACTCCATCAATAGGAGCTGGAATGATAACTCCATCGCTAGAAACAGCCACAGTTAACATAATAAGTCAGTTTCCAAAGTGTATATGAACCCAAGGAAAAGTTTTCCTCAGTGTCATTGTTAGTTAAATTAATTTAATGACAATATTACATATGTGCAAATATAAAACTAAGTATAAATTATTGATGCTTACAGCTCTTCTAATTATAAAACTGAAATAAATTTACAAACTGAATAAGAATAAAACTCTAAAACCCGGAAAACTCAAATTAACAACTTTAATTTGATGTGACAATGAAGTTTTGTTGAAATTAAATTGTTCCTCCCAGTATGAATATGCTCCTGACTGCCATGGTGCAGGTTTTGGAATTTGTCATGCCTGTGTAGTTGATGCAGTACAGTGGTCCCCAAACGTCCACCATTTTTTCATTTAAACAATGGAGAAACTTCGTATCTTGACCTCATTTACTTTCATTTGGCATAAATGCATCTTTTATTTTATAAATCTACCTCCTTTTTCTTCTCACCAGTCTATGTTAATTGAAATACTACTTGGCGGCAAAGAGACCTTGAACATGAACACAAAGACAGTGAAATAAAGTTGCATTTTCAAAAAAACTAAGTACAAGGGCCATTTCCTATCTTTATATCTCTACCACTTAGAACAGGACAACAACATACGGCAGGGCCTCAATAATATATGTTGAATGAATGAACAAATGAATATCAGTTCTGATAGAAGGAAGTCATGATTTAATGCCCACTGGTTTGGGACAGAACTGGCTATAAACTTATGAGTGTAGGGGAAAAACATAATTTTCCTCTACTTCTCTGAGTTCTTGGCTGAGACCTCTATAATAAAAGACAAATTAGCAAGAGAAAAACAGACAGAAGTTTACTAACATGTATAGCACATGTGTACATGGGAGATACCCAAGGAAAAACGAGTAACTCTCTGAGGTGGCTTAGAACTCCAGCTTGAATATGACCTTCAGCTAAAGACAAAAGAAGTGAGGTCTTTATGTGATTCTACTTTGTGTTACAAGTTTCTGTAGCAATATATTTTTCTGTATAGTTTTTGCACTGTGTCAATGTGTGATTGTGGTATATGGTAGAGAATCATGGAATATTTAAGCCGGGACATTAGTGCTTGCCTCTCCAGAACCTTCATTTCATGGATGTCTCTCAAGAGAGAATATACTCATCAGATTTCTTTTTGTGCACAAAGAAACATGACTCAATGGCACACCAATATAAATAATAAATGCTATTTACAAATAGTAGAAAATCCATATGTTTCAGGGGGATATAAAAGAGCTTTTCAAACCATAGTGACGTATCAAAATAACACAGAGCGGATAATTTTTGTGAAACATTCCAGAGATATTTGGTAATTTCTTTGTCCTATATTGTAAAACAGTGCAATTAAATTCAGTTAATTCTACTAAAATCCACTTAAAATTATTAAATATTTTACTGACTCAGTCAGTACTTTTGTCCCTAGGATGTGTCAGCCAAGGATATGCATGATCAGTGGGGCTATAATCATCTCCAAGGGGATGAAAATTTGCTCTTGTGGGAAGGGGAGCAAAAAAGTCTTAGGTATTAAAATGGTTTGTGGCTCTCCAAAAGTCAACCCCACCCAACAAAATCTTATTCTTTAGCATTTAATTTCTCTCACTAGAGAGAATTTAAATTTAACTTCATTTCTTTCCCTTATGGGAGTGCTAATGAAAAAATGGCTAAGAAACACTGTCCTATGGGTAGAGCAATAAATACAATAAGTGGAAAGTACCAGAGGAAGTGATGGAACACTTCCTTCTGCCCTGGGTGGATTGCTTCTCTGTGTGTCCTCATGGGGCCGCTCTTCTCTGACCTGCCCCCACTCTGACCTTTCCCTCTGGTGTCCTAGTTTGAAATACAACTTTATCCTCTATGCCAGGACTTTTCCAGGTCCTCTCCTTGTCCCCACCCAGGGTGAGCAGACTGGGGCTTCAGACTTTAGCTCCAGGAGGGGTGCCTGTCTTCCTCCTGCTAGAGAGCACTTCCTCCCAGCTCCGGCTCAAGCCAGAACAGGGACTGTCACAGGTCTCCGCCTGGTGCCACTCTGGTTGTCCCTGTCTTGCCTGGGGTGGCCTCCACTTTCCAGCCAGTGCTCCGTTAGCAGCTGAATAGGTCTTCCTATCACTGACTGAACCTCCTGGATGCTTTGGTTCTGCCGTTCATCCTTTGAACATTTGAAGAAAGCCGTTTTGATTACTCATTCTTTATCAATTAATAACTGAAAATTCACCTTCTCTTTGTTTTTGGCGTATTTGTATACTCCAGTTTCTTTATCACCTTCAGTTTGGCTGGTGTGTCTTTGTCTGAAGTTATTATTTGAATCTTTGCTCTCATATGAATGGGTAAGCTCTGGACTTGTTCATTTATAGTTCTGGGCCCTCACACAGTACTGGTGATAAAAAATTTTTTTTAAATCACTAAAAAATCAAATGAAATGTTCCGCCTTACTGCATCTCCAAAAACAAAGTGGGTGGGAAGAAGTTTTGGATGGATACATTAGGTAACTTCACATGCCCCATATGTAGGAACGAATCACTGCCCATTGCACATGTGGCCCATACTGTCCTAACTGCCTTGTGAGTGGCCAGCCTATTCAGATGGTCAGTGTGGTTGTGGGCCAAGCAGTGACCTGAAGTTGGGAAATCAAACTGTGACAGTCCAGCTGAGACCCTTCTGCTATTATATAGTTGGGCAACTGGACACCTGCCTATCCAGGGAAGCCTGAAGGTTGTTTCAAGTTCCTGAAGTGGTGTCAGGCTTCTCTCTGTTTCCAAAGTCAATGATTCAATGTGATTGTGAGCTCCCACTTACAGATAGATTGGGTTCCAACAGTTTATTTCAAAGTTAGTTGTTCTGAACTTGAAAATAATTTTTCCGTCAAAAATAATAAAAGGGGGGCTTCCCTGGTGGCGCAGTGGTTGGGAGTCCACCTGCCGATGCAGGGGACACGGGTTCGTGCCCCAGTCCGGGAAGATCCCACATGCCACGGAGCGGCTGGGCCCGTGAGCCATGGCCGCTGAGCCTGCGCGTCCGGAGCCTGTGCTCCGCAACGGGAGAGGGCACAACAGTGAGAGGCCCGCGTACCGCAAAAAAAAAAAAAAAAATAATAATAATAATAAAAGGAACAAAAGGCCAACCTGTAGAAATCTATTCAAATTTAAACCTTGATGAAATAATGTACATTTGTAATGAAAAGCAGTAGAAGAATCAAATATTATAGTTTAGAAGGGAAGATCGTGCTTGCAACTCCATGAATTATGACTGAAAATAACCAAAGTCATAAGAATAGTTTCTTATTTCTATGACATGGCTTTGACAATGGCATTTTTAATTATGTGAGGATGAGAAAGAAGGAAGTTGGAGACTGTGGAATTACTGAGAGGAAATTCTAAGGACATTGAGAGGCTTTAGACGTTAAAGAATAATTTTACTTTAAGACTCGACTTTGACATCCATGTTTTACCAGGACCAATCAGCCACCATAGGGTTCATTTTTAATCATGAAGACGGAATGCAGAGAAAAAGAGGGAGAGTGTCCTAGGTTGGGTTTCCTGGAATTCAGAGTCTGAGATAAAGATTCATGTATGAGTTTACTGGGTAGCACACTCTGGATGAACCCCGGGGAGGTGGGGAGAGGGCAAAGGACTGGGGAAGGGGGAGGTTGAGCTGAGATGCAGTCACAACCAAAGACTCAGCTGATGCCATGGGGAACCATGGACCAGGTACAAACCCTTCAGAGTTGTCCCATCTCGAGGCAAGAGGCTGAGATTTTTATCTGGTCCTTGACAACTCGCTGGATATTGGTTACTCCCAGAGAAGGGGGAGTGATCTTGAGCAAGGTGACTTTCCACCCAAGTGCAGTCCCTGGAAAGGAACAACCATGACAGCCATTGGCCACTAGCACCTCCAGCCATGGGGGATAGGTTCTTAGTCCTGAAATCAGTGTCCACTACAAAGCCAGGTTTCTTTTCCTGAGGTGATTGGGTAAGAATTAAAGAAAAGAGGAAAAGCATGTTTATGTAAGTGTATGTATATAGGGAAGAGAAAGATGATCTGTGGGAGAATTAAGCAAACCGTGAGCTGTGGTAGCTGAGGACAGCCTGGGAGCAGCTCTTGCAAGGTCCTTTGGTGGGGGGGTGGGGTTGGGAAGGAGGTATGGTGGAGGGTCCTGGTCAGGCTGCAGGCTGTCCTTGCAGTTTAGCTGCTGGTGAGAGTAAGCTGGATTGGGGGTGGCAGCCCGTGCCCCAGTGTTGAATGCAGGGGAACTTGGATCAGGTTACATGCTCTCCCTTGGGGGGGTCCTGAACATATAAGCAGGCAGAAGCCACTGTGGTTGTTCCAACATTTTCTGGAATGGGACAGACCAGTTTTCTGGGGAAAATCAGTTTTACTAACCAGTTTTTAGAGTTTTGTGACATTGTGTATCTTTCTATAAAATAGTGCTTTATGGCAGGCAATTATTTTTGATGCCAATATGGGACTCAAAGTATTTCTTAATTTTTAATTGTGCTATGTTTTAAGGGTTTTGTGATACCTTCTGAGCCACGTGGACATGCTGGGTATTGTGGCAAAACTGGGTGGGAAGTTTTGGACTCTCTTGTACAGAACATTGACTGGAGGGGACAAAAGAAGTAAATAGCATGGTCCTTGCTTTTGAGGAGATGGTTATTTAACTTTGAAAAGACAGAATGCAAAGTAAGCTGCTATTTCTAATGTCAGGGAGTACTATATTCTTCTAGAAAAACCTTCTCTTGGGACTCCCCTGGTGGCGCAGTGGTTAAGAATCTGCCTGCCAATGCAGGGGACACGGGTTCGAGCCCTGGTCCAGGAAGATCCCACATGTGCGGAGCAATGAAGCCCGTGCACCACAGCTACTGAGCCTGCGCTCTAGAGCCCGTGAGCCACAAGTACTGAAGCCCACGTGCCTAGAACCTGTGCTCCGCAACAAGAGAAGCCACCGCAGTGAGAAGCCCAGGCATCACAACGAAGAGCAGCCCCCATTCGCTGTAATTAGAGAAAGCCCGCGTGCAGAAACGAAGACCCAACGCCGCCAAAAATAAATAAATAAATTAAAAAAAAAAAGAAGAAAACACTTCTCTTAAATATGGAGAACACTGAGTGGGAGATAGCAGAGAGGAGGCAGGCAAAAAATCATCTTTCTTTCTCTATCTAGAAGGATAAACAGCCTGAGCCTTCTGGAGTGAGTTAACATGCTATTTTATACAAAGTCCAGGAAATCGCAGGTTTTTAAGTATTGCCTTCTTGTTTATTCAGTCCTTGTGGTGCTTTGGAATGTGCATTTCTCAGATATTTGAGAGGCATTCTGTAATGTGTATTCCAGGCATTGACTTTTAGCTCGTCCTTTGGGCTAGTCCATCTGTAATTGACTGGTGTACTTTTCTGGAATCTAAGTTTATCTTTGTGTAGGAAATAATTGCTTGATATAGGTGACCCTATTTTGTGTTTCTTTGTTTCACTTTGTAAAAGAAATTACCACTTGTACAGTTTGATTTTTTTTCTTTTTTTTTAACTGAGCTCTTATTACTTGACAAATAACATGTTTGCTGCCTAGGAAATGACTTCCTCTGCAAATCAGCACTTGGTGGGAACGGCAAAGAGAAATGACTAGGACTGAGAAGGCATCTGTTTCTCTTTATCTCTTGTTCATTCTTCATGGGCTCCAGAGAACCATTGCAAGGAACCTACACCAGCCACTTTCCAATTCAGTGCACTGATTATGCTGTAAGCCCGTGTTTATGTTTTCATTCCTGCTGATATGGCTGTGGGTACTCTAGATAAACCTAAGATGTGGGAAAAGTTTATCTCTGAGTCCTCCTTCCTTCTCGCAGAAAACTTTCTCCTCTTGTCTGTCCTTTCAAACTCCAGGCTTGCTGTCACAATTTCTCCTCTGCCCTTCCATCTAGACCACTCCATAGGCAGCAGTCCAACCTTCTCACCTGGCTTTCAGTTTACACTTCTGCTGTTTAAACTTTCTCTGTTTGGGTTTCATTCCTCAAGGCCTCGTTAGAAGACTGGCCAGTCCTTCTCATAAATCAGTTCATGCCAAGTTGTTAATAGTTGATAAAAATCAACCCCAAATATGCACCCACTTGCAAAGAGCCCATTCCATTTTAGCCGACTGGGATCTTTTTTTTTTTTTTTTTTTTTTGCGGTACGCAGGTCTCTCACTGTTGTGGCCTCTCCCGTTGCGGAGCACAGGCTCCGGACGCGCAGGCTCAGCGGCCATGGCTCACGGGCCTAGCCGCTCCGCGGCATGTGGGATCTTCCCGGTCCGGGGCACGAACCCGTGTCCCCTGCATTGGCAGGCGGACTCTCAACCACTGCGCCATCAGGGAAGCCCCCGACTGGGATCTTTAATGCCTTACCTCTGTCCAGGCCTCCCAATATGGCCTGTGCTTAGGGAAAAATTCACAGAGTATGCATAACATACTTTCCTGGAGTTTCAAAGTTACTTGAAGATTTTTTTGGGGGGGAACCCACGTTATTTTTACATTAAAGCAAATAGAGAGATATATTACAGTAGAAATCAAAATTCCCCATATCTTAAACATCAAGCATGAGAAACAAGACATTTTTAGTTTGGGTAAACTGCTCCGGGCTAGTCTCTAGATCCCCTGGGATTTGTTTGCACCTCTTCTCCTTTCGAGGATTCTTGGATGAAACACTGAGAATCAGTATCTTAAGCCAAAGTAGTTTTCCACTCTCAAAATTCTAGGCATTTCAGGAGGTCAGTAGGGAAGACTTTTTTTCGTTTTGGAACTTCTCTGATCCCTTGTCCAGATATGGGATGTATTTGGTGGGCCAGTCCTGTGGGCAGGAAGGCATTTTTCAGGGCTGAACACTTTTTGAGTCTCTCTACAAAGTTATACTTGGTTCTGTCTGTGCTCTCGCGCCAGGTGTCTTGGCAGGTGAGTTAGAGATCCGAGCGATGACATTTAGCAAACAGATGACATAGAGCTGCTTTTTTAGTTTACATTTTGAGGTCAGATAAGATCCTTTAGGTACTTCTCTATAAAGGATATTTTACGATTGTTGAATTATTTACTCACAGTAGAAAAGTGAATGTCAAATGAGAATGAATCTTCAGTGAACTTTGAATGTAGCTTTAAACTTTTAAATATGTACATTTGTTTTATTGTATAATAAATTATGTTCTTTAAAGAAAGAATGAGAACTACAATGGGAAACTGAAAAATTAATGGGATTATTTATTTATTTATTTTTGTTGAGAGAACTTTCTAGAAAGGAATTATTATAGATTTGGGCAATAGTTCAAATTATTCATACTTTGTTGCTTTAATGTCTGCTGGATCCAGCTATGACTTCATAGCTCATGCGCTTTCTTTTCAAAAGGGTCAAATTAATAATAAAGTCCAAACAAGAGTCATTTCCTTTTAAGAAAAATTTCCATTTTTATATTGTTTTCAACGAATAATTTACTGTAACTATTGATTGAAATATGCTTACCATCTTTTGCCAGAAGTACTGGGGGAAAATTATATTTTATCTTCCTACAAAACTGGAGAGTAAGCATTTCCTTAGAGATTACAAGGGGTTTTTGGAAAGAGCCTTATCCCAAAGTGGTTTTCCTATCTTCATGTTTCTTCATGAAATCTACTAGGAGAGATTTATTATTCCAATTTAAGCAACATTCTGGGAGGAACAACCCCTAAGGTCATTTATCAATCACTTAACTCTTAGTGCTAATTTGTTTATCAGCAGCTTTGCCATTTTCAGTTAAGAGCTATTAAGAATATCTATTGTCAAGTCAAAAAGCCCACTATTTTAATCCCAACATCAAAGGAAACAAACAAACAAAAAATAGTAAATAACTGTAATTGTACAGCTTTAACAGAATAAGTTCACCTTTTTGTTCTCCTTCCTGTCTTTGTCCGTTTCCACACACATTTCTTTGTGTTGACTCACTGTGCACCTCACTAGTTGAGTGGGTTGGGGGCAGTGCCTCTTTGGTGGCACGTCTGGATCACAGAGGAAGACAAAGCAGCACAGGGGACTGCCACAGTTTTCTACCACCATGGCTGCTCTCCATGGCTCCCTCTTGTTCTGTTCTCTACTTCCTTTCACTTCATCCTCCTCCCGACCTACCTTCTGTTTGTAGGTGAAAGTAAATTCAAGTTATCATTATTTGTGATTTTTTGTAGGTTTACAATTATTGGAGATTTCAAGTTGAAATTGCAAATCAACCACCCAAACTAACTGCTGGCTTTTATTTTCTTTCCCCTACTCCCCCTGAATCCCACACCCAACACAACTCACATAAATGAATTACCTTTCACTTGCCAAGCAACTTGCCAAGCAACTTGCAGGACTGGGAAATACAGACATGACTAACCCTTGGTCTCTACCTTAAAGTGACAGAGTAAAGAGATCATTACAATGCTAGAGGTATAGTAATGAATGCTATCTTCCAGGAGAGCAAAAAAGGAGCTAAATTTGCAAAGATAATAAGTATGATAAACACTGGGATAAAGCATAATACAGGAGGCCGTGAGTGTACACTGTAGGAGCCTTAACCTAACTCTGTGGAGAGGCCCAGGGAAGGTAACAGTTAAACTGGCTTTGGAACTTTGGGAAGCTGGGTGGAGAAGGACATTTTAGGCACAAATGAAGACCCTGAAGTGTGGAAGAGTGATGGTGGGCTCTAGTTCAGGCCTCGGGGCCAGAGGAGAGTGTGAGGGTGCTGAGTCGCATGTTGTCCAGGGTCTGGTATTCTGTTAGGTGGTTGTGTTGTTATGCTATGGGCAACAGGGTTCCAAATGGAGATTTGGGGACACAGAAATGACATGGCCAGTTTTTTGTTTGTTTGAAGGGGGAGCCGTTCTGATGTGTAAGAGATGGGCAGGGTGAAGGTGGCACGGGGGTGCCCAGTGGTCCTATAGCCCTTTCCTTTGTAGTGAATTTCTCACTACCTGCCCTGCAGTGTGGTCCTTGTTGAAGAAATGAATGGACTGGTGCTGCACCTGAGCTTAAGGATAACTCCGATCTTGAGAGTTGCCCTTTGTAGTCCATAGGCTTATGGGTTTTTGATGACTTATGTCAAAACATCAAGGGCACTAGGTCAGTCCACTCAGTCCTCCTCTCTTCCCTGCATCATGGGACAGGTGGCCAGGAAAGGCAAACTGGACGTTTAAAATCCACTTGGGGGAATCACCAGAGATGCCTTTTCAATTCTGGGCTAAACCTCCTTGGCTTTAGCATCCATTCTGAGTCTTGACTCTGTCCTACAGACCTAAAGACTGAGGTTGGTCTTCCTGGCCTGACTTTAGGTCTTCTCTAAAGACTTTGGGCAGTGCCAGTTCTTGAGCTCCTTCTATGACTCAGGTCTCAAATACATCTGCTGTCTCACTCCTGATGTAACTTTTGGGCCCAGATCCTGGCTCCAGGCACTGAAGAGTGCACAGGTCAGACCTGTCCCAACCTCCTCACCAGGGAACATGCAGATAGATCATACCTGTCCTGAATTCATTTCTCCTTGTGAAGATTTATTCACATTGTTCAGAATTGAACTGTCCCAAAGCTCTCTTTCAACCAATCCCTCTCTTTCAACATACCTCCCGGAGTCACCCTCTCATTAACCCATCTTCTCCTCTAATAATCAATCTAGACCAATCTCTTTGAACCATTTTTTTTCTGCTGGAAAATCGTATACTTAAAACATTTGAGATAATTCTGAACCACAGAAAGGAAAAAAAAGTTTGTCTATTAACTGGAATATAGTATCCTGTTTTGGGCACACTATACCTCTGTACATTCTTCTTAAGGATACTTTTTAATGGAAAATTTCAAATATATGCAAATTAGATAAAATAGTATAGGGACTCTGTGTCCTCATCATCCAGCTTCAGTAGTTATCAACAAATGGCCCAGTTTATTTTACCTATACCCCAAACACTATTTCCTCAGCCCCAATTGTTTTCAGTGAAATCCTAGATCTCCTATGATTTTATACATAAATATCTAAAGTTAAGGACTCCTTTCACAAACCTAACCACAGCCCCAATATCACACCAAAAATCAATAATTTCCAATATAATCAAATAACTTGTCTATTTTCAAATTTCCTCGGTTGTTTCAGATTTTTTTAAAATATTTTTTCGAATTAAGATTTAAATAAGGCCATACATTTTAGTTGATCAATAGATCTCTAACCTCTTTTGGTCTACAAATTCTTCATCTCCATTTTATTAGTTTTTTGGTAATGTATTTGTTGAAGAAACTGCGTAATTCATCCCATAGGGTTCTTCAGTCTGAATTTTGCTAATTGTATTGCCAAAGGACTGTTTAACATGTTCCTGTATGTGTTAGATGTTGAGGCTTAATCAGATCCAGGTTCTTTCCTTTCTTCCTTCCTTTCTTTCTTTCTTTCTTTCTTCCTTCCTTCCTTCCTTCCTTCCTTCCTTCCTTTCTTTCTTTCTTTCTTTCTTCCTCCGTTCCTCCCTTCCTTCCTTTTTACTTTCTTTTCTTTCTTTCTTTCTTTCTTTCTTTCTTTCTTTCTTTCTTTCTTTCTTTCTTTCTTTCTTCCTTCCTTCCTTCCTTCCTTCCTTCTTTCCTTCCTTAATTTTCTTTCTTTCTTTCTTCTTTCTTTCCTTTCTTTCTTTCTTTCTCTCTTTCTTTCTTTCAAGACAGTTTAAGTGGTGTTGTGTACTTCTACCAGTCTTCTTTTGGTAAAATTGGCAACCACTGATAATCACTGCCAAGCTCTATTAATTAATAAAGTGTTGCCAAATGATCCTATCTAAACTCTATAATCCCACTTTCATTTAATTGCCTTATCAGCTATTTGGTTACTCTAGTATAGTTTTAATAGGCAAGGCCAGATAAAGGCCTAATTCTTCCCCTTAATCAGTTTTCAAAAACATTAGTTTGTTAGCACCCTTCAAACGTGACCCGTTAATTTAAAAAAAAAAAAGATCATTATGAAATAAGCATATTTGATGTGTGTTCAGTCACTGCAGTCATTATCCTTATTGATGCTCCAATGTGTCCCTCTTTGAGCAGTGAGAAAATATTCAAGTTGTTTTCTGAGTCTTTGAGCAATCTCAATAACGTTTGGGAGCTTCCTTGTGTTATGGTCTGACAAGGTAGTCCATTATCCTTTCTCAGACTTAGAATCAGCCATTTTCCCAAGGGAACATGATTCCTTTGAGTTGGAAATGATTGATAGAAACAGCAGTGACCTAAGGCTGTTCATTGCTCTTGGGTTGGTCATTGTTTCCAGAGTTTTTCAGAGGACAGAGTTAAGAAATATGTATTTTTAAAAAAATAAAATAGATAAGTTCATGCTGATAGTTCTGGTTCAAATTTAGGACAACAGGGGATTAACTTATGGATCTTACATTTGTATCTCCTTTCCCTCCTGTCAAGAATCCTATTGTTTGATGACACCATCACAAATAATCATTTTTTTAATCTCACAATACTCAAGTAACAGAACAACAATAACTACCACTAGCATTAAGGATTTGATAACTGAAAGCAGTTTAAGAATTGTTTACAGATCTTTTGATCCTCAGGGTCTGTCCTAATAGGGATGTATAGTCAGTTTACAGTGCTTCCAATACCTCCTCTGTGTGGTTTTGGCCCCTACTTGATACACAGTTTCATTCATGTGATAAATTTTGCTCTCAATTTTTAAAAAAATTTGTGCAACCACAAACCTGTTTTATTATGGAAGACTTCTCACTTGCTAAAAATATTCACAAGAGCAAAACCAAAACAAAAAACTTGACATGGAAGCAACCTAAATGTCCATCAACAGAGGAATGTATAAAGAAGATGTGGGGCTTCCCTGGTGGCGCAGTGGTTGAGAGTCCGCCTGCCAATGCAGGGGACACGGGTTCATGCCCCGGTCCGGGAAGATCCCACATGCTGCGGAGTGGCTGGGCCTGTGAGCCATGGCCGCTGAGCCTATGCGTCCGGAGCCTGTGCTCCGCAACGGGAGAGGCCACAACAGTGAGAGGCCCGTGTACTGCAAAAAAAAAAAAAAAGAAGAAGAAGATGTGGTACATATATACAATAGAATATTACTCAGCCATAAAAAGAATGAAATAATGCCATTTGCAGTGACATGGATGGACCTAGAGATTTTCATGCTAAGTGAAGTAAGTCAGACAGAAGGAGAAATATCATATGATGTCCCTTATATGTGGAATCTAAAGAAATGGTTCAAAAGAACCTATTTACAAAACAGAAATAGAGTCACAGATGTAGAAAACAAACTTATGGTTACCAAGAGGGAGAGAGGGGGGAGGGATAAATTGAGAGATTGGGATTGACATATACACAGTACTATATATAAAATAGATAACTAATAAGAACCTACTGTATAGCACAGGGAACTCTACTCAATACTCTGTAATGACCTATATGGGAATAGAATCTATAAAAGAGTGGATATATGTATATGTGTAACTGATTCACTTTGCTATACAGCAGAAGCTAACACAATATTGTGAATCAACTGTGCTCCAGAAAAAATTATTACACTAAAAAATAATCATAAACTGTCATAAGAGGTTCTTAATGCTGAAAAAAAAATCCCACAGAAAACAAACAAACAAAAAGCCTACCAAAGGCTATACTGGTGCACCTTTAGCCCTTCTGCAAACATTCTGTGGTCTTTGAATTGCTGCAGTCAATTTTTAAGGATCAGCTTTATGTTTAATTTTGTTATATAATTATGTAAAATATCTATATTGTGCCAAACTCAAATCTACAAATCGAGGTATATTCAAAGAAGTCTTGTTTTGTCCTCTGTCCTCTTTATATAATTTTCCAGAGGTAACCATTTTTTAAAAAGTCTGTTAATCCTTCCATTGCTTTTTATTAAATGAGCAAGTACTTATAAGCATTCATATCTTTGTCCTCCTTCCTAATGATACACACCTTTTTACAGTGGCCTTTTTCACTCAATGATTTACTTGAAGATCACTCCAGAATAGTGTAGAGATAATCCTCATTCCTTTTGACAGCTGCCTTGTGCTCCATTGTGTGGCTGTATCTTGGTTTCTTCAGTCATTCCTCTTTTATGGACATTTGGGTTTCTTCTAAGTTGTTTAATTTTACAAATTGTGTTGTGATGAATAGCCTTGTGTATCTTTTTGTATTTTTGCCAGTGTATCATTGGGTTAGATTACTAGAAATGTGATTGCTGGGTCAATATCTAGCAGAAGAGATATCTCCAGAAGAGATTAGCAAATTTCCCTCCAAGAGAGATGTCTAATTTTGCATTCCCACCAGCAGAGCAAAAGTGCGTACTTCCCAAAGCCTTGTCAAAAGTGTGTGTTGTCAAACTTTTGGTTTTTTTCCAACCTTGTAAGTGAGAATGTGTATCTCATGAAGTTTGAAATTATACTTCTCTCATTAGCAATGTTAAGCTTTCTGTAGGTCACTTACATTTGCCTATGAACTGCTTCTTAGTCCCTTGTGACAATATAAGGTCCTTGAACTTCTCAAATTTTAAAAGCTGTTCATATGCTAAAGATATTTACCTTTTGTAATATACGTTGCACATATTTTTCCTAGTTTGTCATATGTCTTCTTTTTATATTATTTATAATGCTTTTCACATGTAAAGGTTTTTTTCTGTAAAGTGTTTTTTTAATATTTATTTTTTTAAAAATATTTTTTACTTTGGCTGCGTTGGGTTTTAGTTGAGGCATGCGGATCTTTCATTGTGGCGCAGGCTTCTCTCTAGTTGTGGTGTGCGGGTTTTCTCTTTCTAGTTGTGGTGCACGGGCTCCAGAGAGTGTGGGCTCTGTTGTTTGCAGCACGCGGGCTCTCAAGTTGAGGCACGCGGGCTCAGTAGTTGTGGTGCGAGGACTTAATTGCCCATGGCATGTGGGATCTTGGTTCCCCCACCAGGGATCGAACCCGAGTCCCCTGCATTGGAAGGCATATTCTTTACCACTGGACCACCAGGGAAGTCCCTCTCTAAAGTTTTACATCAATTTTTTTAGTCCTTTCTCTTTTTGCATCTGGATTTTGGGTCATGGTAATGAAAAATTTTCCCACTCTCATGTAATATAGCAATTCATTCACGTTTTCATCTCATAGTTGCATGGTTTCATTTGATTACATTTCTGATACATTTGGAATTTATCCTATTTTATGATGTGAGAAATGGATTCATTTTTCCTGTTTGAAAGAGTTTTCTAGTTATGCCAATACCACTTACTTAGAGGTCTATCTTTTCCCCACCAATTTGTGATATTAGTCTTATCATATGTTCACTTTTCATATAAGATTGTATTCCTTGCAGGGTTTTGTACTCTATTGAAAATATTACTAAAAGTTTTGGCTGAAGTTTGAGTTTCAGTTAAATGAATCAGCAGGTCCTGTGTTGCCCAGAGTACAGGGAAGGTATAAAATTCTGTTACCCATTGAGTGTGCTCAATAAAAGTTCCGAAGCATTGTAGATGTTTAATAAGCATTTGGTTGCATCAGTGACTCATTAAAAAGAATAGTAAATGGTTAAATAAATTATTTGAGGTATATATTTTGAACAGGACAAGATTTCTATGGAATATCAATTAGTAACAATGCAGTGGGAGACAGTATAATGGGAAGAAACTAATATTGAGGTTTATACTCAATCTACTTAGAAAAAGAATACAATTGTTGTATATTTTAAAATGTGAAACTCTGAGAACTTGTGTGTAAATCAAAATAAAATTAGATAATTTTAATTAAATATATCGAAAAACCTTACTGCTGTATTTAAAAGACACCAGTGAAGAATCCTTTCATGAAGGGATTAATCTTTTTGGATTGTGTATAATTGTGTTTTAAATGAGATGTTTTCTTGGTTCACATTTTGATGTGTAAGATTTTTTTTTATAGTGGGCCACAAAACAGAGTATAACAGAAACAATGACCATTTATTGTTTTGAGAATGAAAGTAATGAAATGAAAAAGAATTCATCTAGATCTTTATTATACCAGGAAGACAAGTGCATAGACACCACTGTCAAGACGTCTTGGACATATAGCCTAATTAGTGCTTCCAATCTAGCTTAGAAGTAAAAGCCAGAACTCTGAAGGTGTCATCCTAATTCTTAAAGGATTTTTCACGTGTAGTTCAACGTACAGCACTGCAAAAGAAGTTAGTTAATAGTTTCGTAAATAAATTTCTTTAGGAGGTGCACAGGGAAATTAAAGAACAGGAAAGGAAGGAAAAGCATTAAGTGAGAAGGAAAAATGACAAAGCTGAGAAAAGACTTCATCTGGCTCATGACTCAAAATTCTTTTTCTGGCTCTGGTCAGAGTGTACAAGAGGAATCGACAAAGCCAGTTCTAAGCATTTGGGGAGAGAGCAGCTCTTCATATAGTGTAGCTCTGCATTAGGTCACTGGTTTTTCTTGCTCTGAGATGTTTAATCAAGAGGTATGAGAGGGCTTCCCCGGTGGTGCAGCGGTTGAGAGTCTGCCTGCCGATGCAGGACACACGGGTTCGTGCCCCGGTCCGGGAAGATCCCACACGCCGCAGAGCGGCTGGGCCCGTGAGCCATGGCCACTGAGCCTGCGCGTCCGGAGCCTGTGCTCTGCAAAAAAAAAGAGGTATTGGAAGTGTAGTTTCTCTTTTTATAATCCTGAGAATCAACAATAAAAAATGCAGAGAACAATGAGATGATACATAGCTTGGGAAGAGCAATCTACTTTATTTTCTCTTAAAGCTTAAAAATATTTTCGTTTTAATGATGAGCCAAGGTTTGAATTGGCCCAATAAATATTTATTTGGTTTTGCCACCCTTACTAAGTATTTTTAACTTCTTGGTTGGATATTTTCCATACCTTTCTTTTCTCTCTCTTGAAGCAGCCTTTGGATTCAGAACATTGGTTGCACACCCGAGGGGTCTGAAAGTAATTTGAATTAAGTTTAACTTTAGAACATACGCTAAACCTTTTAGATTTGGTTACGTTTGCCTCTGGGGCACTATTAGTAAGACTAATTTAATGCCAAAAATATTCTGAAGAGCATACTTTCCCTACTTCTTTTCATGGTTCCTTTCTATCTAATGGATCAGTGAATCTGTGCAAGAGTATTGTGCTCCAAACTTGCCCTCCTCATCCTTCCTGAAGTTTGAATTGTAATTCCAGCTCTTAAAAGTGGAAAACTTCTTCAAACTTCTTTGCAAATTATTTTTCACAGCTATGAGAAAAATCACGGCAAAAATGTGGAGGTGTTAGATGGCTTATAGATCCAATAAAGATTTATGTGTGCTGCATCTAAGTTGAGATGTCTGGCAGAGAGGTCCAATGAAGGCCAGCAAAGCAGGTGGGGAACATAAACAGTCTTTTTTAGTACTTTTTTGCACAACTTAAATTTGCTACAAAAGCTTTGCAAGATTCCATTGCTTTCTTTTTCAATGGGGGGATAATTCTGGTAGGGCTTTTCTCTGCATCTGGGAATCTTACCCTGAGTTTTAGGTTTCGACTTAAACAAAATCTTTACTCAACTTAGTGTCCTGAACTTTTCAGGTGTTGTGTTGGTTTGAAGGCAAGAAAATAGGATATTTCCATTCACTAGTTCCCAGAGGAGCAAACGTTGCTGCTTTGAAGGGGTGTAGGTTATAGGACTACCATGTGCTTGCCTCTTTGATATATTTTAATTCATTGTCAAATCAGCTTAAAATGAAATACTAGAGACTGTTTTAGGGGTAATAATTTTGAAAGAGGAAAACCTTGGGGCTAGGACTAGGTGTGGTGATAATTTTTTATTTTATTTTTTCGGTACACGGGCCTCTCACTGTTGTGGCCTCTCCCGTTGCGGAGCACAGGCTCCGGACGCGCAGGCTCAGCGGCCATGGCTCACGGGCCCAGCCGCTCCATGGCATGTGGGATCTTCCCGGACCGGGGCATGAACCCATGTCCCCTGCATCGGTAGGTGGACTCTCAACCACTGCGCCACCAGGGAAGCCCGTGATAATTTTTTAAAATTATTTTATTCACTTATTTATTCATGTATTATGCATATAATTATTAAACACCTATTTTATGCCAGGCACTGTGTTAAGTGCTGGGAATAGAACAGTGGCCAATATGGTCATAATACCTGCCCTTTATAAGGCTAGTTTTCAACAACAGTCAGACAGTTAAACAAGTAACAACATATAGTGCATAAACATTGTGATATAAGATGCTTATCTACTTGATCGTCCATCTGGGACTCCTTTGAGGGGGAAAGGGGGAGTTCTTAATAATTATGCTGGGCCAACAGATTTAAGCTGAGATCACCCTGGGCAAACTGGGATGTGCCTAACCTTAGGGTTAGGGGCTCTAGAGGTTATTATGGGATTGTGAAACAGGAACACTTAATCTGGTCTGTGTGTAGTGATGGTGGGGACAGGTTTCCAGAAGAAACTGATGTTTAAACTGTTACCTGTGTGTCTCCTTCCGGTGGATTCACCCCTGGGATTCTCTAAAGACTGCCAGCACTTTTGGGGACTAAATACTTTCTTTTTTTTTTCTGCCAGTTGAAAAGAGGGAGTCTGCTACCCCAGGTCAAAGTCTGAGAATTAAGTGTCATTGGTCCTGACTGGCTTGATTAACTCACGCACCTGCCTCTGGACAAATCACTGTGAACAAGGGGATGGAATACAATGATTGGCCTGTCCACGTGGTGGGGGAAATTTAGGGTCATGTTAGGAAGGGGAAATCGGTTAATAATAAAGCAATACTTATATAGCATTTTTTACGTGTAAGCACTGTTCTAAAAGCTTTATATGTATTATATTTTTAAATCTTCTAAAAACGTTTTGAGCTGGAATTTATTATTATCTTCATTTTACAGCTAAGGAGACTGAGGCACAGAGAGGTTAAGGAACGTTCCCAAGATCCCACACCTGGTAATCGCTGAAGTCAAGATTACATCACAGGGAGTTGCCTCTCAGCCATTACACTATCCTGCCTGGACATCTCGTGCAGCAGAAATTTGGTCTGAGTCAAGTGAGGAGTGTGAATGTGAATGGGGTGAAGTGCTGCTTTTATTAATGGTTGGTTTGCTTTCCAAAGTCAGAAAATGCAATAGTAATCACAACTCCTTCCCCAGCTTTATTGAGAGATAATTCCCATACCTTACACTTCACTCATTTAAAGTATACAATTCATTGGGGTTTTTTTTTTAGCGTATTCATAGAATTGTACAACTATCCCACAATCAATTTTACATTTTGATTTCCTCCACAAGGAAGCCCCATATCTATTAGCAATCACGTCCCATTTTCCCTCTTTCCAGCTCTAGGCAACCACTGATCTACTTTCTGTCTCTAAAGATTTACCTATCCTGGACATTTCATTTAAGTGGAATCATGCAGTACGTGGTCTTTTGTGAATGGCTTCTTTTACTTAAAGTTTTCAAGGTTTACCATGTTTTAACATGTATCAGTACTTCATTCCTTTTTATAGCCTAATATGCCATGGTATGGATAGAGCACATCTGGTTTATTCACTCATCAATTGATGGATATTTGGGTTATTTCCACTTTGTGTATATTATGAATAATGCTTCTATGAACATTCATGTATATGTCATTTGAGTGAATGTATATTTTCATTTCTCCTGGGTATCTACTTAGGAGTGCAATTGCTGAGTCATATTGTTTTCCATAGTGGCTCTACCATTTTACATTCCCAACAGCAATGTGTGAAGGATCCAATTTCTCCACATACTCACCAACACTTATCTGTTTTTTAAAAAAATTTTTTATATTATAGCCATCCTAGTAGGTGTGAAGTGACATATCATTATGGTTTTGATTTTCATTTCCCTGATGGTTAATAACATTGAGAATCATTTTCTGTGCTTGTTGCCCATTCGTATATCTACTTCGGAGAACTCTCTATTTACATCCTTTGCTCATTTTTAATTGGTTATTTATCTTTTTATCATTGAGTTGAAATAGTTCTTTACCTTATTCTAGATACAAGTACAAGATATATGATTTGCAAATATTGTCTCCCCTTCTATAGGTTGTATTTTTAATTTTCTAAGTGATGTCCTTATCTCTACAAAAATTAATTTTGATGATTTCCAATTTTTCTATTTTTTCTTGTGCTTTTTGTACCATAACTAAGCAACCGTTACTAATCCAATGTCACAAAGATTTATGCCTATGTTTCCTTCAAGAGATTTATAGTAGTTTTAGCTCTTATATTGAGAGTTTAGATCTATAAAACTATAACACAATAACTATAAAACTATAAAATTTCTTCTAAACACCACTTTAGCTGCGTCCCATAGGTTTTACTATGTCGTATATTCATTTACACTCACCTTAAAATATTTCCTAATTTTCCTTGTGGTTTCTTCTTTGATCTATTAGTTATTTAGTATTGTGTTAATTTCCACATATTTGTAAATTTCCCCAATTTTTTTTGTTATTAATTTCTGATTTCACTCTATTGTGGTTGGAAAACACTTTTTTATTACCGTAATTCTTTTAAATTTATTGTGGCTGTTTTATGACTTAGCATTAGTCTATACTGGAGAATGTCCACGTGCACTTATGAAGAAGTGTATTTTGCTGTTGTTGATTGGACTGTTTTATGGATGTCTGTTAAGCCTAGTTGGTTTGTGGTGGTGTTCAAGTGTATTTCTTTACTGATCTTCTGTCTAGTTGTCCTATTCATTATTAAAAGTGGAGTGAGTCAAGTCTCCAACTATTGTAGAACTGTCTATTTCTCCCTTCAATTCTGTCAGCTTTTGCTTTGTGTTGTCTTTGAGTTTCTGTTGTTAGGTGTATATGTGTTTATAATTGCTATATCTTTTTTTTTTTTTTTGCGGTACGCGGGCCTCTCACTGTTGCGGCCCCTCCCGCTGCGGAGCACAGGCTCTGGACGCGCAGGCTCCGCGGCCATGGCTCACGGGCCCAGCCGCTCCGCGGCACGTGGGATCTTCCCGGACCGGGGCACAAAGCCGTGTGCCCTGCATCGGCAGGCGGACTCTCAACCACGGCGCCACCAGGGAAGCCCCTATTTGCATCTTTGAATCTAAAGAGTATCTCCTGTAGACAGCATATAGTTGGATCTTGTTTTTTTTAATCCAGTCTTACAATCTCTGCCTTTTGACTTTGTTACATAGTAAATTCACATTGAATGTTATTATTATTACAACTGGATTTATGTGTGCCATTTTACTCTTGACTTTTTCTTTCACTGAGGTCTCTGTGAAGCTATCTGGCCCATTCGATATTACACTAAGTTGTTAGGCTTCACCAATTGCTGGCTGATTTCTCTGTTGTTTTTGACATGCCTGTTGTATAACTTGCTCCACCGTCTCATCCAATTAAATTCAGGTAGGAGTAGTTTTTGAGGTCAGTCTTTGAGGTTTGTGCTGACCTGTGGAGTGCTCTTCTTGGCTATCTATTTCCCTGGCTTTCTCTTGTTAACTGTCTTGCCTGTGGTTTAGTTTTTATTCTTACAGAGTCTCCTTTTAATTATTTACCACCAAAATTTTCATTGTTTTTGAGAGCACACTTAGGCTTGAACTTCCCCACACTCTGTTTACAATAAAGTCAGTTCTTTTAGGGAGAGTTTTGGAACCCTTTGTTCTCATGGATCGTCTTTCCCCCTGAGCAAAAATCTCTGAGCCACTGCTTCGTGTGCTGGGCAGGAGGGAGGAGCCTCTCATCTTCTTGGCTTGCTTCCCCTGATGTGGAACCTCTATCCTAAAAGTGAGCTGGAGGGGATGATAACTGGATCCCTAATATTGACCTGCCACATCTGGTATAGAGCCTCTGCCCTATGAGTGGGGACTGAGTGGAAGATGGGAAACCTCAGCCTCTAGCCACACTCACCAGAAATTTAGCCTTTCCAACTTGAAGTTAGAGGGGATGAAAAATGCTGGTGCCCTGCTCCTCCCAGTGAGACGCCATATTCCTTAACTGGGGAGCAGGGGGAAAAGGAACCTCACTTTTTGGGAGTCTCATTCAGAATGGAACTTCCCCCATGGTGAGCTGGAGGCGAATGGTAATTAGCAGGTCATGGCTCAAGTGCCAGAGACTCACTGTTCTCATGATTTAGCAGATTTTCTTGAATAAACTTTTTTTTAAATGTTCTATATGGGCTTAGGACAATTTCTAGAGATGTTAAATGCTTCTAGAAATAATTTTCATCAGTTATGATTGTTTCATGGGGAATGGATCCTCAGGGCTCCTCACATGGTCATTCTGGAAGTGGAGCCTATAGCTACTATTTTTTTTTAACGTAGTCTAAAAATGCTCATGAATGTGAAAGAAACATTTCAGACTGGAACTATGCATTGGAAAACTGAGAGAGGTATAAAATCCCAATAGTGAATGAAGAGGTGTGGGTAGTGGTCAAGGTTCTAGTAGGAAACAGATGGCTCACACAAAAGATCATCCAAAGAGGACACTTAGGAACTTCTCTGGTGGCACAGTGGTTAAGAATCTGCCTACCAATGCAGGGACACGGGTTCGAGCCCTGGTCTGGGAAGATCTCACGTGCCGCAGAGCAACTAAGCCTGTGTGCTACAGCTACTGAGCTTGTGCTCTAGAGCCTGTGTGTCACAACTACTGATCCCATGTGCCACAACTACTAGAACCTAGAGCCTGTGCTCCACAACAAGAAAAGCCATTGCAATGAGAAGCTCATGCACCACAATGAAGCGTAACTAGAGAAAGCCCATGCACAGCAAAGAAGACCCAATGCAGCCAAAAATAAAATAAATGAATAAATTAAAGCAATCATTCATAAATAAATTAATTAAATAAAGAGGATACTTAAAAAAATGTGTGGGCTGCTATATTTAAAATGGATAACCAACAAGGACCTATGGTACAGCACAGGGAACTCTGCTCAATATTATGTAACAACCTAAATGGGAAAAGAATTTGAAAAAGAATAGATACATGTATGTGTATAACTGAATCACTTTGCTGTACACCTTAAAGTAACACAACATTGTTAATTAACTATACTCCAATACAAAATAAATAGTTAAAAAAAAATGTGTGGACAAAGTTAAGTCAGACGCCAAGGGATGATGACAGGGACTGGTACCAGCAGGAAGTAGTGCCTTTCCCCTCCTCGTTGGAAGGAAGGCAGGAAGAAGATAGAAGAAACTGGTGCAAACTGGAGCTCTCTGGTGAGAGGTCCCACCAACCAGGAACAGTGGTCTTGTGTTAAGGATTGCAGTCACTGCACAGCTGATCCTGGGAGGGAGGGAGGAAGGAGGCTGGTGTGGGAGGAAATGAACTTCTGGAAGTGCTCACTCCTCTCTCCCTTTGATTTCCTGCCAGCCCCTCTCATTGGCCAAACCTAATGGAAGCCAGAAGACAAGTGAGCTAGAGTGATGTTATCCAGAGTGTAGCCTCCCAGGGAACAAAATGGGGCCGAGTGGAGATGCATCTACGGATACTAATGAGGGACACCCAGCCCAGTGGGCTTCCCTGCATGGAAATGCCAATGCTGTGACCTTCACTGCTCTGATGACTAGATCCTTTCAGAGAACAGTGGAAAGAAGGCACTGACTGAAGACTGATCTGCTTGTATTCTCACATCCCCCAACATGTGTCTTCATCAGAGTCCACAATGCTCACCCTCATTTTATTCATGAATCACATGTTCAGGGCATGAAGAATGTCGGAGGCAACTTTAAGCATCATTTGAAGCCAAGGACATAAAGGAGTCAGCAGGGTTTGTAGAGCTCTTGGAAACTGGCATGGAAAAAGCTTCCTGTTTAAGGTATAGAATGAATAGAGGAAAACGGCCTTTGTTTTATGGATCACATCAGCTGTCGTATGTGTGGTCTAACAACTACATGCACTTAAAAGGCAAAGAGAAGGGAACATTTGTGAATGATCTCTTTACACTTAGCGACAGTCGAAAAATATTCTGCAACAAATTACCCAATACCCCACCACCAGTGGTACTCAAGTGCCTGAGTGAAAGCCCACAAAATAAGCTGGAACAACTAACGCAGGCTGATTTGTATGTGTATAAACTGGTGAATAGGCAAATCACTGCCTCCAGGTTCCCTCTTCCATAAGCCTGGAGAGCAACCCCTTGGCTTGAGAAAAAAAGATGGGAATGACAGCGTTGTCAGATTACTGTGGTTTTGCGCAGGCATTTGCTAGAGTTCTGCCAGGAAATTACCCTGAGTCTCAAAGCTCCCACTTCCTCTCCTACTACTTCTAGTTTTTTTTCCTTAACAATTCTTTTCTTTTTATTGTTCCGCAGTCTTTCTTCTACCCTCTGCTTCTGTCACCTCAACAGGGATGCTGTTAGCCCATTTCTCTTTCCAATGACCCATAAAACCTTGTCCTGATGTCTGGTGAGATACTTCCCTGGCACCACCCATTCACCAGCACTGTCTTCCACCTGGTGCAGGAAGGCCCTTTCCTGGCAAACAAAGCCCCCACTTGCCTTTTTATGGTCCGAAGTAGAGCTGCTGCCCTCTCCCCATGCATTCAGCCCTACTCCTCTGGAACGTGTTAATGCTAACAGCAGTTGTAAGTAAGGCACAGCTTTTCTTTCTCTAGAAAGGGGTTGGGGGGAAGGGGAAAAAAAGAGGGAGAAAGGAGAAAGGATCAAGTGCAACTGCAATAAGGGCTTTGGAGCCTTTGGGCCCCAGACAGGAGATCATATTTTAATACCTGTGGCTGAAACTGAACCATAAAACTTGGAGAAGATTGTAAATGCTTTGTTTTACAAAGACAACACAGTCTGACTATGGTTAAGGAAAAAATCAGTCTGACACTTGTTAAAATGGTAAAGAAGACTTTATTTAGGACTATTGCCATAGATGTCAAGACTATCTCAATAGAAGAGAGAGACTGTGCTCAACTCTGAATACAGCAAAGACAGATGGGGACTTGCAGCCAATGCGCAGCTTGGGGTGGGGCAGTGAATGGAAAATTACTAAAGGGAGACATCAAGGGTAGGGAGATTCTTGCTGAAGCAGGCCAGATGATAAGATGTCATGGGTGGAGGATGAGGAATTTGATCAGATAAATTGACTTGGCTGGATTCTTGCTAAAACTGGGCTAGGCAGGCTAAAGATAAGGCTCAAAGACAAGGCTTAGTTGAAAAGAGGGCTCAGAGGAGCCTGTCCAAAGTTTGGACAAGGAGAGAGTCTTATCCAGTATAGTGTTAACTTGCTAAGTGTAACTTGGACTTGTAGCCCTGTCTTTGTGTCAGTGACTGCATTGACTTAATACACAGTTACACACAGTCTTCATTAAAAGAAAGCAAATACTGGGGGGGAATCCTACCTCCTATTGATTAAGCAAGCTAACTTGTAGGAACTTCTAGTTTCAACCAGCTCTATCCACTTCCTTGTCCTCCTTGCTTTGCTGCAAGTGAATTATTGCATTATAAGCTGTGAGATTCTGATGTGTGTACTGTGTCATGTCAAAATAATATATAAAATAGGGTTCTAAGGGATGTAGTAGAACCTTTGGAGATGCATGCTAGGTGACACAGAAAGCAGGTTGGAGGTTTTCTTGTAGACACAAACTTAGTGGTATGGTGTGGCTAAGGCTCCCCATGTATGGTTGGGAGTTAAGCCAAATCACAGTTGACACGAAGAGGGAGAGGTCTCATTCTGAACTCCTTTGGTGCTCAATCAATACCCAAGTCACAATCTCCACTAATCGAAGATGTCTTGGTTTCAGCAGGAAGAGATGAGAATGTACATGTATGTTTATAAGCTGGTCTTCCCTCAGTTGACCTTCTGAAGTCATAATGCACATAAAATTTCACTGGTAAAGACAAATATACAGTAAAGGTAGTAGATCAATTACTTATTAAACTAGTAGGAAGTTTAAAAGACAGAAGTGGTAAAACCATCTGTGTCTATAATAAGTGGTTAAGAGATACACAAACCAAAAATATGCAAAATATGATGTCAAAAACATTAAACTTGGGGAAGTGAGTAAAAATTCAGGGTTGTTAAAATGCATTTGAACTTAAGATAGTAGCAACTTAAAATAGTCATGCATATATACACACATATTATATATAGCTATATATATACTATATATAGCTATATATAAACCTCGTGGTAACCAAAAATCTATAATAGATACACACAAAAAAGAGAGAAAAGAATCCAAACATAACACGAAAGATAGTCTTCAAATCACAAGGGAAGTGAGAAAAAGAAGAAAAGAGCA
The DNA here is from genome assembly GCF_963455315.2 of Globicephala melas. NCBI lineage: Eukaryota > Metazoa > Chordata > Mammalia > Artiodactyla > Delphinidae > Globicephala > Globicephala melas. Next base: position 21,487,584 of record NC_083320.1, read on the forward strand.
AAAAGAACTACAAAAACACCCTGAAAACAATTAACAAAATGACTGTAAGTACATACCTATCACTAATTACTTTTACTTTAAATGTAAATGGACTAAATGCTTACTGAATGGATATAAAAACAAGACCCATATATATATATATATTGCCTACAAGAGACTCAGTTCTAAAGACACACACAGCCTGAAAGCAAGGGAAGGAAAAAGGTATTCCGTGCAAATGGAAACAAAAAAGCCAGGGTAGAAATACTTATATCAGAAAAAATAGACTTTAAAACAAAGATGGTAACAAGAGACAAAGAAGGACATTGCATAATGCTTAATCCAAGAAAATATAGCTATTGTTAATATATATGTACCCAACATAAGAGGACCTAAATATTAAGCAAATAGTAACAAACATAGAGGGATAAATTGACAGTAACACAATAATAATAAGACCTGAAACTACAAAACGTCTTGAAGAAATCATAAGAAGTATGCTCTGTGACATTGATCTTAGCAATAATCTTTTAGATATGTATGTCTATAATAAGTGGTTAAGACATTGATCTTGATCTTAGCAATAATCTTTTGGATATGTATCCTCAGGCAAGGGAAACAGAAGCAAAAATAAATAAATGGGACTACATCAGACTAAAAAGCTTTTGCACAGTGAAGGAAACTATCAACAAAACAAAAAGACAACCTACTGAATGGGAGAAGATATTTGCAAGTGATATATCCAATAATGGGTTAATATCCAAAACATACAAAGAACTCATACAATTCAACATCAAAAAACCAACAACTGATTAAAAAATGAGCAGAGGACCTAAATAGATATTTTTCCAAAGAAGACATACATATGGCCAACGGACACATGAAAAAGTGCTCAGCATCACTAATCATCAGGAAAATGCAAATCAAAACCACAATGATATATCACCTCATACCTGTCAGAATGGCTATTTTCAAAGAGACAACAGATAACTTGTTGCTGAGGATGTAGAGAAAAGGTAAACCTCATGCACTGTTGGTGGGAATATATATTGGTGCAGCCACTATGGAAAACAGTACGGAGACTCCTCAAAAATTTAAAAACAGTGCTACCATAGGACCCAGCAATTGTACTCCTGGGTATTTATCTGAAGAAAATGAAAACACTAATTACAAAATATTGCATGGCTGGACCTAGAGGGTATTGTGCTCAGTGAAATAAGTCAGACAAAGATAAATACTATATGTTATCACTTATATGTGAAATCTAAAAAATAAAACAACCGAATGAATATAACAAAACAAGAACAGATATAGAGAACAAACTAGTGGTTACCAAGGGTGGGGTAGTGGGGGCAGAGAAGGGAGGAGGGGCAAGATAGGAGTAGGAGGTTAAGAGATACAAACTATTATGTGTAAATTAAATAAGCAACAAGGATGTATTGTACAGCACCAGGAAATAGTCATTATTTTGTAATAACTTTAAATGAAGTATAACCTATAAAATATTGGATCACTATATTGTACACCTGAAACCAATATAATATTGCAAATCAACTATACTTCAATAAAAATAGAAACAAGGGCTTCCCTGGTGGCACAGTGGTTGGGGGTCCGCCTGCCGATTTAGGGAACGTGGGTTTGTGCCCCGGTCCGGGAGGATCCCACATGCCGTGGAGCGGCTAGGCCCGTGAGCCATGGCCACTGAGCCTGCGCGCCCGGAGCCTATGCTCCGCAACGGGAGAGGCCACAGCAGTGAGAGGCCCGCGTACCGCAAAAAAAAAAAAAAAAAAAGAAACAAAAAGGAAAGATGTATGTACCCCTGTGTTCATTGCAGCTTTATTTACAATAGCCAAGGTATGGAAGGAATTTAAGTGCTCATCAACAGATGAATGGATAAAGAAGATGTAGTACATACACACAGTGGAAGACTACTCAGCATAAAGGTGAATGAAATCCAGCCATTTGTCACAACATGGGTGGACCTACAGGGTGTTACACAGATGCAATATCAGACAGAGAAAGACAAATACTGCATGACTTCATTTATATGTGGAATCTAAAAAGCAAAACGAATGAACAAACATAACAAAACAGAGGCAGACTCATAGATACACAGGACAAGCAGGTGGTTGCCAGAGGAGAGGATGAGAGAAATAAGTGAGGGAGATCAACAGGTACAAACTTTCAATTACAAAATAAATGAGGCACGAGTATGAAATATAGGGAATGTAGTTAACAATAATGTAATATCTTTACCGTAGGTAATAAGGTATCATATGTATGTAATACAGTACAGTGACATACGTAACTGGACTTAGCGTGGTGATCATTTTGAAATGTACAGAAATATTGAATCACTATGGTCTTCACTAGGAACTACCATAGTGCTGTAGGCCAATTATATTTCAAAAACAGACGAACAAACAAACTCATAGAAAAAGAGATCAGATTTGTGGTGATCAGAGGTGTGGGGTGGGGTGGGAGGGAGAATTGGATAAAGATATCTAAAATGTATGAACTTCCAGTTATAAGACAAATAAGTACTGGGGACATAAGGTATGACATGACAAATATAAATCATGAAAGTTGTTAAGAGTAAACCCTTAGAGTTCTCACCACAAGGAAAAACTATTTTTTTCTTTTTCTCTTGTCTGTATCTAAACTATGGATGTTCTCTAAGCTTATGTGTTTATAATTTGGGATGTATGTGAATCAAATCATTATGCTGTATACCTTTACCTTATACAGTACTCTATGTCAATTATATCTCAGTAAAACTGGAAGGCAAAAAAAGAAGCACCAGCCATATAGGTGTGTTTTTTTTCATGCTCTGTAAATTCTGATGCGAATATTGATATTCAGTGTAGCTTTAGGTTTTACAGTGATTCCTACTAATGTAACTGAGAAGAGTTTTAGTCTAAGAGAAATGCCTAATTTGGCACTAACAGACCAGAAATACTACAGCAAAAAAATGAATTTCAGGAGATGTGATATTAGGGTTCCCAAAAGGAATTTCATCAAGAACCGTTTCATATCTCTTGATTATAATTTTTAATCTCTTGTTCATAATTAAATGTTTGAATTTGATCATAAAAATAGCTCTGATAAACATAAGAAAAGGAGGTGCTAAATCATCACATTTCACCTCAGATTGGGTCTCAGGGCACATTAACAAGTGAATCATTTATCCTGGAGATGAGTGGAGTATGGGGCATGGTGAAAAGTACAGGGGTTAGTGATTGCTAGTGGGAATGTGACATTTTGGTCATGATTTTTTATTTTAACTAATGGTTTATGATATTCTCTTGGGACTTCTCCCAACTCACAGGGAGAGTCTCCTTAGCACTGATCCCTGTAAACTGGCTGTGGAAGAGCCTTATCTAGGAATTGCTTTAGATAGTGAGAAAAAAGGACGCTGTTGTGGTATCACCCCTAATTGTTCAGCTTTGTTTTTCAGTGAATATAAACTTAACCCAGCAGATGCGAGAGGCACCAAAGAAACAGGAAGTCTTGAGAGGCTGGGAGCCAATTAGCACATATCTGTCTTTCAGGAGAGTTTGGGGTAAATCAAAAAGCCCTGGGTTTCACATCCATCACCACCTCCTCTGGTCTGCTTGGCGCTGCTGGGGGAGAGTGTAAACCAGCACAGCGCTGAGTCTTCATTGCTCAGAAATTATCCCAGATTTGCCAGGACTCAGGACTGCTCTGGGGTTATCACACTTTTCTTTTCTCCTTCTTCTTTTTCTTTTTTAATAAGAGAGGGAAACCTGGCCCTAGGATAAACCAAAGAAGGTTTCCTGGAGAACAGGGCTTTATTTATTTATTATTTACTTATTTATTCATTTTTATCTTTGGCTGCATTGGGTCTTTGTTGCTGCGCTTGGGCTTTTCTCTAGTTGTGGTGAGCGGGGGCTACTCTTCGTTGTGGTGCATAGGCTTTTCATTGTGGTGGCTTCTCTTGTTGTGGAGCACGGGCTCTAGGTGCGCGGGCTTCAGTAGTTGTGGCACACAGGGTCAGTAGTTGTGGCTCGCAGGCTCTAGAGCGCAGGCTCAGTAGTTGTGGCACATGGGCTTAGTTGCTCCGCAGCATGTGGGATCTTCCCGGACCAGGGCTCAAACCCGAGTCCCTTGAATTGGTAGGCGGATTCTTAACCACTGTGCCACCAGGGAAGTCCCTATTACACTTTTCCCTGAGAATCTCTTGCTGGGTCTGCAATGCAGTTAATTGATAGTCGAAAAGCAAAATCTCATTCCTGATGGGTTCAGTTACTCCGTGCCTTGGGGTGGAAACAAGTGATGGGCCAAGTAGGAATGACTGCATGGGCTGGCTGCTGCTTCTCGCCAGCTGTGAGAACAGGGGCACGTTGCTTAAGCCCATTCAGCATCAGCGTCCCAATTTGTAGTAAGAATTCTATTACCTTATAAAGGATTGTGGTGAAGGTTAACTGAGCTTCTGCATGGAAGGCTCTGAGTGCAACAGCTCTAGGGCCTTTGATAGGTGTGGATAAAAAATACCTCCCTTATCAGTAAACAAAGGATGTTGCAAGCCATCAAGGCATCAGCCACTGCAGCCGCCCCCAAGTGTGCACCCTGAGAAAAGCAGGATATTGACCCTAGATAGTTAAGGTGCACATCAAAGGAATGAATGGTAATCTTCTGATTTTCCAACTACCTGGTCTTTGTTGTAAAAACTCCTACATATCCTGGCTCTTCCCTCACCTCTTCAGAGCAGTCTCTCAGTGCTGTCTGAGAGGCTATGTTCCAGGCTTACGTCCTCAGCAAGTTTCCTGAATAAAACATAATCCTCAACCTTTAGGTTGTGCATTTTTTTCAGTTGACATAGGTCAGTGTCAATTACCCAGACAGTCCTATGTGCTCAGCTTTAGAACAGCCAGACCAGCTGACTTGCGTTCACTTATTCATTCAACATGCTTGTCTTCCCCCATTCAAAACTCTCTGCTGGTATATAAAATTTTGAGTTCTTTAGAAGAAAATCAGGAGAAAACAAATCATTCGTGGCTCCTGTTGACATGTGGGCTGGTATTAAGTGTAGAAATATCTCCATTTAAATGACTCCCTTTCTGACACTGAAGACACACGATTACCAGGCAAATGTTTTAAATCTGCTGCAAGAATGTTGTTTGGAAGACAACTAAATGTCTCGCTGTGGCTTTATATCCCTCAGAATCAGAAAAACAGCCAAAAAAAGACTAAAAACAAAACAACAAAACCAGCCTGAGCCATCTTAAGCAGGCAACTCTGCTCTCAGCTCCCAGGGCCTGTAAGACGAATCTTTTAACCCATCTGCTGTAGGAAGTTAGGCAAAGCCGTAGCTGGGGAAATTCAAAACAGCAGGTTTTAACTAAGGAATTTCTTCCTGGAAATTTGTGTCTTTATGTTGCCTGGCAGAACTGCCTCTGGCCCCAGGGCAACCCTCGAAGCTCTGTGGAATTCTGGAAATATACTCTGCCTTCCCCCGCTTCCTGGGGGGACGTGTAAGTGTATGAGGCTCAGCTTGTATTTTCAAACACCAGGCCAGGGCAGTCATTCCAGAGTAGAGGAGAGCTGCCCAGCTTTTTTTTTTTTTTTTTTTTTGCTTTTTTGGGGGATATTGCATACTTAGTGGAAAAAGTAGATCCTTTGAAGTTGGAGAGATATGAGCTCGAATCCTGGCACTCTGCTTTCTGGGTGATCTAAGGGAATTTCTTCATCTGTAAAGGATGGCGACGCCTACCTTAGGAGATGTCTGTGAGCATGAGATGAGACAACACATTCAAAGCATCGTATGTAAAATAGGTGCTCTATTGTATTTTTGTGGGAGGTGGGTTGGGAAGCACACAGAAGTCCAGATGTTGCATGATGTAAAGGAAGCCATGTAGTGTGAATACAGCCCACATATTTGTCTTGATATGGGCATCAAGTGCCCAGGCATGATGCAGTCATGACTCCCCGGTTACCTTTAGATAAAATGCACCTTTCCAGTAACATAGACTTTGGAACTGTATTTTTGGTACTTTTCAGTCTCCAGAACACAGAGGGTTAAGGGCAACCAGGAGGACTCACTTGAGCATCGCACTCTTGCATTCTGATAATGTCTCTGAGATTTAAGAATGTCAAAGTGTCTCAGATTCAGGCTCCAATACTACTCTTTTGCTACAAAATGACCCGGGGACCCCAGAAGGTGCTTCAAGGAGGGCCAAAGTGTTATTCAAACTACTATCTGGCTGAACACCAATCCCTGATGGCTTTTGGACTCAGGGTCCGTGAACTCTGGTAAAGTGTCTGAAGAACCTTTTGGACTCCTGGAAGATTAAGATTAAGGAGTGTCCATTTCTTATTTCCAGATACCACCTCTGGACCTTATCAGAAACCCAAGCTGAGAAGCCAGGGCCTGGTTAGAGCACTGGGTTACAGCTGTTGAGTGGGGCCTTATGTCACTAGATGGACTCATTTCTTTAACAGGCCTTTCTGGAAGTGCCTGATTTCCGATTCTGTAGACGCTCAGTAAGACGAAAGATTCCATTCTCTACCTCACCCCAAACGCTGTCTCCTTAAAGACAGACACACATTCCTCCTAATTGCAAGCCTGGGTGAATCTCTTTTGAAACAAGAGAGAGCTCTGCTTCCAGGGCTTGGCTTTCTACTAGATCATATCTCTCTGAACTAAATTTCCTTCCTGGGCAAACTGACTGAGTTGCTAGGGGTTCTCAACTCTACTGCCCTTCAGTATCACCTGGAGGTGCCTTTGAAACACCTAGGTTTGGATTCCCGGAACCCGCTCCAGACCTATTTAATCTAAGTCTCTGAGGATAGATCTCACCTTTTCCAAGGGAGTGCTGACGTACGTTCAGGTAAGGATGAGGTACATTCAGAGCTGTGTGAACTCCAAGCCCAGCATCCTTTAGAGGTTCCAACAAGAGAGTAGGAGAAAGAAACATCTCCCTCATAGCACAAAAAAGTCTCACTTTCATGTGGGAGAGTAGGCTTGAGGACATTTGTTTTTCTCCAGAAGGCTTCAAGAAGCTGAGAAAAGAGCAATTTTGTCAGAGAAAAGAGCAGAGTGTCAACGTGAGCTACTGCCAGCAAGACCCCCTAAGAACTGGGGGCTGGGCCTGTCTCTGAGCGAGCAAATTCCAACCTTGCCTTGATCACACTTATCACTCCCATTCTCTTCCATCTCAGTCCTAAAGGAGGAGACAGACACACAGATGAGTGAGCTCAAAGCACTCCAGCATGCTGAAAGGAGATGTACCAGGAGCCTCAAGCCAGTCCCCCTCTCTCTGGCCTGTGGGCATCAGATATGTTGTGGCACTGCAGGAGTCGCCGTCTTCTCTGTGGCTAGTTGGTGAGCAGTCCTGACCTTTGTTCTGCTCCCCGTGTCTAGCGAAACTTTCAGCTGCCCTCCAGCCCCAAAAAGCTTTCAGATGTTGGCTCAGGATCAACAACTGGGACCAGTAGCCAAGATCTTGACTTCATTCATGTATGCAACACATAATTATTAAATGAATGACTTTGCCATGGACAGAGCAGTTACCATGGGGGAAACCTACTAGAGAGATGACTGATAAAAGTCTGAGAGAGGGCATAGGAAACACGACTATATAAAAAGAAAACAAAGTCACCTAGAATTGACAACTTAAAAATAGCAAATGTATTTTAATCCTAAATGAGCACCGAAAGGATCCTGATGATGCGTAATTTATGCAAACCTATGCAAATCCAGGTGCCAATTATTCAGAAAAGGATTGGGTGGCATTTGTAAAGACCAGCCATACTCTAAGCTGTCACCTGCTTGCCTGCTTCTCCCTGGAGTCAAATTCAGACCAGATGGCAGGAATTAGAAATGAAGAAACCACCTTCCTTGAACTTTCACCTTCAAGTCTAATTTAAGCCTGCCTGAGCTTTGAAGTGGTGAGACTGCTTTGGTTAGCATTCAAGAGCTCTTTTGGGGACTGCAACGGACACTCATTCTGGAAACAATAATACCACCCCATGCGAACTTTGCTAGGCTCTTGCATGGGCTGCTGAAGTAATGTCTGTAAGATGCTTTGACTTTCTTACATAAGACAGGTTTATGTATTGCTAGAAAAGAGGCAAAACAGAAGGCCTCACAAAATAAGAGATTCCATTTCTTTTAAGGGAACAAATTACAAGTGTGTACATACACACACACACACACACACACACACACACACACATCCCATCACCTTAAAATGAGCCATGTACAATTCCTCCAGTGAACCCCAATTCTACCCCATTCAGGGCTAGCCGCTGATCACATGCACAGCATTGATTGCATCTCCTTCCTCTGTAAGAGTGTTCCCTCTAGACTACTGAGTCAGCATCATTATCCAAATAAACATCTGTTATATTTTGTTGTTAGTAATGATAATGACTAGCTGGGGTCACTGAGGATGGGCTTAATGCCTACCATCCAAATGGAAAATTTGAGAAAATTGGAAGCTTTAGAAAAACTCTAATTGTGTTTCCCTATGTACTTTCAAAAACAAGACTCTGCCTTACATTAGGGGCATTCTATTTTGTTAGAATGCTCAGGACACCAGCCCTAGGGTTTACAGAGTCCATGGAATTACACAGAATTGTTGGGTAGAGGAGGGGGGTTAGGAGCCTGTGCCAAGGACTTCTGAAGGCCTTTTAAGGCCTGCAGTGAGTTCATGGGATGCAAGAACCCAGCTCTAGCCTTTGGGCTGATAAGGAATGCTAGGATGCAGCGGCTTGTTTTGGAGTTTGGGAAGGAGGTCTTCTTCGGCAGATCAGTGCTGTAGGTCTCTCCCATGCCAGCTACATGAGGGGAGGAAGGGCTGCTGGGAAAGAGTCCACATGCTCAGGGACGCACCTCACTGTGAATCTGGCATGACCTGAAAGCTGTGCTCTCACTAAGTCAACATGGAAAACTTCCCCCAGGAGGATCGTGTGGTGTGAGGTCTGAGCACATGCCAACATGTCCATGGGGAGACGGAATTGCAGGATGTGATAGCAAGCAGAAGCTTCTCTGAGAACAACTAGTGTATTTTCTATTGTTGTGACCACCAAGCTCAAAGCATTCCATATGTCTCAGAGGCAAATGGCATATATTAGAGCTTCATTAAACTCTAGAGCAACTTCTGAAGTGAGTCCCCCTAGGTTTAGAATCTAGAGCTGGGAGACCGATCCTGGGATAGCTATTCTCTGAAAGGTGAATTACTTTCCTGAACTTCATTTCCACATGAAATGAGCATGTGTTGTGAGAGGCAAGGTGCTCAGCCCCACAGTTAAGTAGATGCCACAGCAAACTCAGATTGGTGAGCTCAGGAAACAATTCTGAGAGGGACTGGCTGTGTGGAGGAACTCTCTATTCCTGTTTCCTCATCTAGACAACAGAGCCGAGATGGGTCCCACTGTAGGGGGTAATAAGTACCCATTGCCTTTTTTCAAGTTTCCATTTGGAGGAGTACTTGACTTTTCTTCATTCTTTCAGAATCCTTATTGCCTCTTCCAAGCTTTGTTTTCTATGGGTATAACTTCTGGAAGAGACTAATGTCTTCATTTCTTACACTGTGGAGGGTTGACCCTGAATGGGAATAAAAGTGTAAATCGCCTTTTCCAATTGTAGGGCTGAAGACCATAAAATGCTTTGCAGTCATTAAGTGCTCCACCATTTTTAAGGATAATGCATTTTTTTTAAATGTCAGTTTTATACACAAAATTTGTCAACTAGTTACAAATATGCTTCACTCTGAAATTCTCTGAGGCTTAGCCAGAGCAGATGAAAACTTAAAAATAATAATGAAAGATCAAAACACCTCCATATAGCTTTCTTAACTCTATACCTACTCTTACTCTAAATCCAGAAGTATTCATACCATTGAGTCTGTCCCTGGGAGAGGTAGTATATTGGTTAGAAATGCTTTTGCCTGCAAGTAACATAAAGAATCTAAAAATGGCTTAAACAAATAGGAGTTAATTTTTCTTATATTATCAAAAGTCTGGAGGTAACAATTTTCTGATTGGATTGTTGGGTCAACATTCCAGGGAGTGTGTCTCTGTGATTTTCTTGACTTTTCCCTCATGGTTGCAAGATGGCTGCTGCAGTTCCAGGCATGAAGTCATTTATTCCAAAGAGAAAGTTGATGAGTATAATGGTTTTAATATATATCCTCTAATTCCTTGACATATCTCCCATTGAGATGCAGGGTCTATGCTCCCTCCCCCGACTCTGAGTGGGTTTGTGACTGCTTCAACCAGTAGAGTAAGGTAGAAGTGACATTACGTGACTTTTGAGGGTGGATTGCAAAGTGACACGCAGCTTCTGCCAGTTCTCTTGGAACACTTACTCTCTGGATGCTCCTTTTGGCACTCTTCTTCTTGGCATTCTCCTTTTCCAAATTCAGATTCCATACTGGGAGAAGCCCAATCTACATGGAAAGCCCATTGTAGGTGCTTTGGTCAACAGTCCTAACTGAGCCCAGCCTTTGAGTCATCCCAGCCAGGAGGCAGAGATGGAAGTGAAGAAGCCTCCAGATGATTCCAGCCCCTAGCCCTTTGAAACATCCCCAGATAAGAATCCAGACTTCATAGAGGAAAGATAAGCTATCCATACCACACCCCGTATAAATTCCTAACCCACAGAATTAATTTGTGAGCAAAATAAAGTGGCTGTTGTTTTCTACCACTAAGTTTGGGGTGGTTTGATAGCCAGCCGTGGATGTCCAGAACCAGGAGAAAAGGTAGTGCCAAGCACGTCTGCCCCTGAGTAAAAAAATAAAAAATTTCTCAGAAGGTTCCCAGTAGCCTTCCCTGCATAACTTACTAGTCATGCCATAGTCACCCCTATCTGCAAGGGAAGTTGGAAAAGTAAGAAACACTTTTGATTAAAGGTGACCTGTTTCTGGGGAAGGTATGCCAAAAAGAAAACAAAAAACAGAGGTACTATTAGCAAGGAGGAGTGGAGGGAATGGATATTGGATGGCTAAATTACAGAGTCTGCCACAGTCGCATAGGAAAAAGATACACTTTTAAATGCATTCTGTGCATAAGTGAGTATATATCTGTACATATGTATGTTTACATACTATATAGTATGTATATATCATATATACACAATATATACTAATGTATGCTGATTGATACATTCTTCAATAAGGGCTGCAATAGAAACTTAATATGGAGGAAATAAGGTGAAAGAGAGGAACGGATAGGGAAATTATTACCCCTTTAAATTAGAATTAGTTTGGGGTTTGGTTTGGTTTTGGTATAGGCTCAATGTCTTTGGAAACTCAGGCATACTTTGCCTGTGACTCTGAGCACTGTCTCCCCCTAACTTGCCCCATTTCCCTCACTTTACATCCAATATGTTAGTTTTAAAGCCATTGAGCTAGAGCTGGCTGCCTCCAGTTCATACCAGTTAAAGATTCATATAATATAAATCCGTAGCTTCCCCCCACCTTCTATATATTCAGTTTTATTTCAGGAATGTTAAGTTTTATAACAGAATAGTGGTCAAACAAAATATGCCTCCTCAACTCTGAAAATTAAAAAAGAAGGGAAATCTTCAGGGAAACGTTGTCATGAACTTGAACAAATGTGTTCTGGGCAGTTCTAGGCTGAGTTACTAAGTTGTTAGGCAATCTATGCCTCACTAATGCCTTTTTTTTTTTTTTTTTTTTTTGCCGTACACGGGCCTCTCACTGCTGTGTCCTCTCCCGTTGCGGAGCACAGGCTCCGGACGCGCAGGCCCAGCGGCCATGGCTCACGGGCCCAGCCGCTCCGCGGCATGTGGGATCCTCCCCGACCGGGGCACGAACCCGTGTCCCCTGCATCGGCAGGCGGACTCTCAACCACTGCGCCACCAGGGAAGCCCCCACTAATGCCTTTTTATACTCTAAATATTGGCCTGTTTCTCCACTACATTTCTGGGTTACTGGCGAACATTTGTATGTCTTCTTCTGCTAAGTCATACATACTGTGTTTTTAAATACCCAGTAGAGTTTTAAAATGTCAACGCTGGAATGGAATTTAGTGCTATAGACTAGGAGGTTTAATTCAAATGAGTACGGAGACCAGGAAGGTCGCATGAAGGAGGAAAGTGTGACCGGTGGAGACCGCAGGGAGTGGTGGGAACGACGGCCAACTTAAGAATGTGTGTCCTTTGTTGATTAGTACCCTGTGGGAATGTTGGGTCTAGGGTTTTAAAATTTTAAATCTAAGTCAGAAATCTAGATTTTAGGTTAAATTTCTCAATTTTTAAATCCTTGGATGCCTTCCAAATGTGTCCCAAAGGATCCTAATGTAGTCTAACTTTCTCATGGAGATCTTGTGACCTACCTTAAATCACATGGCTGTTAAGTAAGCAAGAAGGACAAAAATTCAATTCATTTAGCCCTTACTATAGGAGCATACTAGATCTTATTATCAGTTGCTTTTCACATGGGTCTTTGATTAATCCAGAAAAAGTTAGTCAACCAAACAGTCAAGGTATCCACGTTTCTTTTCTCTGGGAGGAGTTTTCAGAACCTCTTTCATGGACAGGTGACTTAATTAAGACTTAAGGATCAAAATCCACACCACACCAGCACTACACCTAGATACCAGAAGAACATTCTGGAATACCCCACATGTTCAGTCTTACATGCCATTCACTGTTGTTCTTTCTACCAACTTAGAATCTCACTATGAGAATTTTGGTACAAACAATTCAGAGAATTGGGGCCATCCAGTTGGCATTAATTCCTTTTAAATTAAGTGTTAAGCTAAGAAGATTTGAAGGAACAATTTTGCTTGAAAGTTGGGAGGTCGATTTGGATGAATGGGAGTATAGAGTGGGTGCACAGATCAGCCGAAACTCATTTAAAAGAAAGTGGAACGTCCTAAAAGCAATTGTGTTTCAGGTCTCTGTCTTCTATAAAGAACTCTTTGAATATTCTGTCAGGAAAATGCAGATCAGCCTTCCCCAAGAAGGACAGATAGCCTCTAAGAAGAGCCTTACAAAATGGGTGACTTTAGTGGTGTTTCGGAACATGAGTCAGCAGCTCCGGATAATAGCTTTCTATTAGAAGAGCAGCAGTGCTCCCCTGACCACAAAGTACACAGCAAGGCATTCTTGAGCTTTGTATTTATTCTCTGACTGTATGTGTTTTATTAATTGGTCTTCAAGTCTCGGCCCTGCTCCCGAGGCAGGCGTTCTGTCGTCCAGAGAACAGCTGGACTTCTTCAGAGAGTCAGCAGGCAAGCCAGGCCCCCTTTCTTTTTGCCCTTAGCCATATGGGAATGAGTTGGCGGACTTGGGTTTTCTCACTGCTAAGGGACTATTGGATGCCTCTATACCTTCTAGAATGTCCTTCCTTGGGCTTTTTTTGTGTGTTGTCAATACCCCTCTTTTCTAATCACCTTTGAAAGACATTTCTTTCTCCCTTGAGTGTATCACCGGTCCTCCCTCTGGCAGTTAAATTGTTTTATTTCGTTCTTTTTTTCTTTTTTTGTATTTAGTTCTTTTCCTTTTTTTCTTTTTTTGTATTTTGTTCTTTTTTTCTCTTTTGACTTAGTAAAAAATAGAGAGGAAAGCTTGTTCCTGTAACCTCAGCATGTCATGTTTTGCTTGCCCCTAGTTTCCCTAGTGCCTAACATAGTGGCTTGCAGCTCAGAAATTTCATTCAATATGGATGGATGGATAGATGGGTGGATGGATGGATAGATGAATGATTAAATGTTCATATGGAAGGCGTGGACTCCAGCTGAAGTGCAGCTCAGCAATGAAAGGAGCGACTCAAGGTCAGAAATTTAAGTGAAATTCTTCTGCTCTTCCATTTTGATATCCTGTGCATTTGCACTTTCATTCATTTGCTCTGCAACATTTACTGAGTGTCTCCTTTGCTCTAGTCCCCGTGCAGTCTAGTGGGAGACAGGCCCACACAGTGCCCTGTGGTACGTGCTGTGATGGAGGCAGCCAGGTGGGCTACGAGAGCACAGAGATGCATGCAGACTTTAGGTAGATGGGGTTTGGTTCTCATCTTACTCACATCAGTTTAATGTCAGGGTATCTGAGAGGTAGCATAGGCAATGATTATGCTTTCTTTCTTTTCTTGCCTCCTAGCTCCCTCACTTTCCTTGGGAATGAAAGTGTTTCTCTTCCCATCCAGGGAGGGGAAAGAGGACCCTCTGTTTCTAAACACTAAGGTCTCCTTCTATTCTAGGTTGGGGATATGCAGGATTGCTAATACTTTGGCTCTAGGCTAATAGGATCCTAATCTCTTCCCAACAAAACATCCCGTCAGGGATTAGAGGGCATATGGGAGGAGAACCCCCAGACCAACAGGGATGAGAGAAGACTGTTGCCTAAATAAAGCCTGAGGCCTAATTCTAGAGAGTTGTCCAAAAGTGAGTCTGCTGCCAGGTTAGTGCCCTTGGACTGAGGGGCACGGTTTGAGTGCCTGAGAGATGCTCTAAACCTGAGACCTCCCCAGCTGAACTTCCCGTCTTCAACGCGAGAGAACTTTGCAGGCCTGCACAAGAGCGCTTTCTCATTGACCATCCAGCTAATGGCTGAAAGGCTAGAACAAATGGTTCTGCCTCAAGCCATATCATCTGGGACCCTCAGAGGATACCTCCCTGTGATGCTCAGAACACTTGTAAAGCTAAAGGGCCCCTGGCCACCCCTGGGGAGGAGCTTCCATATATACAACCCAAGTGACCCTGTCGGGGACAGTGGGAAAGGTTGGGGCACCCCCTTACAAGTAAAGTGTATTCGGAAACCCCAAAGCTTGTGTTTAAATCCTGCCTTAACCACTTAGTAGCTGTATAAACTTAATCATGAACATGTTACTTAGCCTCTCTGAATCTTAATTCTCTCATCCGTACAATGAGGTCCTTGTTCTAGTACAGTTAGTGGTTGAGAGGATTCAATAGGCATTCACGTGCGAAGCAGTTGTCACAGTGCTTGCACATAGTATATGCTCAATGTATGAGTTGTTATTGCTGTATTTTTGTTGTTGTTGCTTTTCTCATTATAAGGACTCAGAGAATATTTTAGTGATATCTAGGCCTCTCCTGAGTCTGAAGAAAAGATTTGGGCTCGGAGTTTCCACTCATCTACCCATTGCCAGCCCTTATTTGGAGACCTTACTTATTCTTCTCTAGGTCCCACTTTAGGATTGGTCTGGGATCAAGGAATGATGGAAAATGCAGAATTTCTGTTTACTTCATTTTTTATATATGTATGAGAACTAGGTATCTTTATACAAATGGACCATGGATTCTCCTAATGGACATTTGTCTTCTAAGTTTCTCTCCATCCTGTTTTGGCCCATTCTGCCATCACTACCTTATTACATCTCATTGGCCATTCTGTCTATCTCTGCCTTGCATCAAGCTCCCATTGCTGGCCAGAAGAGATTGCAGACTGGTCTGAGGGTGGGGGGCTCAGCACCATCAATATAGGATTAGGATCCTGTTTCCGCTTAAAGACTTTTGAAGCCAGAATAACAGAAAGAGAGCGTCACTTATGCTCAATTAGGTTCTTACTCAGCAGTGATTATTTCTTAATTTTTCAACTCAGTGTCTCATATTCTTTTCAACCTTCTTGTCATTATGCTAGATTCAATAAACACTACGGATGTTTTAGTTGGCCAAATGCTGTGCTTTCATGTACAGTTACACTCCCAGCCCTTCCCCACTTCTCCAGGCTGTAGTTCTTTTATTTTTATTACTTGAGATAATGCCCCAGATCTCTAGTCATTCAATTAATAGTGCAAAGGAAGAGGACATTATACAGAATGTCGCTGACAGGCTGAAGATGGAAATTACTGAGAAGTGATTTTATATGTTTTATGTTGCCCTAAAAAACTTTCTTGTTTAGATTCCAAAGTCACTTATTTTAACCTAACATGCCTCAAGCTTCAATTTTCGTAAACAACAGATATTGCTCTAAAATGATAGACAATGACTGAAATGTCAAAAGAAAATTTTCTTTTTAACATCTTTATTGGAGTATAATTGCTTTACAATGGTGTGTTTCTGCTTTATAACAAAGTGAATCAGCTATACATATACATATATCCCCATATCTCCTCCCTCTTGCGTCTCCCTCCCACCCTCCCTATCCTACTACTCTAGGTGGTCACAAAGCACCAAGCTGATCTCCCTGTGCCATGTGGCTGCTTCCCATTAGCTATCTATTTTACATTTGGTAGTGTATATATAAGTCCATGCTACTCTCTCACTTCGTCCCAGCTTACCCTTCCTCTCCCCATGTCCTCAAGTCCATTCTCTACATCTGCGTCTTTATTCCTGTCCTGCCCCAGGTTCTTCAGAACCACTTTTATTTTTAGATTCCATATATATGTGTTATCATACGGTATTTGTTTTTCTCTTTCTGACTTACTTCACTTTGTATGACAGACTCTAGGTCCATCCACCTCACTACAAATAACTCAATTTCATTTCTTTTTATGACTGAGTAATATTCCATTGTATATATGTGCCACATCTTCTTTATCCATTCATCTATTGATGGACACTTAGGTTGCTCCCATGTCCTGGCTATTGTAAGTAGAGCTGCAATGAACATTGGGGTATATGACTCTTTTTGAATTCTGGTTTTCTCAGGGTATATGCCCAGTAGTGGGATTGCTGGGTCATATGGTAGTTCTATTTTTAGTTTTTTAGGGATCCTCCATACTGTTCTCCACAGTGGCTGTATCATTTACATTCCCACCAACAGTTCAAGAGGGTTCCCTTTTCTCCACACCCTCTCCAGCATTTATTGGTTGTAGATTTTTTGATGATGGCCATTCTGACTGGTGTGAGGTGATACCTCATTGTAGTTTTGATTTGCATTTCTCTAATGATTAGTGATGTTGAGCATCCTTTCATGTGTTTCTTGACAATCTGTATATCTTCTTTGGAGAAATGTCTATTTAGGTCTTCTGCCCACTTTTGGATTGGGTTTTTTTGTTTAAGAAATTTTAAAATTACTGAATTAGTTGGCAATATGCGTTCAATAAAGTGACAATGGGCATCTTATTTCCACAATTGTGACTGTGCTCCAGGTGCCTTTGGCAAGCCATGGACATTTCTACTTAATTTTCAGCTCTAATTTATCATGCGTAAGGAGCTGGATATCTGAAAGGCTGCAATAGCTTTAACATGGAATCATCCTGGTAGATTACCAAAAGGCATTGTTCTTCCAAAAATAGTTGGACAGCTTTCTTTCTAAGGAAACTGTGAACCTGGTACCAAGGCCAGAAAAGTGAAGACGTGGACAGAAGTACACTTTATATTGAGCACAAAACAGCTTCAGAGCCACCAACTACTTCATTTGGATAAAATGAAAACTTCAAAGCAGAGAGAGACAAAAACTAGACGTGTTTGGATGTATGAAGTATGGAAGTATGTATGGAAGTATGAAGCTTGATGGAAATAAATTTTGATTTGTGATTTAGAAATGCTTTCAAGTCTGTTGCAGTTTTATCCTGTAAAACCAGCTGGGAGAAAAAGCAGCATGTTCTAATTAAGAAGGGAAAATAATTATATCTTCAGGAAGGAACTTTGACCTTGAGATATGCTTGTATATAAAAAAGCAAGTATGTTCACTACTGGTGAAACAAAGGGCAAAGTATTTGGGAATCCTAAGACCCTGGATTTTGATGGAATAACATCATCAATACATGAAATATGGAAAAGGTGAAGAGAAAGACTAAACAGTGAGGGCCAGCCAAGGCAGGAATTGGGAGATGCCTTAGTTCATTCGGGCTGCTATAACAGAATACCATAGACTGGGTGGCTTGTAGACAATAACAATTTATTTTTCACAGTCCTAGAGGCTGTAAGTCCAAGAATGAGGTACCAGCAGCTTCAGTGTCTGGTGAAGACCTGCTTCCTGGTTCATACATGACCAACTTCTCACTGTGTTCTTACATGGTGGAAGGGATGAAGGATCTCTCTGGGGTCTCTTTTATAAGGACATTTAGTCACTTCCCAGAGGCCCCACCTCCAAATACCATCACATTGGTGACGAAAATAAAAATTTTGCAGGTGGAACACAAACATTCAGTCTATAGCAGGAGACATTGATTAGTAATGCAAATTTCTCTGAAGTCAGTTTACATACTCTGTACAAATTCTTATCCTTCTTATCTGTTTTCCAAAGTCTACTTTTCCAGCCATGATAATAAAGGATGTCTTTCTTCTCCACCTCTTCACTGACGGCATCTTTTTCTTTCTATATGGAGGACTGTAGCTGCCCCTTACCCCCACCCCAATCCTTTTTTTTCTTTTTAACATCTTTATTGGAGTATAATTGCTTTACAATAGTGTGTTAGTTTCTGCTGTATAACAAAGTGAATCAGCTATACATATACATATATCCCCATTTCTCCTCCCTCTTGCGTCTCCCTCCCATCCTCCCTATTCCACCCCTCTAGGTGGTCACAAAGCACTGAGCTGATCTCCCTGTGCTATCCCACCCCAATCATTAATTGCCTTCTTCCTTTTCTTCTGGAGCCATTTGGCACTGTCTTAGTTTCACCCTCCAAATGGGCACGTCCACATCTTTTACTGTGTATAGAAGACAGAAAGCTAGGGCTTCCCTTGTGGCGCAGTGGTTGAGAGTCCACCTGCCGATGCAGGGGACACAGGTTTGTGCCCCGGTCTGGGAAGATCCCACATGCCGCGGAGCGGCTGGGCCCGTGAGCCATGGCCACTGAGACTGCACGTCCAGAACCTGTGCGCCGCAACGGGAGAGGCCACAGCAGTGAGAGACCAGCGTACCGCAAAAAAGAAAAAAAAAAGAAGACAGAAAGCCTAACAGGTAACCTCCCCAAACCTTTTCCTTTTCTATAATCTAATGTGGTGGGACTTCTGGGCCATTTCTTTACCTCCTGTCCTGTGCCAACCATCTCTGCAGTATGTTGTTCTCTAAAGTTAGCTTTTGACCTGGAAGATACCAAGATATACTGCTCTATAATTCCCTGGCTTAGCTGAAAGTTGCTGGGATTGGCAACCCCCGCCCTTGATAAGACAACTTCTTTGCTACAGAAGCAGCTCTCCAGCTCCAGGCATTTCCTCAGCACCTCCACCTGAGGCACGTGATACAGGGAACACAAATAATCGCCTTGATCCTCTTGACCAGACCAAATGTGCTTGCTGTGAAATAAAGGAAGGCTGTAGGATTTGGTGGTGGTGGGTGGGTGGCCACATTAGTCTGGCATTATGAGGGGGAAATTTCTTAAAGCAAG
The DNA here is from genome assembly GCF_963455315.2 of Globicephala melas. NCBI lineage: Eukaryota > Metazoa > Chordata > Mammalia > Artiodactyla > Delphinidae > Globicephala > Globicephala melas. Next base: position 21,506,792 of record NC_083320.1, read on the forward strand.
TGAGACTTGAGCTGGGCAGGTTATGAAGAAGCAGCAGGGATGAGGAAAGCATTTATCAGGGGCACAGCCTGAAAATGGTGGAACTAAATGTTGCACATTTAAGGGCAGGTAGGGGAATGCCTGGCTGGAGCGGAAGGTGCAGGCTAGAAACTGGGGCCATATTTACTGTTATTCCTTTACTTTCCACCTTAGCTGTTTATCTATCTCACACAAGTTGAAGGAAACAATAATGCATGCACATGACAAGAATTCAAATAATGTTCAATGGTAAATGGTGAAAAATCTCCCTCCCATTTTATTTTCCATTTTCCTTCCCCAGAGGCAATCACTGTATCTCTAGTTTCTTGTGTATTCTCTTGGACGTATTCTGTCTAGGCATGTATATTTTTATGTCCCTATATGTCTCTGTTTCTACTTGCCTATTGGTCTGTCTATATGTCCATTTCTCACTCTCTAGTCCCCCTCTTTTTACACAAGCAACAACTTACATTCCACACTGTTCTGTACCTTGTTTTTTTGTTGTTTGTGTTTTTTCTACCTTAACGATATATTCTAGAAATTGTTTCATATTGTGATCGCAGTTTGTGACACCCCAATTGGGATCCAAGATGTGACAAAGGATTCTTTCTGATTAGTAGATTCAATTTCACAAAAGACTTTAAAAGTACAATGGTTGTGTTGCATTTAATTAAGCATTTAACAGAATGTATGTGAGGTCTTTATTGAGATAGTGTTTACTTGCTTGGCTTGGCATGTGTATGTGAAGGAAAGGGAGGAGGACAGGAAGATTTGGAAGGAAGGAGGTACCTTAAACAGCTACTGTAGTAATCCACGTGTGGAGGTGGACGGGATGAACACAATAACCACACCCAGTAAAAGCTGGTTTCAGCCCCGTTCTCAGCCATCAGACTTTTAAAAGATTGTCACTCTACTAGATGACATCAACTGGATCTGAATGACATCTGAAGGAATTACAAACGTCTCATTTGTTTTTTGTTTTTTTGTTTTTATTTTTTAAGAGAAGTTTTAAGTTCACAGCACAATTGGAAGAGGGTGCAGAGATATCTTGTGCCACACATGCATAGCCTTTCTCATTATTGACATCCCTCACTAGAGTGGAACTTTTGCTACAATTGATGAATCTACATTGGCAGGTCGTAATCACCCAAAGTCCATAGTTTACATTAAGCTTCACTCTTGGTGTTATACATTCTATGTGTTCGGATAAATGTATAAAAACATGTAAAATCCTCCATTATAATATTGTACAAGGTATTTTCACTGCCCTAAAAATCCTCTGTGCTCCACCTCTTCAACCCTCCACTCTTCGTGTTTTTTTGTTTTTTTTTTTTTTGCGGTACGCGGTCCTCTCACTGTTGTGGCCTCTCCTGTTGCGGAGCACAGGCTCCGGACGCGCAGGCTCAGCGGCCATGGCTCACGGGCCCAGCCGCTCCGCGGCATGTGGGATCTTCCCGGACCGGGGCACGAACCCGTGTCCCCTGCATCGGCATACTCTTGGTTTTTAATTACACTCACAGCTTCTTCAGCCAACTGTAGCAGACATTGTTGGAGCCCACACTTGGCACTCACCTTCTTAGTGCACGTGGATGGCAGTGTCCTCTGCAGGTACCGTGACCCTGCTTGAGGGCATTCTCTTGGCCTGTGTGAGGGCAAGTAGGAATTGCCAGGGAGTTAATGCATCTGGAGTAGTCCTCCTGAATGATGAAAGGGCAGTGGAGGATAAATACCCCCGTTTCCTTACCCTTCAGACAACTGTGGGATGCAATCAACCCTATATGCTAATTGTACCCAAAGGGATTAAGCCTCAGATACCCACAGCATCTGTACCCTGTGCTGTTTTCTTTCCCCCCTTGCTTACCTTCCCATTTTCCTTCTGGTGTTTTCAAGGATGTCCTTTCACTTAACTACTTGCATTCAAATCATTGTCTTGGGGTCTGCTCTGGGTGAAACCAATTTCAGATTCTGGGATGCTTCCAGCTTCATCCATTCTCCACTCCAAAAGAAAATGCATACCATCACTTAATGTTAGCAATGGATTCCATTTTGACAGATGGACCCCAGTTTTCTTGACTGTTTTAGAATAAATTGGCTCTCTTTCATCCCCACCACCCAACCCTCATCCTGGCTGTAGTCCTGTTCTCATTTCCAGGGAGAGAACAGTGTGAAGCAGTGCTCACCGTGGCCTGTGCACTATCTGTTTTCCATGTGAGCAGGCCCCTGTGGTAGTTGACTCATGCTGTTGACATAAAACAGCACCTTGCTGGGCTCATGTAAGGAAACAGCAAGAGAGATGTGTCCAGCTTGATAATTCTGGCAATACTCATTCCATGCATATCCTGTGGCTTCTCCAGCCAAGTTCTCTGACCTTTTGTAGTCATGTTATAGCTTTCTTGATCTCAGACATTTTTACCTTTTGTCTGAAGGGCTTGTGAACGCATAAATTGGTGAAGAAGTTTGGAAATGCTGGCAGGATCTTGGATAGAGAAATTAGCTTCTTATTGGGGCTCTGAAAGAGTTCTGTCTATAGCCAATCAAAAAGCATGGTCTTGGGCTTCCCTGGTGGCACAGTGGTTGGGAGTCCGCCTGCCGATGCAGGGGACGCGGGTCTGTGCCCCTGACCGGGAAGATCCCACATGCCGCGGAGCAGCTGGGCCCGTGAGCCATGGCCTCTGAGCCTGCGCGTCCGGAGCCTGTGCTCCGCAACAGGAGAGGCCACAACAGTGAGAGGCCCACATACCACACACACACAAAAAAAGCATGGTCTTATAGTCCTCTCAGGAGGAAAAATGTGAACTCAGTAAAACAAATCAGTGTGACTGACCAGAGCTTTTCAGCTCTTGTTTGACCATTTCGTGGAAAATTTATATCCCTTTAGTGTAATCATTACACATATACAGAATTTTAAGAATAAACAGAAGTGATGGAGACATTATAATTGAGATTTAGGCATTTACTATATGTTGGGTCTCAGTTCACTCACATATCCATCTGAAAGCAAAATGTTTTGACTTCTCTGTAGGGACTGTTCATCTAGTAAGTGTGCAGAGTACCTTGCAAAGCTCCCTTTGTGTTAGAAGGAAGTAGAGCTGTTGGTCACAATCTGATTGTCACCTGTCACTCCACGTGTTGTGCCTTAGAGGCCACGTGGCATAAAGACCAGATTTGTGTCTCAGGACTATGAAGGTTTTCACATATGCAGAGGTCTGCTGGAAAAGGGAGGCAGAAGGGTCAGAATACAGCCTATCCCAAAGACATTTAACTCTAGCCAAAGATCTGTCGTGTGGCACTGTTTATGAGAGTTACAGGATTTACTGCCTCAGATGCACTTCTTAAGTCATCGTTTCCAGTTTGGAGACGAGAGACTGGAGTTTAAAAAGTTGAAGGAACTTGTTCAAGGTCCTTCAGTTTAGAACTAGACCCCTAGATACTCTCTGTTTGACTTTGAAATAAGCGGTTCTCAAACAAGTTTGAGAATAAGGACTCTCCCTTTCAAAGAAAAGTTGGGAACTTCTGCAGGATAGTAGTCCTGGTGTTGTATAGTTGCTGCTGTAGGAAACACACATGTGCACCTGTGTATGTGGCTCCTTTGCCATAACCCAGCTCCACTGTGCCTCGTGGAACTCTGTCAAATGCCAGGATTAACCAGCTCCTTCCTTTTCTGTTCGGGGGTCCTTTCAACAGTTCATTGTTTACACCTTCATTTGGGGTGAAGAGAGTCAAGAAAGGGGTGGAAAAGTCATTTGGGACTCCTCCCTCTCCTTTAACACCTACGTTCAATTAGTCACCAAGTGTGGCTCCCCCTCCCCTCTCCCTTTGAATGGGCAGAGGCTCCACTTGCAAGCAATTGGTCCTCGCACTTCACTTCCATCAGCTCCAGGTTCCTCCAGCTTCACGTCTCCTCATGTCAAGTCACTGAAAGAGCCTCTAAATGGCATCCCAGGTTCTGTTTCCTTCCTCCTGAGCACGATTGTTGAGCTATCTTCCTAAAACACCAGTTTCACATCAATGCCCTTCTGAGAAATCTCCAGTACCTGGAAACCACTACTGCCCCTAATATAAAAATACCCCCCAACCCCATTTTGGCTTTTAAAGTCCTACCCAATTGATTTCAGCTATTTTTGTGACCAGACACACTTGGGTTCAAATCCCAGCTTGGCTGTTTACTGGTTATGAGACCTTTAGAAACTTTCTTACTCTCCCCAAGTCTCAGTTTCCTGATCTGTACAATGATCATAGTAATAATGCCTATCTTTCAGGGTTGCTGGGAGAATTAGAAAAACTAACACCAGATTAGTGCTTTCAGCCTTTATATTTTTATGCTGTCATTCCTCAATACGGGCCCTTCTCTCTAGTAATTCTGTCCTGTTTATTGGCTTCTAAATGTGTCATCCTCATTCTGGGCTCTAAACTTTGTTGGATTTATGTCTTGTCTCATAAGAAATCTCTGTCTTTCCTTTCCTTTCCTTCCCTTCCCTTCCACTCCCTTTCTTTCCCCTTTCTTTTTCTTTTCTTTATTCAAATTCTATTCTTCTCTCAGAGTCCAGCTCAGGATTCAATCTCCCCTTGAAGTCCTTCTCCCACATTCCACCTGGTTTCTGTCCTCTAAACTTCCCAAGTGAACAGAACAGACAATAAGCCATTAATCACTTAACCCAATGTTTCCCCAAAAGTGCCTGATGGAAGGCGATGCACATAAAAATGGTTTCATGATCAAGTTGCACAGGGAGTCCTGCATCTGCTTCCCTGTCTTGGAGAGTCATAATTCATATTTGCCTGTCAAGTTTCTGAAAGATTCTACCAAAACAATTTACTTAACTTTGTTCAGCCTTGCAGTTCTCCAACCTATGTGGCTGTGGAGCTGGTTTTTCATATAAAAACTATTAAATCAAGGAGTGCGTGTTCCCAGGAGCACGCTGTGGGAAACTGACTTAATGGTTTTGTGATTTCTCTCTCAATGGGACATTAGTTTCCTGGATTCTGATGGTTGCCTCTTTTATTTTTATATTTCCATCAGCATTTAGCCCTGTGATGTGCATCTTCTAGGTTCTCAATGAATATTTGTTAAGTGGAATAAAGTTTGAAGTGTGGAGAGGTAGAGGAGTTTCAACATATGGTTCTTATTGTTAGAGGTTCTGGTCAAAGTATGGTAAAAGTGGATATGAGAACTGGTGTTTGAAATGAGATTTGGGAGCCTGTGGGTTTCAATTAAGTATGCTATCCTTTTGTTCTATTTATTTAGAGGTGAGAGATTTGGTTAGATTATAACCCTATAGTCCCATTTGTTTTCCTTTTGAAATGGATTTGAAATAAGCTGTTTAAATGATTTCAAAAGTTTGTGAGGACAGAGCCACCGCTTTGGGAACGAGTTTGTGTGTATATTTTCCAGATACGCACAGATAGTATCTATATAGCACACCTATTATTTAAGCCGAATTTTTTTTTAAGATTTATTTGGATGTAGACTATTTTTAAAGTCTTTATTGAATTTGTTACAATATTGCTTCTTTTTTTTAAATGTTTTTGGTTTTCTGCCAAGAGGCATATGGGATCTTAGCTCGAACCGCACCCTCTGCATTGGAAGGTGAAGTCTTAACCACTGGACCGCGAGGGAAGTCCCTGATTTTCTTTTTAAAGGAACCTGAATATTATTTTGATTTAAAAACTGTATTTTGGGGTAAAAGTGTAGAAATTCGGAGACCTAAATGATACAATGCCATAAAATTACAACCTTATAGTAGGGTTTTTCCCTAGATATACTAAATAAATTTGATTTATTGGAATGACTCTTTAACTATACCATTAATTCACTGCAGATATTTGGGCCTTAAGTTTTGCTTAAGTCTTATACTTGTGATAGAGCTCATGTACTTCATGTGTATGTTTGCATGTATGTGTTATTTTATAGGAGAGACTCATATTTAAAACTCTGGGGGGTATAAAGTTGAAGATGACCTTTGAAGAAAAATTGAAAGGTGTAATATTGCCCATCAAATGTCAGAATTTCTAAGGGGAGTTAGATCTGCTGAAAGGAGTTTCTGTGTTCCTTCTTTAAGTGGATTGGCCGGGACAATGAAGGTTTATGGTTTTGTATTCCTTGGTCATGACTTTTAAAGAGGAAATGTAGCTACTGATGAAGCAAAGACCAGACATTGGTAGGGTTGAGGTTCACGACTTGTTCAGCCTGTGTGCCCCTGGATGACCTTGCATTAGTCATGTCTCCCTGGGCCAGTCTCCCCTCCCAGGCCCTGTGGGAGGGTGGTGCCCCTCTGAGGTTCATGTCTGGATGAGTTATCAACCGCAATGAAGCACCCTCTTGAATCAGCCCTTTGGATGGTGGCGCAAAATAAGAAGAGTGTTCTTCATTCACATGTTTTCCCATCAATCTTGCTTGCCTGGGTGTGGTGCTTTCATTTCCTCCAATGAAGAGCAGGGGATCTGTCCCTCTTGTTCAGTATTTAAAAATAAAAGACATTGAAGGGTAAGCCCTCAACCACATATACTCTTAAACAGCATTTCCATACACGGGGTATTTAGTGTATAATAGCAATGCACCGATCTTTTAAGACCCCTTTTATTTTCATACTCATGGTGCATGGTGGTGTTTGTGACTTTGCTGAGCTGTGAGTGCATTGCTTCATGCATTGGGCTGAACCATATAAAGTTGTTGTTGCTTGACCATGTTTGACTTACAAAAACAGCAATTTCCTATGATTCAAGTTTACTGTAAGTGAAGAGTAAAATCTGCCCTGGTGGTCTTTCCCTTCAATGAAACTTTCTTTTCTTGCTGGTATAGATTGTCTGAACCTCCATAACTCAAGAGGGAGGGGGTCACAGTCCCAGAGTTGTTGACCGGCTTGTCATAGCTGTCTGGGCTCTGGAGTGAGGATGGCCAGTGTTGGGCACAATTAATTCATCTATAGAAGGAAGAAGACATTGAGCAAAATATCTCGATGAAGTAATGGATTTAGACGTTGTCAGGAACATCTAAACAGCACAACAATTGCTTCTATGTCAAGTGTGACATTTAGCATCAAGGGTAAGTTTACAGAGCCAAAGCTGAACTCAGGTCAGGATCTGACACTGTGTCAGACGTGCAGCATGTGACTTATGTTTTTTGATAAGGCCAGCTGCAGTTGATCTGTTAAACATTAGGAGAATACAAATATAAGGGAAACATAGATCCTTATGGAAAAAGATGTAAGTAGAATTATTTTACTGAGTGGGTAGGATGGAGATGGAGGTTGGAGAATGGAGATAGGAAAGAAAGTAAAAAGATTAAAGTAAGAGAGGAGTGGGAATACTGGCCAAGGAACTTAGCACCATAAAAGGTCAGTGTTTCCTTGGACAATGCTAGTGGCTGTGGCAGGAGATGAGGACAATTAGAGGAGCTTGTATCCTTTCTGCGGCACTCTTCCAAGTTCAGAGAAGACTCTAGTCAGACACCTGGCTCACCAGAAATAAGAAAGTGGGTTATATTGAGCAGAAAAATATTTTATGGGTATGTGACAAATTACCCACCTCTAAATCCAGTTGATAGTTGATATACTATCTCAGACAAAAATTAACCTAATAAAGCATCTGTATACGTATACTTACATTTCCTTTCATCAGGACTCAGTTTTTCTTCATCCTCAATCTTTTTTTTAATTTTTATTTTATATTGGAGTGTAGTTGATTAACAGTGTTGTGCTAGTTTCAGGTGTACATCAAAGTGATGCAGTTATACATATACATGTATCTATTCTTTTTCAAATTCTTTTCCTCAATCTGCTTTTAGTATTGATTGTAAACAGGACATTTTACTAAATGGCTGTAGTGGAAAAAAATAGATACAGCCCCATTTCTAGTCTGTACTTTTCTGCAACTTATTTTATAAAACTGATATTATCTGTTTTGAATGTTTTATTTCTGCCCAGTGCTCTTCAGGGAGGAATATTGTTACTAGAAAGCACCTGACACATACTGGTGGTGGAATGAAGGTGTGAACATTGTGAACAAACAATTAACTTACAATGGTGAACTCGATTTGCTGTTGTCCATCTGGAAGTCAAGATAAGATACACTTGGAGAGTTTGTGAATGCTGAATGCTGGGGAGCCCTGAATTCCTGCAGGGTCACTGTGACGTTTGCCTTCACTGGCTTTTATTTCTCCTGCAGGAACAAGTGTATGACAGCTTCCACAGAGCCCTTGTATAGAGCATGGGTAAAAAACAATGAGAATTTTGACCAAAATTCTCAAATACAGTATCTCTGATAATGTGTCAGATTTAAGACCTACATGATAAATGGAGATGTGCAGAGAGATAATAGGATAAGATTTTTATTTTTATTTTATATGTATATATTTTAAAGTCTTTGTTGAATTTGTTACAGTATTGTTTCTTTTTTTTATGTTTTTGGTTTTTTGGCCGAGAAGCATGTGGGATCTTAGCTCCCCGACCAGAGATCAAGCCCACCCCCTGCATTGGAAGGCGAAGTCTTAAACTCCGGGCTGCCAGGGAAGTCCCAGATTTTTAAAAAGATAGAAATATCTGGGAACAAGCCTCAGTCAACATACCCCAAATGGTCTAGGAAACTTTCTGATCCCCTAAATGTATTGAATATATTGTACAAATGGTTTGTGAATGTAGACTTGTTGAGAGAGATAAGTAAAAAAAGATGAGAAACTGTTACAGGCATAGGTCATTTTATCACTGAAGAAAGGGCTGAAGAACTGAAATCTTTAGCCCAAACCATTTTGAAAATGACTGGTCAAGTTTCTATCAGATGCACAGATCTTTCTCCTCCAAAACCTCATAATTGATTTGGGAGACAAGGCATACAGATCAAATAGTTGACTACTGGTAGAAGGCAGTCCAGGATAAACAAACACTCATGAGAGTGGTAGAGATAGTCATTGCGGGACGGTTAGTTGGGTGTTGAGGTAGTCAAGATTTTCTAATTAAAAGTTTCCATGAAGAAAAATGGAGACTGTTAGAGTCGTTATGCTAACTATTCTCTTCTCTTTGCAAGGAACAGGGCTAAGTGGTTAGGGGACACACATGGAAATAAGAAAGCTTAGCCATATGGTCTCTTTTACGCATGAGAAATGGACAACTAGGCTTTGTGGGAAGACCAGAAACCATGGGAACAGCCAAGTCTTATGATGATCAAGAAGCTTGAAGAGTCACCATCTTACTGCCTAGCCAAGTGCAACGATTCATGAAGGTTTATGGTTTTTCATTAACACTCAGCCTTGTGTTTACCCTTCCGGTTCCTCTGCTGAACGCCCATTTCCATTTTCAGTTCACAAAGGCTACAAATCATTTTAGACATTGGCTGATGTTTGTGAAGGGTCTATCCTAGCCCAGACAGTTGTGGTCAAGTATGAAGATTCACAGAGTACAGACATGGAAATTTGTACATCAGCAACTGTTAAGGCCACTTCCTTCTTTGGGGGCCTATGGCAGGGACCCCTTTAGCAGACCCTGAAGTCATGGCACTGACTGCCCAGGTCAGGCAGTATCCACAGACCTCCTTTGGCAAGTACCCTTATGGGCCCCCTGCCTTTACTTTGAAAATCCAGTTGCCATTTAATTTAATTTCAGGTGTGAGATGTGCTATACCCTAAATATCTATGTTGTACACATTAGGATCAGGGAGCATCAACCAATTAATTCTGTTTTATTTTTTATATTTGTCTTGTATTTTTTCCACCAGAAATACATAGTATGTGAATACAATGCAAATACATACACATTTACACATATGTACATATATGTGTATATATGATATATATCAATGCCATCTTTTATAAGATTGTTGTGATTTATTATAAAAAGAGTATTGATTTTATTGAAATGCTAATACGCTAAGTCTATCTTGCATTCTTGAAAGAAGTAACACAAAAGAGGAAGTCTACTATCTCTTCCCAAAATAGATCATTATAAAATGAATATGAAACATTCCCTAAGGTGCCAGAAAGGCCTTGGAGAGAAATAAGCATGCTAATGCTACTAGGAGAGTTGTAGTCCTTAAAAGCAGTCCTGGTCTCTCAAAGCCATCTTGCCCACCTGGAGGGAGTCTGGGAAAGTCATCACCTGCCATTTTGAAGCTTGAGGAGGCAGAGACTGCTTGGCATCCCTTGTACAGAGATTCAGGAGACAGGGCTTCCCTGGTGGCGCAGTGGCTGAGAATCTGCCTGCCAATGCAGGGGACACAGGTTGGATCCCTGGTCCGGGAAGATCCCACATGCCGTGAGCCACAACTACTGAGCCTGCGCGTCTGGAGCCTGTGCTCCACAACAAGAGAGGCCGCGTTAGTGAGAGACCCGCGCACCACGATGAACAGTGGCCCCCGCTTGCCGCAACTAGAGAAAGCCCTCGCACAGAAACGAAGACCCAACACAGCCAAAAATAAATAAATAAATTTATAAAAACAGAAATTCAGGAGACAAATCTGAATGTTTGCTGGGAAGAGACAGAGTGAGAAGAGCTTTCTACTGAAGAGATCGAGTGTCAAGAGCTTTCTAATGAAGAGAACTGCACAGTAGTGAGATGTCCAACTCACTTTTAATATAGGATAGTGACCGGGAGAGTAAGTGCAGGTGGTGGACATAACGCCATGTTCTTGACTCACGAACATTAGCTGCTCTTTGAATCTCCTCACTTTAAGGCTTTAATTTATTGTCAACATTTTCTTCCCAGCTCCTCTCAAATTGCTCCGTGTGCTTTGGTTACCTTGTGTTTTTAGCTTCTCTCTTGACGTCTTTGCCTTTTGCTAAATTTCTTAATATAGTCTTGTAATTAGATGATTCTAAGACTAAGGCATTTTAGGAACCGAAGTATGTTTTCTGTCTCCTCAACTCTTTTCCCTCCCTCCTCGTGTCCTGTGCAATTGTTTCCCCATTATATAATCTCATTTGAAGTGGGCTAGGTTCATGATACTATGGATTTCCAATAACACAAATAATTAGTAAGTTATTATAGTGAACTAATAATTTTTACTTTCAATCAGTTCTGGTCCTTCTCATCAATTCTCTTTGCTTTGGATTTTTCCTTCAAAGTGTTTTCAATCATGATGTTTTTCTATCATCATGTAAATTATCTTGTTTTATTTTCACATTTATCACTTAGAGAGGTAGTGAAGTACAGTGAAGAATCCAAATTATGTGTTATATTCTTTGCATATGGTTTTTCATTTAGTTTTCACAACTGTAGGAGGTAGCAATTCTTATTCCTGTTTCACAGGTGAGGAAACTGAGTCCAAGAAAGTCTAGGAACTTTCCTAATCTTACACCATTGATAAGTGATGAAGCCTGGATACAAAACTCAAAAGCTATGATTTAATTACTATGCTCTAATATCTCCTTTTATAACTATTACTTACAGGGTCCTTACTACTTGCCAGGAAATTTTAGATGCATTCTCTTGTAAGTATCCAACAACTCTATGAAGAGTTAAACAGCTATGTAACTTACTAGCTGTGTGACTACTAGTTAATGTGCCTGAGCTTTAGCTCCTCTGTGACATAACAATAATAATACTTGTTCCATCTTTGTTCCACAGTTAATGTGAAGGTTTCATGACAGTATGGATATGACAATAATTTTTAAACCAGGAAGCATGTTGTAATGGTATGCGTTGTAAGTGTGGAAACGTTATTTACTGTGTTAATGACACAATTTTCCAGATGAGAAATCTTAGGAACAGAGAGGTAGATGTAAATTTAGCCACAAATGTCCACCATATGTCAGACACTGTCTTTGGCACTCGCTGGAATGATCTGCTCAAGGTCTCTTGGTCCATGCGGGGTAGATCTGGAATTAAGAGTTGGGTGTGTTGCCTCCAGATGAGCAGAAGAGTGCTTTCTAAGACATTCCCATTTCAGAAGTGAAGATTAATCTGAGGACTGGTTATAGTCAGAGTTGCTGCTGAATTTACAAATGGAATTTCACGCTGACTTTCCCTCCTGGAGTTTTGTGCTAGCTTCATTGCCCTAGTCCTGCTTTATAATAGGAATTTCCAGCATAATTGATGATATCCAGATTTCTTTAGCTCTTTTAGAAATTTCTTGCTATAGAGCGCTGGCCCTGGAGCTTTTTATTATTCCTTCATTAATTTACTTTTTAAACAAATGGAAATGAAAGCAAGATGTTTGGTTCGAAAACATCCATGGTTTAACCATGCTGGTTCTGCAGGCACCCAAGTGCCACATGTTTTCTTGGAGACTCAGCCTCACCGAAAGCAAGCCTCAGGCCACCTGCTTAATTTTTTAATCTGATGGTGTGTACTCTATGAGGAGGTAGGTAGTCTCCTACCGTTTTTGCCAGATAATGAGACAGGATGCCCAGGGCACTAGTCGGGAACAAAAAGTCACTGAAGCATTTTCCCTCTCTTGCCACTGGCTCTTACTGTGCCCTCAGATGGGGAAGATCGTTATACTGTGTCAGACTGGATGATATTTCAAAGAACGTGGCTGCAATTCCTAAGTAAGGACATATTTGAGACAATGAGGCACAAACTTGTACACACAGCTTTTCGTAGCTGGCCTCTGAGCCTCCTGCCATACAAACTCAAGGCCGAGCCAATCACAGCCAGTTTTTAAAAGTGATACTCAGGTAACAATTTGAGAGAATAGAAATATTATTTGAGCAAACAACAGCAACAACAACAACCAAAAAACAATGTTTAGAATAGAGATGAATAATTTCATGGGTTAAAGCAAAGTTGTTAACCAACAACGTGAATGCAAATTCCTATTATTAAAGAGTTCTATTGCCATATTATAGAAAATCCATCACTTCCCTAGGGGAACAATTAGCACTTATTTTATTTATATTAAAAATAGTCATATTTAAGATTCTTTTGCAGGTGGCATGTGTGTTTGTGTGTGTGTGAAATAGGGTTTAATTTATTCATTCATCTCAAATTATAGAGAAGTCTATAGCTTACATGGTTTCAATCAGTCCTGATCTGCTTTTCAGATTCCTTATTCATTTGAATGGATAAGAGAAAAAGAGATTACGTTAATAATAACAGTAATGATAATAATAATATGTGTACAGTGCTTTGCAAAGTTCATTCACAAAATGTATCCCTTTTAACCTTGAAAACTCTCAAGAGAGGGTTTTTGACCTGTGAGTCAGGTAGGCCAAGCATCACTATTGTAATTTCTTATGATAAATGAGCTATGTACCACCATAAGATTGTTAAGGAAAATTAAATATTTTTCTTATCATAGTCATATTAAAAAACTTAAAGTCAAATATTTTAAAATTAATAAAGTGAGTTGAATTTTATTTCCAGAATATAACAGGTTTCTGGAATGACACTGCTCTAACTGGCAAAGGTACTATGCCAGGAAGTTACATAACACTTAAGTAGGCTATGTAAAAAGCCCTAGCGCGTGGTTCTTATTCAGAACAGCCTCCTCTTCCTTACCTGGACACGGCTGTGTCATTAGTGCTCAGCACTGCGCTAGGTCACTTGGAGGATACGAGTATGTTTAGGACATGCTACATGCCCTCGTGTTGTCTGTGATCTAACTGGGGAGACAGAGCATGGCCATCTCTGAACCACTAACTGTGGCCAGGATTGTCTGGGTCATGCACCTACCCTGGAGTCATGGGTGAGGCAAGCCCATCCCAACCACATACATTGAGATGGGGAGGGGTAGTTCCTCAAAGTAAAATCAAACTGGCATTTCAGGATAAAATGTGAATGGATTAAGGGCAACAGAAGTTCACGGCAGGTGCTTTCTCTGATGTCCATAAAGTGATGAAATCTCAGGTTTCCCTACTGTCAAAAGCCCTCCCTCTTCCTCTCAACTCTCCCTTCTCCCAGTACAATCTTGGCATCTCTAGTTGCAAAATGAAATGTGTTTCCCCCATATAAACATGGTTATAAATGCTGGTTAAGCATAGTTAATATGGTACCATTTATAGTATATATTTCAAATACATTAACTTTAAAGAGCCTTTCGTGGGCAGTTTTCAGAATTTAACCATAATTTATAAAACGGTGTCTGTGGGAAAATGTGTGCTGAGAAACCAAACACTCAGCCCAACAGACAAACTCTTGGAACATAAACTGGGGTTGTAGTACGATTGAGTATGAAACTGTGCAGTAGAAATTGGAAGGGTTGAGAACATTCAGGGGAAGGAGAGTCCATAGGAGCTCTATGAGTCTGGGGAAGGGATAGTAAATACCATGATGCTATTAATCCATCAGTCTCTTGATGGCATCAGCTCCTGACTTGTGTTCCCCATGTACTAACCTATAGCTATAAGAGTGACCTAGGTCTCATGTCTCAGGGCAACCCATCTGGGGCGACTAGATGGTGCCCTTTTCCTCTCTCATTACCCCCAATTATGTCCCTCTTGAAACTACATCCTTGTTTGAAAACAAGAGGAGGAATGTATTTTGATTGACTACTTTTTCTATTTTTTAAAAACATTTTAAACACAATGCAAGAAAATATGAAACGTGTTTTATACTGAGTATAAAAGTAAAAGTCTCACCCATTCCCCTCAACAGAGGTATTCAGTACTTGGTATATTCAAGGGTTCCTTTTATAAAATAAATTTCCTAATATGTAAATGACTTACACCTCCCAATTTTATCAAATTTAGACAATTTTTGGGGAAAAGTTGTCTATGGGATTCAAGCCCATTTCTGTTCTAACCTAGTGTTTTATCACTATTTCAAAGGCGGAGGGTGTGGATGTCGGGGTGAAGCAGGATTTAAAGTTGAATGTGATACGTGTGGTTTGAAAAGTTGTACGTATTGTCCAATATAGCTGTCTTCCGCTGTTTGAAAATCCTTGCTTTGTTTTTCAAAGCGTTAATAACTAACCTCTCTGTGGTTTACAGAAGGTATCTTCAACATATGGCCTATTTTAAATAATCTTACACTATTTTATGTAAGAACTTTACAACAGTATACTTTCATTTTTGAAGCATTTTTCTATTGTTTTCATACATTTTTCTTCTACATATATTATGAAACCCACAATACATTTTTCCTTTGTCATTTCTTTTGAGGAAACTAAAAAAATAAGTATTTTATATTTACCCACATATTTCCCACTTCCAGGAGTGTTCGTTCTTCATTCTTTTTTTTTTACTGATCTAAGTTTTCATTTCAAATTCATCATCTGAATGTAGCCTTGGTGTGTCTCAGGCATAGTGGTGTTCGCAGAGAAGCAATCACAAGTTTCAGATATCCAAGTGGGAGCTGGTACAGAAGTGCTAAGTGGTGGCCTGTAAGAGCCCTGGAGTCTAGACTGGAAAGCCATATGCAGGGACACTAAGGTGGGAGGTTATGGCAGTGACCTGGACTACGGTAGGGGGGGTGGTTGTCTGTGGAATGATAGAGAACTTACCTGGGCTTTGTCCCTGGTTCCTGGGTTAGAATCTCTGAACTCTTGGAACTTCCCAAGTGGTGGGAGTGTCTTTGTTATTCACGGTGAATGCTGATAGTTTATGCTAATGAAGTGACCCATGGTGGGCTCCTAGGTAGCTTATGCTAACAGGATGACTCAGGATGAGGATAGGCCATGCCAGAAAGACCAACCATGTGATTAGACGGTTGGGGTTTTGAGCCACATGGTATCAGCCCAACTTCTAGACCTCTGGAGAGGGAAAAGAGGGGCTGAATATTGAGTTCAATGATGTGACCAATGACTCAATCGATCGTGCCTACATAATAAAACCCAAATAAAAGCTGTGGACCCCAAAGCCTGGTGGAGCTTCCTGGTTGATGAACACACTGACTTGCCAGGAGGATGACACAATCCTATTCTATGGAGAGAGGGCACAGAAGCTCTGCATTTGGGACACTTCCAGACCTCATCTTATGTGTCTCTTCATCTAGCTTGTCCTGATTTGTATCCAGTTGTAAGTACAGCACTTTCCTGAGTTTTGTAAGTCATTCTAGCAAATGATCAGACCTGAGTGGAGATCTTGAGAACCCCCAAAATTTGTAGCTAATTGGTCAGATTTGCAGTGACCTGGGGATCCCTGAACTTGTGACTAGCATCTGAAGTGAGGGTAGTCTTATTGGGGACTGTGTCCTTAAATCTGTGGAATCTAATGCTAACTCTGGTGGTTAGCGTCAGAATAGAACGGCAGTGCAAAACCATCCCATAACCAAAGGATTTGTAAGATTAGCCACAACGTGGAATGCAGTGCAATCCAGAGTAGCCAGCACCAGATCAGAGCAGCTTCCTTGCATGAGATCATCACCACCATTCCCCAAGGATTCAGAGAAAAGCCTTGTGACCAGAGACCCCCTGAGCACCATGATGTCCAGATGCCATATTGAGATGGAGGAGGAGAAAAGAAGACTGCTTGAAAGGGAAGAAATGGCTCCAATAGGGTGTTCAAACTTTGGATGGATTGAAAATGTATTTGCTTTAGATTGCAAGAGACTGAGGTTTTAAAAATTTTCTTAAAACATTTTTCTTTATTAATAAATTTGTTCCATTGAATCAACAGAACTTGAGGGCAATAGAGGATCACTATAGACATTAAAGAAAGCTGTCTTTTCTTCACCTGCCCCAACACTCTCCCCTGCGGAAAATTTGCATTATGGTGAATAAAATTTGACTCTACTATATATAGCTTATTTGATCTCCTTTCATTTCTGGTTCAGAAGTATCTTGCCATATTGACAGACTCACATTTTCCTTTCCAGTTGTAGAATTACATATCAGGTGGGCTGGAACAGAATCAGTTAGTTTCCACAAAGCAGACAGACTGTATTCCAGTGATTCATCAGTGTCTACGGGTGTTGGTCTGGGTTGTGTTTTGGGCCTCCGGTCCAGTGCTTGGTTATTGTGGGATTGTCTGTGGCTTTCGAGATTCATTTAATCACTTACTGCTTATATTAAATGCTGGGAAGGAAATGATGGATCAAACGCTGGTTGAGGTTTTTTTAAGTTTATTTTTTCTGGTTGAGTTTTAAATCTAGTAGGAAAACAGGCAAATAGGTAATTTTGACAGAATTTTTATTTATTTTTTCTTATCAATTTTTTAAATTGGAATACAGTTGATTTATAATGTGTAAATTTCTGCTGATTCAGTTATACATATATATACATTCTTTTTTTAATATTCTTTTCCACTGTGGTTTATCATCGGATATTAAATATAGTTCTCTGTGCTATACAGTAGGACCTTGTTGTTTATCCATCCTGTATATAAAAGCTTACATCTGCTAACCCCAAACTCCCACTCCATCCCTCCTCCAACCCCCTCCCCCTTGGCAACCACCAGCCTGTTCTCTATGCTCGTGGCTCTGTTTCTGTTTCATAGACAGGTTCATTTGAGTCATATTTTAGATTACAGATATAAGTGATATCATATGGTATTTGTCTTTCTCTTTCTGACTTACTTCATTTAGTATGATAATCTCTAATTGCATTGACAGAATTTTTAAGTTGCCATAATAAGATAGTAGGAAAGTAAGATAGTAAGAAAAAAGTCTCAGAGTCAATCATCCTGTGCACTCTAGGTTTCCTTCTGTCTCTGAATACGTGTCCTGAAAATGCCTGATGCTGGTACCAGTGCAGATGAGGGGTCACAGTCCAAAATGTCTACAGAGGCAGGCAAGAGAAATAAAGAACGTGGGCTGTGTTAACTGGGGCAAACTGGGCAAATGATCCCAGTCCTGCCAGACTTTCTAATTTTTCAACAGAAGTTAGAAACCTGTGATTTTAAAAAATGTGAATGTTTCCAAAATTTAAATGTTGGCAAAATCCCCCCATAAACATACAAATACAAAATCACTATTCGGGAAAGTTATACCTACCGCCCAGCCATATTTGGCCAATAGGTAGGTCACCATGTGCAACTCCTGATATAGATGGGGTGGTTCAGTGCAAATCCGCAATAGGGACAATGAGAAAACCTCGCTGTTTTACATTTGAAGTCTATCTCTGAGGCTTACTGAGCAGAGCTTTTTTAAATTTTATTTTATAGTTTAAAATACTGTCGCCTGGTAACAATTAACTGGTTAATAGTCCCTCAACAAGAACCTTACTTGCCCCTCTTTGTGCTTTTCTCAGGCTTCCCTCTCTGTGGACTCTCTTTCCCTCGTTACTTCTCCTCGATTAAACCATCTTCATTCCCTCAAGGAGCTAAATGATTCCTGGTCCATGAGCACTGCCTCATCTGTCCCCGTTTTGTTTATCTCCGTTTCTCATATTCCACCTTGTATTACAGCTATATTTCTCTCCCTCATCTTTGCATCACTCAACATGATTTATCCTCTGTAAACATTTTTTAAATTGGATGGGAGTCTGAATTTTGTACAGAGTTCACATCTCCCCATTATTTTCTCTTTATTTTTCCCTTAATTAAACCTGAGGGTCTGCGTCCTAAAGAACTTTGTGGTCCTCTGTCCTCCTCCTCTCTGCATTTTCTTTCCATACCTATGTATATTTACTTAAAAAAAATCCAGTCACATGTAACTTGCCAGTAATCGCTAGCAAGTTCCTTTTTATTTTTTTTGGTTTGTAGTTTTAATCAGCTTTTGGGCCTTTTAAACCATAGGTTTACTTGTCAGAGACAGATTGGATTATTCGTTTTATTATCACTAAATTGTTTGGTTAAAACTTATCTTTTTATTATGTGCATAATGAGATAATGTATTATCTAGAACTCTCGTAAATGATTTTGCTTCTCATAAATGTTGGACATTCTTTCCTATGTCTAGATTAGTGCTTAACTTTACCACTTTTATTTACATTTGAAGAAGAGGATTCAGAACAACTGTTAAAAAATCGAACCTAGTTCACAACTGCTGTGAGCACATCTACTGTGACTTTTTTTTCCTCTTTTTTCAGTAGCTTCTGAAAGTTTCCCGTGGATTTTACAAGGCAGCTCTCAAAATGAAGGTAAAATGATGACATCTAAAAGCACAGGAGGTGGTCCAGAGATGTGAAAGCCCAATAGACTCATCTGAGCCAACTGACCCGCCCTGTGCCTGCCGAAGACAGATTCGCTCTTCTCCCTCCGTTTTCTCTGGGTTCATCTGAGTGGGGCCTCCAGGGATACTTTGTGTGATTTAATGGCTAAAACAAGGAGGACTTGGCCTGCAGGCCACATGGGTGGGCCAACTTACTGTCTGAAAGGTACTGCTCATTACAAAAAACTCTAAAATATTTCCTTTCACTTAGATTAAACTGGGCCAAATAATTTTAGATGAAATTGACCGTGGCCGTGAAAGTTACATCAAACCGTGGGGTAAAATTAAACCCGCACATCACAATACTGCCCAGGATAAGGACCAGGGGGCACCTAATATTTGTCTTATCCTATTCTGTACCCGTCAGTTTTTGCTGCTTCGGTTGACCTCTCGAGGAGAGATGTTGGTTTCTCAGAATAGACTGTACCTTTTTATTTGTAGGAAAATGTATAGATACATCAGATGACAGAACTGGGTAGTATTAATGCCTATCATTGATTTCTCTTGCTTCTCCTTCCAAAAAAGGGATTGCAATACATGTTTTCCAAGAGAGACTTGGTAGATCACAAGTAAATATGGTGTGAAGAATATCTCAGCACCCGCCATACCCTGACACACACACGTCACACATTCACTGGTTTGTTTCAGTTATTTCTGAGATGAAGTCCAAAATATAACTTATATAACTTCCTCCAATAGGAATTCTTTGGTTCAGATTTCTCTGCTCTATGTTCCTATTGTACCCCTAACTTCTCCTTTTATAACATTCATGGCACTTTATTTTAATTACTTCTTTTATTGCCCATATCCTCCAGGAAACTAAAATCTCTAAGGGCAGGCACTAAATGTGTCTTGGTCAGTATATTCTTACCACTCAGGACAACTGATGTGAGCCTTCAACAAATATGTTCTTGAAAAAATACTTGTCAAAGGAATAAATAAATAAATATACTGCATTTGCAAATATATCTAATATTGTTAATGTTAAATTGTTAACCCATTTGTGGTACTAATATAAATGGCATTATATCTACATTTTTTTAATACATGCTGGTACTGTAACTCAGCAAATTTAAGATAGCATCAATTGTACAACACACTATTATCTTCTGTAACATTAAGAAAGGAAAAGATCCTGCCAATTACAGTGCGACCCAATGCTTTCTTATTTTTATATTAAAAAAAATCTCAAGTACAGTAATAACTCATTTTAAAATTTATTTTATTTATTTATTTATTTTAACATCTTTATTGGAGTATAATTGCTTTACAATGGTGTATTAGTTTCTGCTTTATAACAAAGTGAATCAGCTATACATATACATATATCCCCATATCCCCTCCCTCTTGCGTCTCCCTCCCACCCTCCCTATCCCACCCCTCTAGGTGGTCACAAAGCACTGAGCTGATCTCCCTGTGCCATGTGGCTGCTTCCCACTAGCTATCTATTTTACATTTGGTAGTGTATATATGTCCATGCCACTCTCTCACTTCATCCCAGCTTACCCTTCCCCCTCCCCGTGTCCTCAAGTCCATTCTCTATGTCTGCGTCTTTATTCCGTGCTTTCCAGTTAAATTAGGAAATGCTCCAAGTGGAAGCCCTCCTGCCTGATATACTATAGCTGAGGGTTTGGTCACGTGTATATAAATGTCCCCTGTGTGCAGTAGGTAGAGAGGGCCCAGGCCTGTTTTGAAGCTGAGCTTGGTGGGTATCTGGGGAAGAGCCAGGCCCAGCCTCGTGTGGCTTGCAAGTGGCACTCTTTATATAGATTGTTATAATCCAGCTGAATTTTAACCTCTAGTGTTTGAGAGTTAGGTTAATAAAGTCTATCCCTTAAAAAAAAACCCCAAAAACAAAAAAGAACCAAACCAAAAACTTGTATCTCACTAAATGGAAGAGATTAAAACCAAATATGGGTACTGGTAAGCAATAACTTAAAAATGGAAGCCCATATAAACTTTGTTGTATATCTGGTACCGATTAAAGAATACATGAAAATGATTTTTTATTGCCAAAGATTTTTTAGAAAAGTTATAATGAATTTTCTTTTTAAACTTCTCGGTGAGTATATGCAAGAACAATGCAGTTGCCCTTTCAAATATATCCATTTTCTTATTTCATGATGAAAACATGGGCCTCTGGTCTTTCTAAGATCCAAAATATTGTATACATTAATTGTATATTGTGAAATGTTCACTTTGGCTTCCTGGTCTTCCCCAAAAGAAATGTAAAGTGGTGGTGACTATTTTCCTCTAATTATTTTCACAAAATTCTGATAGTAAGAATTTGATTTGGGAGGAGAAAAAACTTATTTAAAATAGATATATTTTATCTTTAATTAGGTCACATACCAGAAGTTAGCACGATTTAATTGATTACTAGTGAGAATGTTTAGAGTGGCCATTGGCAAGCTTATGGAATTAGCAGGAGACACAAAGAATTGAAAGAGGAAAGGAAGAGGGAGAAAAAAGAGGAAGAGAAAAGAGGCAAAAGAAAGAGAAGGAAAAAAATGAGAAAATAAAAATTATTAAGTGTTGGCTTCTTTTATTTTTCCTACACAGAGATATTTCCAACTGCAGCTATCGTGTAACATAACGAAAGTCCATACATTGTCTAGAATTTAAGAGTATTGTCCAAGAACGTATCAGTGTGAAATCCATGTTTTGGTACTGCAGCTGAATTCTTCTTGCTTTTATCATTTATTGTAAAGCCTCTCATTGATCTATCATATCATTTGCTACAGTTACTCATTCTCAATAAAGTCTTTTTTTTTTATTTGGACCCTAGGTTTTCCTCCTAATTTGTGGGTAACTTAAAATCTCTATTTGGATGCCTGTTAGGCATCTCAGACTCATCGTGGTCCTGATTTCTACTCTCCCCTTCATTGACCTTCCTGTCATCTTACCCATCTCAGGGAATGGCAATGCCATGCTTAGATGAAAAATCTAAGAAACATCTTCGACTCTTGCTCATCTCATGTGCAACGCAAGAACAGATCTTGATAGATCTATCTTCAAAATATATCCAGAACCTGACCACTTCTCACCACCTCCACTGATGCCACTATGTCCTAGCTACCATCATCTCTCACCTGGGTCTCTTCTGTGGCCCCCAACAACTTCCCCTGCTTTCACTCTTGTTCCATACAACCTGTTCCCAAAACTTATGTCAGGACCTCCAGTGGCTCTCATCTCACTGATGTTGACCTACAAGCCACCCCTTGGCCCCACTGCCAATCTGTCCCCCCATTACCTCTTAGATCTGTTCTACTACGTCCTGCCTTACTCACATTGTTGTGTTTCACTGGTTTCCTTGCTGCTCCTTAGAGAAGCCAGGTCAACACTGACCTCAAGTCCACTACTATTGCTCTCTCTGCTTAGAAGAGCTTGCACCCAGATATCCACAAAAGAGCTCTTTGCTACACCTCCCCAGGTCTCAGTGAGGTCTTCTCTGATGACTCTCTTTAATTTTTGCAATACTACCTAGTGTTCTCTATCTCCCATTCTTGCTATAGTATATAATTGACTTATCTACTTTGTTTATGTCTGTTTCCCCCAACTAGAATATAAATTCATGGAAGAAAGGAATTTGTTTGTTTTGTTCACGTAGAACAATGTTGGGCATATAGTAGGCATTCAATAAATGTCTGTGTTATTATTGTTGCCTCTTCGGTGCTGGATGTTGAGCTGGCCACAGAGAGCTGAGAGTGACAAGATAAGGATGAGAGCAGTGTCATAAGAGTAGATGTGCAGTGTTTTACAGAGAGGCTGACATTTGAGCCATGTAGGAACTTGTTAGGAGGAAAAACAATGAATGCACTCCTGTCAGAGGAAGCCATGTCTCTAAATGCAGAAAAGTATAAAAAGAATTCCAGTTTAGAATGCACTGTTTATTCACTCATTCACTGCACCTACTATGTTTCTGTTACTATTCTAGGCACTAGGGAAAAGGGATAAAGAAGAAAAACAAGGTCCCTACCCTCAAGAGACATTTGAGCAGAAGTTAAGTAAGTAAATAAATAATGCCACTTGTGATTAGTTCTATGGAAGAAACAAGCAATATGACAACAGCCACAAGCAGGTGAGGTGTGAGAGCTTCTTTAAATAGGGAGGTCAGGGACGTCGTTTTGTGGCTGTGATATCTGATCTAAGACCTGAAGGTGAAGGAGCCAGCTATGCCAAGATCCAGAGAGTGTTCCATCTGGGCAGGAGAACAGCAAGTACAAAGTCCCAGAGACCAGTGTGATTAGAGGACAGGAGGTGGTGAGTGGAGTGCCCATGTTACAGACATGGGCAGGGCAAGATGCCGGAGGACCTTATCAACCACTGTAGGAGACTGTGCTCTGCTATCCAGATCCGACTCCCAGCCCACTACTTATAGGACTGGAGCACTCATTCCCCAGCCACTGAGAGCGTGGCAATGCCAGATTGGAGCTGAACTCCCTCTGGGGCTTGCCCTTGTCTGAAGAGAGGCTGGTCCTCCAAGGTTACACTGTCTCCCTAAGAGCAGCCACTGAAATACAAAGGCTCAGCCCCTTTTGCTTCAATAAGGGCCACTCTGCACCATCATCCTGGCTCTTGGTCAACTGAGGCTTCTGTTGTGACTTCATTGCAGCCCAAGTTCTCTCTGTCCAATCCTCCTTCCTTCATGTCCTTCATGGGAGTTGATCCTGAGAGCACCTCCCAAAACACTTCTATACACCAACGTCCATCTCAGGCCTTGCTTCCTGGGGAAACTGACCTGTCACACCACGGTCTGTGTTTTAAGTTCAAACCAAATCCATGTAAAGCTTTTATGCAGAAAGATGACAAGGTCCGATTGACGGTTTCGGAAGAGCCCTCTGGCTCCTGACTGGAGAATGGATCGTAAACAGGCAAGAGCGGAGGCCCTCCCGTAACTCTCAAACATTGTGGTGTTTTCATGGGGAGAAGTGTCTAGTTTTATTTGAGCTGTTTTGCAGGAGATTAAAAGTTAAGATGGATATGCTGGCTGGCAGGATATGCAGACCCAGCCCTCACGCTGGAGGAAGCACTGTTCAAAGGACAGGATCTACAGTTTTCACTGATCAGTTGGGACAGGGCTACAGATGTCTGGATGCTGGGAAATGTGCAAATGTTGGACCACTATGTTTTAATGTTACTGCCCTGTTGGGACTAAAGGAGAAAGCATAAATGTGGTTGAAGAGTGGATATTCACACTACTAATCGTACATGAAAGCAGGCAGTTCCTGGGGAGGAAATTGAATCCTCGACAGCAGGTCCTGGAGAGAACAAACTAGAATTCCTCTGTCTGAGCCTCAAGGCAGTTAGCAATGGAGAGGGTCACAGCCAGCCTGAAACCAGCCTTACCCCACTTTCCTCTATCCTCTGATCTCCTGCTACGGCTTCTCAATAGCCAGACCTAACCAGCAGCCAGAGAGTGCTGAAGCCATGTCGGTGAGGTCCACGGAATTCTGCATCCTGGGCAGAGAACAGGACAGAGATGCAAATGGTAGATATCTGGCATGCAGATGAAAGTTCCTCTGTGTTGAAATTCGGGCTCCTTTAACTCTGATATGCATAGGAATTGCTGAGGATCTTGTTAAAATGCACACTGTGTTTTAGGAGGACTGAGGTGGGACCTGAGGTCCGGAATTGTTAGCACATTCCCAGGTGATGCTGTGGCTTCCTGGTGCATGGATTGCTTATGGACCAGCGAGGTCACAATTCCCTTCCCTAAACTAAGTCTTGTCAAAAGTCACAGCTTGGTCTCACCTGTGGAAAGGAAGCATCCCTTGACCACCTGGCAAGAAGGGAGCTGGGAAGGAGCACATTCCTTTCTTCCTGTCCCTCCGCAACCCAGCCCCGAGGGCCTTGGGGAAACAGCATTCACCAGGGGTGGGGCACTTGTGAGGGTCAAGGGTAACTGGCAGTTGGCCTAAGTGGCCTGTGGATAGAGAGGAGATTGATGACTTGAGCCTGGAGAGGCAGAGACCAACTGATTCAGGAAAGAACATAAAATACCAGCACCTTTGAGGATTCCCCGGAAAGGGAGCCTTGAAATCACTGTAAATAATAGGAAAATGACCTTATTTATGTTTACAGGCTAGGGAAACCCAGACTTACAGGGAATGAATAAAGTTTGCTAGTTCAGGCTTGAAATCCGTTGCAGAAACCCCTTGTGCTTTGCTTTGTATTTGCTCCATTAACAGCTGCTTTTCCCAATGGTTTGTGTTTAGTCCATGATTATCGAGAACTGCTCATCCTAAGTGGGACAGGGCCTCTCCTGTCGAGGCCTGTGGTCCTCTGCAGTAACAAGGCACACAAACATATATATATTATTTTTTTTTTGCGGTACGTGGGCCTCTCACTGTTGTGGCCTCTCCCATTGTGGAGCACAGGCTCCGGACGCGCAGGCTCGGCGGCCATGGCTCACGGGCCTAGACGCTCCGCGGCATGTGGGATCTTCCAGGACCGGGGCACGAACCCGTGTCTCCTGCATCGGCAGGCGGACTCTCAACCACTGCGCCACCAGGGAAGCCCACACAAACATATTTTTGACCACATGCAGGCTGCCTCAGCTTTTAGCTGTGTTGCAATCCCGGAAATGTCATTGAAAGGAGAATGGCAAGAAATGAATCGTTTTTTTCTTCTCCCACCACGGTGTGGCCACCACTTACCTTCTTTTTCCACTCAGTGTTCCTGAATCGATAAGGCAAAATGTTGACAAGTTAACTTTAAGACCAATGAATCAGCAGGAAGACTGTTGAGTGAGTGCCTCAATAAAGTGAAAAGTGAAATATAGGGGTCTGTCAGCTCCATCAGGCCACCAAATGGATGAAATGTTGCAGGCGACACGAGTGAGGACTGCCTGCACATTTTTCTTTTTCTTGGCATTAAGAATTGAGAGTAGTTTAATCTTAAATTCCTTCTCCAAGAGCTACATAAAGAGACGAATCTTTCCAATCCTTCATTGGAAGCAATGATTTATTTTATTTTATTTTATTTTGGCTGCATTGGGTCTTCGTTGCTGCACATGGGCTTTCTCCAGCTGCAGCAAGTGGGGGCTACTCTTCGTTGCGGTGCGCAAGCTTCTCACTGTGGTGGCTTCCCTTGCTGTGGAGCATGGGCTGTAGGTGCGTGGGCTCAGTAGTTGTGGTATATGGGCTTAATTGCTCCATGGCATGTGGGATCTTCCTGGACCAGGGCTCAAACCCACGTCCCCTGCACTGGCAGGCGGATTCTTAACCACTGTGCCACCAGGGAAGCCTGGAAACAATGATTTTAATCAAAGCATCCTGAATAAGTGTCTATAGGCCATCAACCCCTGGATGGTGATGAGGGCAAGGGTATGAGAGAAGGTGGGAGTAGACTGGTTTGTGGACAGGGAATTCTACATTGAAGATACAAACACTAATGCAAATACTACTACGAGTCTCAAATGCCTATACAGCACTTGCTATGTGTTATGTGCCAGTGAAGCACTGTTCCAAGGGCTTTACATGAAGAAAGCTAGGGCCAAAGCCACAGACACCTCTTGCTATGGACTGAATGTTTGTATCCCCCACCCCAAATTCATATGCTGAAATCCTAATGCCTAACATGATGGTATTAGGAGGTGGGGCCTTTGGGAGGGAACTAGATCACGAGGGTGGAGCCCTCATTAATGGGATTAGTGCCCTTCTAAGAAGAGACACTAGGGAACTTGCTTCCTCTCTCTGCTCTCTTCAAGAAGACAACCATCCGCAAACCAGGAAGAGAGTCCTCACCAGAACCCAACCATGCTGGCACCCTGGTCTTAGACTCCGGAACTGTAAGAAATAAATGTTTGTTGTTTAAGCCACCCAGTCTATGATATTTTTGTTGTAGCAGTCCAAACTGACTAAGACACCTCCTGATACAGGAGCTTTGAAGATGCAAGTTCTAATAATTTAGTAGCTTTGTCCCCATCCTTCCTTCAGCATGAAAATGCAATAGGTAGGGATTGAAGAGATGGGGATGATTTATTTTTACTTTTTTTTCCTGCTTCCTCTAGCAACTCACAGTTTTACCAAATACAGATTTTAAAAAAAATAAATTTATATGATGACCATACTCAGTAAAGGTGGATTAAAAAGGGAAGAAAGGAGACATTTTTATTTATTTTGTGAAGTTTTGTGACAAATTCTTTTGACCCTTACACTGAGTCTGAATTCTCTCTATGCTACACTTGCCTCCCTCCATTCCCTCTACCTGCCTCTCCCACCACAACCAGTTTTTTAAGCACAGCTAAAATCAAGGGATAAGCATAGTGATAAAGCTGACCCTGGGGCCCTCCTAGAAATGTTCATTAAGAATTACCTTCCCCTTTGCCAACTGCTAAATAAACCAGTCTCATCAGATGATGTTTACTGGGACCAGATAACAGATCTATTTCAGAATGCATGACTAGTCCTCTCCTTCCTCCCATAGACAGACCAGCCTATCAATGCCCTTCTTTCTGAACCTTGATCTTAGCCCATCAGAAGCATGCACCCCATAGGAACTGTGGCTTTATCCTTGTTCCTGGGGAACCCCAGTCATATCCTGTCACAGGGTAACTGAGGAGAGGGACAAGAGAGGGTACTAGGGAGAGGATAGGAGGGGGATAGTTAATCAATAATCTATCATAAATTTTGACCAAGCATCTCCAGGTGTGCTTGGCTCCTTTGAGCAGGGGAGATGTGGGAAAGGTGAATACATACTGGGTTTCCATTTGGCTTATTTTAGAAAATACCACGCAATAGGGCAAGCCCATTTTGGGTAACTTTGTGAGATCTTTCTACCCAGAAGGCTAGTCCAGCAGGTAGGAGTGCTTAGGGGCTGATAAGTGTGACTTGGGGATTCTGTCTCCATCTGATCTACATATTTAGTAATATTTCTGAGTCAGAAGGTTAGGAAAGATTTCATGCACTTCATTTTTATCTGTATGGGACTAGGTTTGTGAGTTGCCTGAAGAAACAGACAAAGAAATACAGTTCTCCCTCTTCTCCACCCACGCATTCTGCTACGTGCAGGATGAGGGCTGCAGGCCCTTGATCTACTTCATGCTTCCCTGCTGCCCTTTCTTCTTGGCAGTTCAGGGGCTGAGCAGAGGCCCCAGGACTGTGACACTGTGGATAGAAAGGCTGGGAGATCACAGTGTGAACCCTGTATGCCTTGTTCCCAGACCCCTGCCTGCAGCCTCAGCCTTACGCTCCAGGCTCCTGGAGCAGGCCCATCCCTTGTTGGGAAATTGAGTCCAGAAGGGCTCATGCGCTCATGAATTCTCCTGCTGTGACCTGATGCTCCAATTCTGGTAATTCAGCTTCTGCTTTGACCTGTGACCCAACTGGATCATTGTCTTGTCACCCTGGACTTCTGTACCTGCGCTGAGTTTCAGTTTGTCTAAGCCTGAGATCATTCCGCTGAACTTTAACTCTTTGGTTAAAACTCTGTTTGTAACTGTCAGACTTCCCCAGTTTTGATCATTATCAAAATAGGCTACTTGCTTATCCATTTGTTCTTTGCCTTTTGCTTGGGACTCATCTGCTTGTCCATCAAAGCTCCTGCCTCACCCAGGCTAACTCTCCCCAGACTCTGACCTGTGGGATATATCCTGATCTTGATAAGCATACCTCCACTCCACTTAGGTGAGCCTCCCAAGTTATCATGGTATGGTAAACTTACAGATGGAGAGGGTCATCAAGTTTACCAGCTCTGATTCTTATACTCCACCATTTGCCTTGCCTTAGTCATTCTTTGTGAAAGAAAGACTTTCACAAAGAATGACTACTGGGCTTCCCCGGTGGCACAGTGGTTAAGAATCTGCCTGCCAATGCAGGGGACACGGGTTCGAGCCCTGGTCTGGGAAGATCCCACATGCCGTGGAACAACTAAGCCCGTGAGCCACAACTACGGAGCCTGCGCGTCTGGAGCCTGTGCTCCACAACGGGAGAGGCCGTGACAGTGAGAGGCCTGCGCACCGCGATGAAGAGTGGCCCCCACTCGCCGCAACTGGAGAAAGCCCTCGCACAGAAGCGAAGACCCAACACAGCCAAAATTAAATAAATAAATTAAAAAAAAAAAAAAAAGAATGAATACTACCATCATGTATTAATTAGATTTATTTGGTTAAAGGGAAAGAAACAGACTTTGTTTAGTTTGAGTAAAAAGAAAAATTTACTGGGAAGATCTGAGTTTATAACCAAAGCACCAGGAGGGTTGAGAAGTAGGGAAGCTCTGAAGATCTTAACTTTAGGAGTTCCTGGACCTGCAGTTTAGGACACTCTGTGGTTCAGCTCCATGACCCTCGGCAGCTGTTTCTCCTCATATAGATTTCTGTATTTCCTGGAGAGACAATCTGATTAGCTTAGCTTCATTTAAGCATTTTCCTCTGGAAAAAAATCAGCTCTAGTTCATGTCCCGAGTAAAGACTTGGCTGCTGGGGTCCACCTCTAGGACTCAGGGCCAGTCCCCAGGAAAGGGCCAGGGATGTGAACTGAGGATTCACCCCAAGTGTCATACCAGATGCTGATCACGCTGGCCCCAAGTGACTCTCTGCCTCTCCTACCCCAGGAGACCAGCACTCATCTCAGATCCCTTAGCACAGCTGGGGTATTCTTCACTGCTGTCACCCAAGGCTAGATTTTTAAAAACAAAAACATCAAGTAAAAGAGGAACATACAACTGGAAATCTACTTTGTAGACTTGCTGGTCTTCAGCTTGAGATATCTTGCAGGGATGCTTTCTGGACCTGCTCATGGTTGAGGACATGTGTTTGAGATTCAGAGGGATCCAGAGAAAGGCTAGAAATTCTCTCCTATTTGGCTAAGGACTGCCTTCAGAATGCCATTTTCCTGGCTCTTCCCAGGTGAAAAGTATGGGACTAGCCTCTCTTCTCAGGAGTAATCTCCTTCCCTTTCTCCAGGCGTGTGGTCTGGCCTGATGGCCTCATAATATAGTCTACCAGAGCATTACGTGATAGGCTCACCATTTTCCACAGGATGGGCACATCTAGTAGTAGGAGACTTATTCTGTTACCCAAATGCTAGGCCATCTGTGATTTCGGTCCTGACCTGTCCCAGTGTGGCTTGCTGCCATGACTACTGTGTAATGATCTGATTCAGAGTCAACATGTACTGATTACATGTGGGTGGTCTGCCAGGCTCTATGGGCAGGGACTTGTACTTGAATGACGTTATTCATTATTTAACACAAATCCCATGAAATTCTCATGGAAAATGAGTGCTGTGGTCAAATACATTTGGTTAACACTACCTGATGTCTTCTTTTGGCACACACAGAATGCTAAGTACCTCACTATACACTCTAGAAGATGCAGAAAAAAGAATTGTTTAACTCTATGTAACCTTGCATTTCCCAAACTGAATGGGTTGTGGAAACTTTTTTCCCACCTATTCACATCCTGCAGGACTGACTTTCAGTAGAACACTCTTAAGGAAATGAGAGTTAGTTTAATGCTCCCAGCATCCGGGGAGCAAACCTGAAAAATTGTTGTTATGCTCATTTTTCAGACAAGAAGACAGAGGCTCACCTCAGAGAGCTTGTGTAGCTTGACCTAAGTCTACCCAGGGAGCAAGTGCCTCTGCAGAGCTTAGAACCCCGTTCCTCTGAGTCCAAGTCCAGGCCTCTTTCTGCCATGCCTGGACCACCATCTCTGAGACTTACCAGATACTCCTGAAGGACTGTATTAACAGATTCTGGCTATCAGCCAGATACAGATGCCAGAGATCCAGGAGAGCCTCCTGTCTGAAGGCGTGCAGGCTCATGACCCAGGAAGAGCTGATATTTCAGTTCAAGTACAAAGACAGGGAAAAGCCAATGTTCCAGCTTGAAGGCCCTCTCTTATTTGGGTGAGAGTCAGGCTTTTTGTTCTATTCAGGCCTTCAACCAATTGGATGAGGCCCAGCCACATTAGAGAGGGCAATCTGCTTTACTTAGTCTACCAATTTAAATGTTAATTTCATTTAAAAACACCATCACAGAACCACCCAGAATAATGTTTGGCCAAATATCTGGAACCTCTTGGCCCAGTCAAGTTGACACATAAAATTAACCATCACGGGTTACAAAAATCTTCTCTGACTTCCGCCTTGCTCACACCCTCTTCCTCTCTCTGCATCTTCTTGCTTGCCTCCTCCAATGAAGTCAGCTGCCATGTTGTGAGCTGCCCTCCATGACAAGGAACTGTGGTAGCCTTCAGCCAACAAACAGCAAGAAGCTTGGGCCCTCAGCCCAACAGCCTTCAAGGAACTTCATCCTGCAAATAACCACATGAGTGAATTTGGGGATGGAGCCCGCCCTGTCTGCCAAGCCTGGACTTGACCAGAGCCCTGGCTGACACATTGGCTGCAGCCTGTGAGGGATCCTGAAGCAGAGAGCCCAGGTAAGCCATGGTCTAGATTCCTGATCTACAGGAACCATGAGATAATAAATGTTATGTTAAGACTTTTCATTTTGAGGTCATTTTTTTCTCAGTCACAGATAACTAACACGTCTCATCCATTGGCTAGTCTCCACAAATGGAGCTTGAGGGTATCTGACGTTTTTGATCCTTTCATCCACTGTCTCTCTTTAAGAGAGGACCCAGACAAGCTTTCAAAATGCCTACCTCCAACCTTTTGTGAGAAAGGATGCCCAAGTAACTGAACAAATTCTATCTGTGGCATTTAGACAGTATAGTTCAGGGGAGGATACTTACAAAAAGAATGGGGCAAGTTCATAAGAAACAGAAATGTTTCTTTTCTGGTTATTGTGTTTTAACACATCTCTCAGTGTTTCCTTTTTTTCCACCATTGTTTCCACCAACCAACACTCTAGGTCCCTGGTCTCACTGGGTCCTGTCCTACCTCATCCCGTAGATAAATCAATCAACAGGACACCAACCAACCTAGAGACCCACTCTGTGATTCTTTGTTGGGTATGGGGTGATAACTGATTGTTTCACCTTTGAACTTGTAAATGAACATCAGGGATGATGGTGATTACATCTTGGGGGGGCAGAGGGGAGGAAAGGAGCCCTGTCTCAGTTTTCTTGGACTACGTAATCCTTGAGGCTTCTGACTTATAGGTATAGTTCAGGGAGTATGGGCAGAAAGAGATAGGGAAAAGTTGTATGAAAAAGAAAAAATTAAATTCCCCATTGACATGGGCAGATGTGGGTGAGCCAGTCACAAAATGACTTAGAAAATGAAGAGATATGATATTTCTTGTACCCTAGTGTCAAGGAGAAAACTCTTCCAAGGGTCCTCACTATTAATGCCCAGGACATACTTGAGATGAAACAGGGTGTTTGTGGACAGGTGTGCCTATATACTGGAGCTCCTGAGGAGCTGTCCCTTAGTTGTTGTTTTTTTTTTTAATTAATTAATTAATTTATTTATTTATTTTTGGCTGCGTTGGATCTTCGTTGCTGTGCATGGGTTTTCTCTAATTGCAGTGAGTGGGGGCTACTCTCCATTGAGGTGCACGGGCTTCTCATTTCAGTGACTTCTCTTGTTGTGGTGCACGGGCTCTAGGTGCACGGGCTTCAGTAGTTGTGGCGCACAGGCTCAGTAGTTGTGGCTCGTGGGCTCTAGAGAGCAGGCTCAGTTGCTGTGGTGCAGGGGCTTAGTTGCTCCGCGGCATGTGGGACCTTTCCCAGACCAGGGCTCGAACCCGTGTCCCCTGCATTGGCAGGCGTATTCTCAACCACTGTGCCACCAGGGACACAGTTCTCTTAGTTCTTTAAGCCATCCTCCTCCTCCTACCTGCTCATCTAACCATACGAGCCAGCAGCTGGTCCCTATGTACTCTCTTAGCTTTAGGAGAAAAGGAGCAACCCACTTGACATGGCTTATGACACACCCACTGGGTTTTCTCTAAGGCAGTAGTTCTCAACTCTGGTTGTACATTAGAATCACAAGGGATGATTTGGAAAAAATGTGACCATGCCTGGACCCAGCCCCCAATCAATGAATCAGAATCTCTAGGGGAAGAGCGAAAACATGGGAGTTTTCTGAAAAGTTCTCTACATAATTTTAACACACAGCCAGTGAGAGCCACTGGTATGGGCCCCAAGACAGACTATAGTATTGTAATTCAGAAATGGGGACTCTGCTAAGATAAAGTGTCACTAAGTTGAAAACCAGATTCTTTTTTTAAAAAAGTCTTGAAATTAACATCCTAAGAAAAATAAGTTGAGTGGACACAGGCGCCTGACCCTTCAGAAGGAAGGCCAGCCAGTGAGCATGGCGAGTAAGGGAGGCTCTATTTGACCAGGGGATTTGCTGGAAGCAGGGTCTTTTGGAAGACGCTTACTGTTTGAGATAATGTCTGAAGGTTGAGACTGATATGAATTATTTAGACATTTAGGGAGACTTTTTGCAATGGAATCAATTTTCCTTATCCTTCTCTGCGTAGTCAGACTGAAATGGTCAAACCTCTAGAGCAAAGCTGACTTTACAAACAGCAGCCGCGAGAAAGTTCTGATGTTCGCTACTGTGTTGCTGATAAAACTAAAATTGATTGAGATGCCCCTTGGGAGATCTCAAGAAAACCTAAGTCTTGTTGTTATGAAGTGTTATAATAATTTCCTTTGCATGTCATATTCATGAGACATGTGATATGCATTTAACGAGAACTCAGATCAGGGGGTAGAAGCTTCGTGTTTTCAAAATGCTGCAGAATAGAGATTCAGAGGCTATATCGCAAGTTCACGTGTTCTTCTTTCGTGGGAGATTTTGGCCTTCTGGCACAAAAAGTGTCAGGCTCGAGACTTTCTGCTTTGGTGTGACAGGAGCGACCACGTGTCCTGGTTTGCCCCACATGGTTCCAGTTTACACGTGTTGTCTTAGCCTAATAATTCACAGCCCACTTTTCCAGTTTCAAAAGTGCCCTGGTTTAGGTGATAAATCACATGGTCTTCCTGTCATTTTATAGTGTGCCTCTGGTCTGGGAAGAGGAGACCTACGGTATAGTACTATTGTTTCCACTAATTGGTTTTGTGCTCCTAGCAGATGATTTTTCTCTGAGGGACTCAGTTTCCTTCTAAGTCAAGGAAAGGGGGATCTAAACCAGAGACCCAGGGTCTGCGCCATGTTAGATGCAGATTTTTGTATGATTTTGTTATATGTCTGCATATATACCATTGTATGTACATTTTTCTGGGGAGTTTCAGATAGCAGTCATCATATTTCTGAAGAGGGGTTTCATGATCCCCAAATGGTAAAGAACCACTCTGGATAAATTCTGCAGTCCTATTCAACTCCAGGATCGTGCACTTCTGTCGTTACGATGCTTTTAAAACAGAACTTGGGAGTCAGAAAAAATATTGCCTGAGAATATTTCCACAGTAAGAACTGTATGATAATTGATTTTCCTTGTACCAAACAAATAAATGTAATTTTATTTTTAGAGGCAAGCAGCCCACACACTGCAATGATAAAAGGACTCTTCTATGAGACAGACAGGAACCCTGCAGTTGGGAATACAGGGCCTTCTCCTTTGGGAAACGCACAGGAAGGGAAAGAGAAACACCCCATGGGAATGCAGGGGTCCTTGTGAAGTAGGGATGATACACAAGATGACAAGGGAACTGTTTGGACCTTCCTGTCTAAGACTGATAGAAAAGAGGATGAGAGATAAGCAATTAAGGAAGTAATTATACGATAGACTTAAAGAAAGGACCAGAGTCTGCAATCTGTTTTCAGCTTTGTCATGAAACTGCTGTGTGACCTTGGGTGGATCAGTTTCCTCTGCCTCAAAACCAGATGGAACTGTGTGATCTCCACCCGCTATGCTTTGCTTCCCTGCACTTGCTCATTCCTGGCTCTTCCCCACTTTCAATGACCCTGAGGAAATCTTTCTGTGCCTGTTTTCTAAAAATCAATGCACTTGCCAAAGGCCTTGCTATTCTGTTTTTTCTTTTTTCTTTTCCCATAAATTACGCCTCATTGAGAACATTTACCATTTCTCACCCATTTATTGTGGAGAGAAAATTTGCTTTGAAATGATGGCCAGAGTTTCCCCAGTGTTTTCTTTTCAAGAACATCTCACTTGAGCAAGATAGCCTAGAGGCTGCTTTTCTGGTTCAGAGTGGCCACTGAACCAATTAGGAACAAAGGATCAAAAAATGACTTGGGCAAAATTCTCAGTGGATCAGAGTAGAGCCTCAGAAGCCCCAGAGGCTTTGCCCTGATGGTAATGGGAAACATTTGGTACCAATCTATTTCCTTAGACTCTCATGAAGTAACTTATGGTGGTGGTGAGGAATTAGCTATTGACCTTGTATGTACTGCTCTGCAATCCTCAGTAAGAATTTCAAGTATAATACAATATTCAAGTATATTTATTTATATATTTATATATAATACAATATTCAAGTATATTTATTTATATATTATATTTATATATAATACAATATTCAAGTATAATACAATATTCAAGTATAATACAATATTCAAGTATAATACAATACAATATAATACAGGGATAACGCAAATCACAAAAGTAATAACTTTTTGTCAGCATTATACCGTAGGCTACATCAATGGTCTCTGGAGTGAAGTTTGAGGATTTTGGGGGTTGGGGGGGGTGTAGTATGATCTATTGGGTGATAGGAAAAATATTAAACTTCTATTAGGCATGCTGAAAGATATTTTACTGGGGGGTGTGCTATCAAAAATATTTAGGGTACCCCTGGGTTAAGCCATTGTCTATTGTATGCCAGGTATTTGTTTTGGGAGCTACATATATAGAACGTGCTATATTGTAGTGAGTGGCAAGGTTCAACTCCATAGAACCTTGGACTCTGGACAATACAGAATGGAACTTTCTTAACATGATAAAGAATGTCATGGTTGTGTCTGATATCATTTGGTCATAGACTGGTGTTATCAAGAAAGGTGAAAACACAAAACGGATGACTGATAGTGGATTGGATACTTGGTCTTTTGAAAGCCACGTCTGGGGGTGAGAGTCACATAATTCAGACATCCAGAAATTCTGGCAGGTTCACCATAATCAGAACCTGCTGCGCCCCACCCCCAAAAGAACTTACACTCTTCCTCTTCCGTTATTTCTTTTATCAATTGGCAAGCAAAACAAAATCTTAAGTTCATCACAATCTCTAGTAGCACTATGTAAGTCTCACTCAAAAGAATAAAGAGTGAGGAAGAAAAACGGACAAACCCCTATGAAGAAAACAACCGACTTCAATGGAACTATTATATATAATCATACACAACAACTATATATATTAATTACATACTTATATATAGTAATATAATTTAGGACAAACTCCTAATTCTTGGTCAAGACCAGTGGCTGTCTTCACTCTTCATTAAAGTCATGTGGGAGATTTAAAAAAATACTAATACTTGAGACCTATTCCCCAGAGATTCTATTTTAATTGTCTGAGGCGGAGCCTGGCATCAGCATTTCTCAAAAGTCCCTTTGATGAGTCTGATATGCATGTGGGGCTGAGGACCACTGGTCTAGGCCTTTAAAAACTCAACCTCTCAGACTTCCCTGGTGGCGCAGTGGTTAAGAATCTGCCTGCCAATGCAGGGGACACAGGTTCAATCCCTGGTCTGGGAAGATCCCACATGCCACAGAGCAACTAAGCCCGTGTGCCACAACTACTGAGCCTGCACTCTAAAACCTGTGAGCCGTGGGCCTAGAGCCTGTGCTCTGCAACAAGAGAAGCCACTGCAATGAGAAGTCCACACACTGCAACGAAGAGTAGCCCCCGCTCGCCGCATGTAGAGAAAGCCCGCGCACAGCAACGAGGACACAATGCAGCCCAAAATAAATAAATTAATTAATTAAAAAAACAAAACAAAAACAAAAAACTCAACCTCCCATGTCCTGTTGGTCTGAAGATCAACAAGGAATGCCTTGCGGTCAGCTAATTTCTGTGGGAAACATTAAACATTAAATATTCCAGCTCTCTTTCTCTCTGATTCTCAGGAGAAACCATATTTTCTCAGCCAGTTGAATATCCCATGCCCTTGAGAATTGACAAAAGTAGGAGCTGACACTTACCTAACTTAAAAGCTACATTTGAGAAAGCAAGAAACTTGGCATTTGAAAGAAGAAATATTGGTCATCCTATCAGAAATTATTTTCTCTCATACTGACCCCCTGGAGAGAAACTTTGTGACTTAAAATCACCCCCCTCTCTCTCTTGCATAGCATGGCCATTATCTTCTTCCTTTGTTCTGGTAGTGCAAGTCAGCAAAGGAAAATGTTGTTGAATCGTATAATGTTGGGGGAACTCTAGGAAGGAACAAAAGAATTGGTTACCACAAGTTATCTGCCATTTTTCAAAGTAAATGCATGTCTGGATTTTTCTTTTACACTTTTGGTGGCTTTGGAGATGATGGGGTTGAGATATCTAAGGAAACTCAGCCATTCTCCTCAAATTGGAGTCTGCAGACAGAACTCATCCATCATTTGGTGCTCTCCCTTTGTGGAATAACCATATTCCTGTTGAATCCCCTCTGATGACTTATGGAGTCACAGGAAATTTGGAGAACAGAAATGATTCCAACATAAAACAGTAGCATAAACTCTTGGGGGCATTTCCCTTTTGGGCCTATTTCTAGGCACTTTGGAATGTAAAAGGGAGGGAAGTTAAAATAATAATTGATATAAAAAACAAGTGGACAAAAAAAGAAATCTGATTACTCGTGAACTCTCTCTACCTGTTATCACTTATGTATCCATAGGGACAGCCAGGAGAAAAGAGCTTGTGCCAGGTCATTTAATAAAGGGAATTTAATATGGGGAACTAGTTAAAAAAAAAAAAAAAGGTGTTGAAAGAGAAGAAAAAGCCCAATTGGGGATAGAGAGGTGACACAGGGGTTAGTGACAGCAGCAAGTTACTACCAGGACAGATCTGAAATAAGAAATGGCAGCATTTCTCCAAAGTCCCTACAATGATTGTGATATGCATGTGGGGTTGAGGACCACTGGTCCAGACTCCCATGTCCTGCTGGTCTGAAGATGGATGGACAAGGAATGTCCTGTGGTCTGTTAATTTCTGTGGGAAGCATTACACATTTATTCCAGCTGTCTTCCCTCTGAGAGGAAGAGGAGGTCGTCTAGAAGAGGCAGGGAACCAGGGCTGCCCGATGCAAAGAGTAACCATGGTGGAAACTAGCAGCAGGAGGTGGGACAATGGAGGGAAGAGCTTTTTTGCTAGATCAGAATCAGGAAAGCGGAGGAATAAATAGCCGGACTTCTTCCTTCCTCCTGCCTCCCTACATGCCTCTAGTGTCTTCCTTCCATTGGCTGAAACAAGCGGGAAGCCAATTGTTTCCAACCGCAGCAATTTTAGAGCAGCAACACAAATTGTCACCTTACATTAAACTGGTTAATTTGAACTTTATTGGTTTGGTAGTTTTATCTCTAATTTGTACATTTGTTGTTTAGCATAATGAGTTTATAACTAGTTTTTCATT
Source organism: Globicephala melas (assembly GCF_963455315.2). Classification (NCBI taxonomy): domain Eukaryota; kingdom Metazoa; phylum Chordata; class Mammalia; order Artiodactyla; family Delphinidae; genus Globicephala; species Globicephala melas. Next base: position 21,545,208 of record NC_083320.1, read on the forward strand.
TGTATGTTTATTTAAATAATAGTTTAATGAAAGTCATTTGTCAAAATTAGGGGCTCTTGAGAACATTTTTCCTCCAAAAAGAGGGCATACGTTACTTAAGTTGGACAATAATAGTATGAAATTCTGATAACAGGAATCACCCAGGATTTAACTGGGGGAACTGGGAAAGAGGATCTGAGGGTTGCCTAAGCTTTGAGTCATAGGAAGTAGGGAGTTCTCAATTTTGCTTAGAACAACTCTTCTAAACACACACTTAAAGAAGGGAGGACTATTCACCAAAACTCCAACTCACAGGCAGATTTTGCTTTTATATCAGAAGTATTTAGTAAAATACTTTTAAGAGGGGTCAGTATAAATGTGGTCAACCACATGACCCACCCGCATGGTTGACTCTGTATGTGGGTGATTTTTGCAATATGTTCTCTTTTCGAATGATGGGCTTTGCAGCCTTTTCTGCTCATCAGTAGGAATTATTTTTGACAGACTTGAAGGTGACCTCAGAGTCCAGGCTGGGAACAGCTGGCCTTGAGCTCCTGGTGATGATGAGACATGGAGATTGGGGACAATGGGGTGCCCCAGATTGGGCCATGCCTGTGTTCATGATGAAAACGTTTTTTCTAGGTTCTGTGTATAGTACACAGAAAACAAAGCCAAAAGCAAACCAATCCCCAATTTCTCTATTGACTGAAGTACAAACAACATTTGTGTGAAACAGAATAAATAGCTTTATTTTTAAATTGAAAATAAGTATGAAACATTTCAAGTATGCAGAAAATAATATAATAAGTATTCACGAATTTAGCATCCAGTTTTAAAAACTGCTAACATTTTGTTATGTTTGTTTCAGATCTATCTCTCTTTCTCTTGCTTAAAAAAAAAAATACCCAAAATATTATAGCTACTACTAAAGCTCCAATGTTCATCATTAACCATTTCTTTACACTTTAATTTTCCATTAGGGTTCTTCTCTGACCCATAAATTATTTTGGAAATTTCAAATTTACCAAATGCTTGTGACTTTTTGAGCTATCTTTTGGTGGCATTACGGTCAGAGAATGTAGTCCATTTGATACCATATTTCTGAAATTTGATTGATTATTTTGGTATTTCTTGAGATTTGCTTTCTTGCGCAGTTTAATTTTTAATTTTGTTATATTTGCTCTTGAAAATAATGTTTATAATCTAATTGTTGTGGTAGGGCTCTATATATTTCCATTAGGTCAATCACGTTCATTGTTTTGTTCAAATAATCTATATACTCATTAATTTTTTTATCTTTTGATCTATCCATCTCTGAGAAGAAAGAGGCATTAAAGTATTCTACTATGGTCATGTATTCATCAATTTCTCTTTGTATTTAAATTTTTGTTTTATGTTTTGGAACTAAAATGCTGTACAAAATATGCACAGGTTTATGTTATTTTCCTGGAGAATTATTATTTTTTTTATTATTAGATAATGGCCTTCTTTATTCCTCAAAATACTTGAAGTCTGTTTATCTACTATGTATATCAATAGGCAAGCTTTCTTTTGTTTAGAATTTGCCTGGTATATATTGTTCCAATCCTTTATTTTTTGCCTTTCAGTGTCATTATGTTCTAGTGAGCCTTCTGGAAGAAGCATTCACCTGGATTATTATTTTGACTATTTTTAATACAATCATAAAAGCTCTATCTCTTAATAGATGACTAACTGCATCACATTTTTTTATGATTATTAACATAATATCTTTTATAATCTCTTCATCTTTTTTTGAAAATCAAGTTATTTCTAATCTACACATATGACTCTAATATTTAGGGCATATTACACATTTGATTTAAAAACGGATTCTATGTTGTTTTTTACTTCCCTCTCTTTCCTTTGATTGGATTAATCAAATTTTCTTTATTCCTACTTTTCTCTTATACTGATTTAGAAGTTTTACATTCTTTTACATTATATGTCTATTCTGTTTTCTGCTTTAGTGGTTATCAGCACACTAATACTTGAGTATTGGTATTTTTTGGACACACATACTTTTATTTTAACTTTTTATTTTATATGGAGTATAGTTGATTAATAAGCTTGTGATAGTTTCAGGTGTACGGCAAAGTGATTCAGTTATATATTTTCCCATTTAGGTTGTTACATAATACTGAGCAGCATTCCCTGTGCTATACAGTAGGTCCTTGTTGGTTATCCATTTTAAATATAGCAGTGTGTTGACACACATACTTGAGTTACATAGTCTAAAAGATTTACAGTCTTTTGACTGTACATAGTCATATTTTTCATATCTGGTGTTTTAGATCTACCTTATTTTATAACTCTACAAATGAAATTTTATAATTTTTTTACATTGAACGTCTACTTAGATTTATGCACAAATTTACCAACTTTGCTTAACAATTCTTCTTGTTCCCATTTGCTCCTCAATTTAATTTCCTCTTATTCTGTGAGAACCTTTAGGTAGTATTTCTCATTCACTGTTGGTCTGAACATTTGTTTTTATCTTACCTTCATTCTTGAGTGACAGTTTAACTTGGTAAAGTATTCTAGGTCAAAAGTTATTTTCCCTTAGCTCTTTGAAGATATGATTTCATTTTCTTCTGACCCCTGTTTTTGCTGGTAAGAAGTCTGCTGTCAGTCTTATTATTCCTTTTAGTAAATGTATTATTTTCATTGACTTTTTAATTATTTTTTTAACATCTTTATTGGGGTATAATTGCTTTACAATATTGTGTTAGTTTCTGCTATATAACAAAGTGAATTAGCTATACGTATACATATATCCCCATAGCCCCTCCCTCTTGCATCTCCCTCCCACCCTCCCTATCCCACCCCTCTAGGTGGTCACAAAGCACCGAGCTGATCTCCCTGTGCTATGTGGCTGCTTCCCACTAGCTATCTATTTTACATTTGGTAGAGTATATATGTCCATGCCACTCTCTCACTTTGTCCCAGCTTACCCTTCTCCCTCCCTGTGTCCTCAAGTCCATTCTCTACACCTGCGTCGTTATTCCTGTCCTGCCCCTAGGTTCTTCAGAACCATTTTTAAATTTTAGATTCCATATATATGTGTTAGCATACGGTGTTTGTCTTTCTCTTTCTGACTTCATTCTGTATGACAGACTCTAGGTCCATCCACCTCACTACAGATAACTCAATTTCGTTTCTTTTATGGCTGAGTAATATTCCATTGTATATATGTGCCACATCTTCTTTATCCATTCATCTGTCAATGGACACTTAGGTTGCTTCCATGTACTGGCTATTAAATTGATTTTGGACCTTTCAGTCTAACCTCCATCTTATTTTCTGTATTTTTTATTTTTACTTTTAAAAAATTCTCTCCATGCTACATTCAAAGTAATGTATCCTCAGATTTTTTTCCCCCAGTTGGCTAATTTTCTCTTCATCAGGGCCCAATCTGTTTTTTAACCAATCCACTAAATTTTTAGATTTTTATCTTTTGTTTCCAGATTTCTATTTGATTTCTTTTAACTTTTTAATTTATTTTAATTTATTTTTTATTTCTTCTCATAAAGTCACTTTATTTAGATTCCAAAGAAACCAAAACAGAGAGAAGAGGTGACCCTGAGTCAATCCTTCCACTCAAGAGCTGGAACCCCAAGTCTCTGCCTCTGGCCGGTGGGCGGAGCAGGCGGGCCAGGGTCCCCAAGCAGCGTCAGGCCCCAGTGGGTACCTGGGGACGCAAGCTTGGTGGCCTCCTTGGAGGTGGAGGAGATGCAGCAGATGGCAGGGCCAGCCCTCGCGGCGCCCGGAGGTAGTGGCGGCAGCAGTCAGGTTGAATTTATTTTGTTTTAATTCTGCATGTTCTTTTGTCATAGTGACTTATTCTTTCATCGTGGATTTTATTCCTTCTTTAATCACTTTAGCCGTTTAAACTGCAGATAGTATAAAGTTATTTGGAAGCAATATTTGCTTTCCTCTGGGACTTTTCTGAGGGAAACTTTGGACCCTTATTCATGTTAGATCTTTATTTCACGTATTACATAATTTTAAAAATTGTAACCTTATCTTTAGCAGTTTTATTTTCTCTCTGTGGGAGTTCCTTATGGTATTCCCAGTGGAGTTTCCTTCTAGAGAAGTTTTGCATTTGCTTCTTCAAGGAACTCTGTGCAACCAGCCCAGGAGCAACGCCTATGTCAGTCTCAAACTGGGGAATCCCATATGCCAAGGAAAGTGTACAGTCAGACTCCACACTCAGGTGTGGCAAGGGCTTGGGGCTTCAGGGGTGTGGGAAACTGTCCTTTGCCCACCCAGATCCTGGGCACAGACAAGCCTCACTGCTGCTTCCCTGGGCTGGTACATGGACTTTGTCTGGTTCCTTCATGTTGAGGCTGTAGCACTTTGGGGTTTCAGCTTCATGCAAAGGTCTCAGCTGCAGCCACCCTCCTTGCTCAGCCCCAGTGCAGATGCCACCCTTGTGCAGATGCAACAGGACCTATGTCTCTATCTGACGCCAGTCCCTCTGCACCTCCCATCCCAGGGCCTCTGCCACATTGGTTTGTACACTCTAGCATTTCTCACCCCTCTTCCTTTCTGTGCTCTTGGAATTCCTCTTTATTTCTGATGAGCTCAGCTGGGCATTCTAAAAAATTGTCATCTGTTAAGTCGTTTTATATGCAGCATTTCTAGGTATTTGTGGTTGAAGTCATTCTACTTCACCTCAGTTGCCCATATTGACAGGAATAATTTATTTTCTACAGAAAAATACAACATACTGTATGTACTATAGGCTCCTAATGAAAACTTTATATAGAGTGTTGAGATATATTTACACAGTGCTTGAAACTACTGGTAACTTATATGAAAAAAGTCTGTTCAATGCAATGTTTGGCACCAAAGACCAAAAGTCTTTTTTATTAACTGTTTCCCTTTTAAAGCTTTTAAAAACTTACTTTAAAAATAATTCTGGGGCTTCCCTGGTGGCGCAGTGGTTGAGAGTCCGCCTGCCGATGCAGGGGACACGGGTTCGTGCCCCGGGAAATCCCACATGCTGCGGAGCGGCTGGGCCCGTGAACCATGGCCACTGAGCCTGCGTGTCCGGAGCCTGTGCTCCGCAACGGGAGGCCACGGCAGTGAGAGGCCTGCGTACCGCAAAAAAAAAAAAAAAAAAAAAAAATAATAATAATAATTCTGCATTCTGTGGATATACTTAAACTATCTAACTAGCATAATGGGACTATTGCTTTAATATAAGAAAAAAAGGCGAAATAAATTTCTGTTTTATTTGTTCATGTTTTATGGCTAGACACTATTCATGTTATGTGTAGAGAGGTAAGTAAATTGCTTAGTGTATAAAATGCATCACATAAAAACCAACCAACCAACAACTATGTTTCTAGAAAATTCCTCAATGAAACAGGTTCTAAAAGTTGCGACTGATGTCTTCAGAACAAAGAGGGTCACAGAAGAGTGAAGAAGGACAAGACAAAACTCAGTGGAAGCTCTGTATTAAATTGGTATAGTGAGTCAGGACCAATCACAGCGTATCCTTAGGAATTAGGATGGATAGTCTTTGTCTTCTGGCCACTAGCATCCATTCTAAGCTCTTTGATAAGTGTTAATTTTCTCTGAGGAAACCATTCTGCATGAGTCTGTGAACCTCCTTGAAACTGTAATTTAAGGTGTCTGGCTTCCTCTGGGCAACTATCCCAAGTTGGTCCAATCATACCTTCTATCCTGAGACTTTGGAGCTTGAGGTGAGTGAACAAGATCAGAAGAATAATCAGCAGTGACATTTTTCATCAATGCCTGCTATCTGGATTCCAGGACATGCTCTCTTTTCTGAGGGGGGCACTTTTTTGAGCTCTGTTTCCAGCTTTCTCTTTTATCTGGTGACTTGAACATTATTCTTACAAGAATTTCCTTTTCAGCTTAAGCTAGCCAGACTTTCTCTCTGTTGCTGGCCACCAAACAAACTCTGGGGTGCTTTGCTCTATACATGAAATATATTTCAGTATGAAAATAGTTTTTGGTAAATTAAACTCCATTTAAAAACTCACAGTTTAAGTGAAGCCAATGGTGAAATAAATGTAAATCAATTACCTCTTAATATATAAATTTTGGAAGTCAGTTGTTTTTACATTTTGAGTTTTCTTCAAGTGAGTTCACCTGCACTGTGCTTTTAACAAATGTAGTTGATTTTATCTTGGCAAGCATAAGTTGAATTGGAGTCTAAATCTGTAAAGTAATTTATGGTGCACATATGAGGCTCCACTGTATTCATAAAGCAGAGATGCTCTTATTATTAAGCTTGTTCAAACAAGGCTGGATGAGTGCTGTGTGCAGGGTGGTCAAGAACCTCTTGTGGTCATGTATTTGCTGAGTTGAAAGAGTGAATTTGGTTCAAGTTCCCCTTTTTTTGAGCTTTTATAATTAAGAAAGGGTTCTAAGCGTTTTATGTTTTGAAATTGCTGTGTGTAATAGGAACTAATGAATCACTTTGTCATTATGAAAGCCAAAGTAAAATTAGAATGTTGTTTTGCAAAAGCACATTGGCAGTTGTTCTGTTCAGAGTTGTGTAAGTTGCTCTATGTGTGGCTGTTCCATGAGCTTTTAAATATATATACACCCAAATTTCAGGTCTCTGTGGCTTAGATCAGAGTGTTCTTCATGTCTGGAGTACCCCCTTCACTGTTTCTTTGCCTTTGAAGTCCTACTCATCTTTCAAGGCCAACCCAAACATTACCTTCCCCTGAAACCTTCCTTAGTTCTGCCCAGCAGAATTAGTCACTCTGTCATTTGGACTTGCTAATCCTTTCTCTTTCTATTGGAGATCCTACCTCCTCAACTAATAGACTCTGGGCAACATAGGAAAGGGGAAGACACTGACTCAAAGCTCTCTGGAGAGTAACTGCTGAATATCTGTAATCAAATTAGTTTGTCTCCTTAGGAACTGAATCCTCTGCTTCTTTTATACAGGTAATCCCTTCAATGTATTTCTCAGAATATCCCATATAAGGATTTTAATAATGTACATGGTGGAAACTAACATAACCCTTTCATCTTGTTTTTTCTTTGTTTCCATTTAAATGTTACCCAGTGCTTCACACGTTGAATACTGTAACTTGGGGAAAATCTAACAGTCTTTTTCAGCGATGAGCCTTTTATTGGAGGTTAAAAAAATTTCAATTTATCAGTCATATGGGGGGGCTTGAGGAGAGATGTGTTTTAGTTAGTTCTTTTTTTTTTTTTCTATTTAAAAACAAATCTGTCCCAACTTGGAATTAACCATGCCCATGCTCATCTTTCGGTGATAGACATTTGAATAGTGGCCTTCATAGATCCCTCTGGTTCACATGGTATAGGCTAGGAGCTCCACATGGCCCGAATGTCTTCCAGCACCATGCTGGCCACTCCCTGATTTGGGCCTTTTGTTTCATGCACCCACTATCTTTCCATGACCAGAGCGTTCTTTCTATTTCTGCTTCCTGTGCTCAAAATATTCTACCCCTAGTTCTTTGCCTGGCCAACTCCTACTCATCCTTTAAGACTCGACTTTACTGCAACTCTATTATTGATTTTCAAACAATATTTTCTGAGTACCTATTGTTTGTCAGTGATGCAAGACAGATAGGAATGTAAAATTCTAGTAAGGGACACGTAGAAACAAGGAAAATTAAGTAAAAATAATCATCAATTGTGACAACTGCTTCGAAAGAAATGAATAGTGTAGATAGAATGTCTGGAAGCAGGGTTGCTTTATGTAGTTGTATGGGGAGGCCTTTCAGAGGAGATGACATTTGAGTTTAGCTCCAAAAGGGAAGCCTTCAGTGACCCCTTCTAATTAGGTTCAACTCCCCTTCTTAGTGTTGCTATTGTATCTTATGCATACATATCTTTAACACTTATCACATGGTTAAGCTGTTTATGTATTGCCATGGTGCACTTGTAAATGTTATTACAAAAAGCCCAGATTTATAGTATTTGCCAGTTTCCATAGAGTAAGTACTCTCATCTTGGCTGATTTCAAGCTACTAACTTGACATCACTGAAGTTGGATTGGGAAGATATGCACAGAATTGGCTCTTGGGAGCCAGTATAAGGCAGTTTGAGGTGGCTCCAGCATACCACAGTGGTTGTCTCTCCCATCAGGCTGTTTACTACTTGAGGTAGTAATAAATTGTTATTGAATCAATGAATTCACCCATGTACCTGTACCTACTCAACCTAAATCCATTGATTATGGTGTTATTATCAAATATGGATTCCAAAGGTGACATAAATGAACTAAGAATTATGTAACTGTTGTATGTGCTTATTGTAATTCAGTTTTGAAATAATTTATAAAGGTATCAGTATTTTATATAATATTGATTCTTATTACAAATCAAAAGGTTTGAATGAATTAGGAAAGAAAAGAAGAAAGATATATATTTAAATATACAAATATCAGTATTACAGCCAGTACTATGTTGGAAAAGAAAAATAAATCCAGACAGGTTATGCATTCTCTTAAGACAAAGAAGAAATAGGAGACTATATTTCAGACATGGTGATGAGCAAAACAATTGGCTTAACTTAGTCATTATTGTCTCCCACCTTTTAGTGGGGGACATGACTTTATTCTCTCTTATTTATTTAAGGCATACCTTAAATAAATTTGCTTTACATAGAACCTAGAGCAGAGCTTTATACATAAAACAGATGAAAACATGAACTAGTGAGGTTTTTTTTAATTTTTATTTTATATTGGAGTATAGCTGATTCACAATGTTGTGTTAGTTTCAGGTGTAAAGCAAAGTGATTCAGTTATATATATACATGTATCTATTCTTTTCCCATTTTGGTTATTACAGAATATTGAGCAGAGTTCCCTGTGCTATACAGTAGGTCCTCTTTGGATATCTAATTTAAATATTGCAGTAGGTACTTGTCAATCCCAAACTGCCAGTCTATTCCTATCCCTAACCCTTCCCCACTGGTAACCATAGTTCATTCTCTAAGTCTGTGAGTCTGTTTCTGTTTTGTAAGTAAGTTCATTTGTAAAATTTTTTTTTTAGATTCCACATGTAAACGATATCATATGATATTTGTCTTTCTCTGTCTGACTTACTTCACTTAGCATGATAATCTCCAGGTCCATCCATGTTGCTGCAAATGGCATTATTTCATTCTTTTTAATGGCTGAGTAATATTCCATTATATATATATATATATATATATATATATATATATATATATACACACCCCACATCTTCTTTATCCATTCCTCTGTCGGTGGACATTTAGGTTGCTTCCATGTCTTGGCTATTGTGAACACTGGGGTGTATGTCTTCTTTCAAATAATGTTTTTCTCCAGATATATTCCTAGGAGTGGGATTGCTGGATCATTTGGTAGCTCTATTTTTAGTTTTTTAAGGAACCTCCAAACTGTTCCCCGTAGTGCCTGTATCAATTTACATTCCCACGTACAGTATAGGAGGGTTCCCTTTTCTCCACACCCTCTCCAGCATTTATTATTTGTAGACTTTTTGATGATGGCCATTCTGACTGGTGTGAGGTGATATCTCATTGTAGTTTTGTTTTGCATTTCTCTAATAATTAGTGATGTTGAGTATCTTTTCATGTGTCTCTTGGCCATCTGTATATCTTCTTTGGAGAAATGTCTCTTTAGGTCTTCTGCCCATTTTTTGATTGGGTTTTTTTTTTGATATTGAGCCTCATGAGCTATTTTGTAAATTTTGGAAATTAATCTCTTGTTGGTTGCATCGTAAAGCTACAGTCATCAAAACAGAATGGTACTGGCACAAAAAGAGACATATAGATCTGTGGAACAGGATAACAGCCCAGAAATAAACCAATGCGCCTATGGTCAATTAATCTACAACAAAAGAGGCAAAACTATATACAATGAAGAAAAGGCAGTCTCTTCAATAAATGGTGTTGGGCAAACTAGACAGCTACTTGTAAAAATATTAAATTAGAACATTCTTTAACACTATATACAAAAATAAACTTTAAATGGATTAAAGACCTATATGTAAGATCAGATACTATAAAACCCTTAGAGGAAAATGTAAGCAAAACACTCTTTGACATATATCACAGCAATATTCTTTTCATTCTGTCTCCTATAGTAATGGAAATAAAAACAAAAATAAACAAATTGGACCTAATTATCTCAAAAACTTTTGCATAACAAAGGAAACCATAAACAAAACAGAAAGACAACCCACAGAATGGAAGAAAATACTAGTGAGTCTGTGATTCTTCATCTTGATGGTAATTTCCATAGACTTTGACATTGAAAAATGATAGAAGAAAAACAAACAAAAAAGTGTATCTAAGAATGATTCATCATTTCTAAAACAAGAGGGATTTCAAAATGATTTCCCAGACTAATATAAACTCATCAGAATGTTCTCTGAGTATTTGACAGGTGCTGGAACTACCCCTTCCCCTCATCTCCAGTTTAGATGGCTTTCATCATGCATTCCTTGTTAACTGAAGTTTTATATGTAGAGATCATAGAAGGTTAAAGATGGCTTCAATCTCTTTGCTATTTCTCCTGCAGAGAGGTGGACTCCAATTCCTCTCCACTTGAATTTGGGTCAGCCTTAGAGACTTGCTTGACCAGTAGAATAAAGTAGAAGTAACATTGGGGTTTCTGAGACTAGATCAGAAGACACTTACAGTTTCCTCCAGTCTCCTGGAACACCTTGTCTTGAGATCTGAGCTACCATATAACAAGTCTGATTACCCAGAGACTATGATGTTGGAGAGGCCACATGTGAGCGTTTTAGTTGACAGTCCCTGTTGAACTCAGTGTTCGCATCATCACCACCAAAAAAGCAGTCATGTGAGTGAACCTGTCTATATCTTCTAGACCATCTCATCTGTCAGTTGAATATTACTGAATGACCTCTATCAGTATCACTTGAAACAAAAAAACCCCAATGGTCACTGCCCAATTGCCTGACCCACAAAATTATGATGCATGAAAAAAGTGTTTTGTTACAAATGAATAGAAACTAGAACAGAGATATTTCCCTTCCTCCTCCCTCCCTCCCTTACTTCCTTCCCTCGTTCCCATGGTAGGCTGAAAAATGGCTCCAAAGATGTTCACATCTTAATGTCTGAACCTGTAAATATGTTACCGAATGTGGTAAAAGTGATTTTGCAGGTGTGATTAAGTGAAAGATTTGGAGATGGGGAGACATGCCTGGATTATCAGGTGTGTTTAATGTAACCACAGGATTCTTTACAAGAAGCAGGCAGGAGGGTCAGAAGATAGATCTTAAGTGATGATCTGAGTGGAAGAAAGATGCTATGCTGCTGGTTTTGCAGATGGAGGAAGGGGCCCTGAGCCAAGGAATATGAGCAAGTTCTAGAAGCTTGAAGAGGCAAGGAAGCAGATTCTCCTCCAGAGTCTCCAAAAGGAATGCAGCCTTGCAGACCCATTTTAGTCTTCCTCCAGGTCTATAAGATAATACATTTGTGTTTTAAGACACTAAGTTTATAATAATTTGCTACCACTGCAGTAGGATGCGAATACACATCCTTGCTTCCTTTTTTAATTTTTTATCTTTTAAAATTTTTTCAATAGGTAGTACACTATAGTGACTAAGATCATAAACTCTGGAGCCAAAATGTTTGAGTTTGAATCCTAGTCTCACTTGCTGTCTTGGGCTGGATACTCAACTTCTTTACACCTCTGTTAAGTCAGGTATAAATGAGAATAATTATAGTATTCATCTTAAAGGGTTGTAAGATAATGTATGCTATGTCTTTAAAACAATGCCTGCACTAGACACATGTTAGCTATGATTATTATTTTGTATCTTCATCTGTGCCCAAATATAATAATTAAAAAATATTATATAATTAAAATAATAATTAATAAAATAATAATTAAAAATAATTTATGATTAGAAATTCACTTTCTATTTCATTAATTAGTAGCACCTTCATGGAGATTAGCATATGAACCATAGTTTATTTTTGTTTGTAATTATTTACTTCTTTTTTTCTCTATTAACATGTGCTAATTTTAGAAAAAGTTTGAAAACCTTTTCAAAGTGTAAAGAGAAAAGAGGAGGTTCTGATAATCCTACCACCCTTCTAGAATCCACTACTGGTAATACTTTGACATGCAGTTGGCCCTCGGTATCCATGGCCCACTGTACTATACCACTTTATATAAGGGACTTGAGCATCTGAACTTTGGTGTCCATGGCAGGGGGGGTGGGTTTGGTGGATGGGTGGTGAGATGGGGGGGTTGAACCTGGAACCAATCCTGCACAGGTACCGAGGGATGTATGTATTCTAGATTATTCTATATTTGAAGAAATGGCTGAGGTAATATTGTATATATAGTTTCACATCCCATTTTTTTCTCACTTAAGTTTATATCATAAACATTTTCCAAGAAGCACCGTAATGTAGCAATAACTCTAATGTTATACATTCAGCATTCAAAAATTTTGTTATCATGAAAAACAACGAAATGAATAATTTTGTGCACAAATCTTTTTTTTATAGTAGATAAAATATACATAGTATAAATTTACCACTGTAACAATTTTAAAGTGTGCAATTCAGTGGCATTAAGTATATACACAATGTTGTACAACCAGAGCCACTACCTAGTTCTAGAACTGGACATAAATCTTTGCCTGAATTTCAGATTGTTTCTGCACAATAGATTCATAGATAGTAAAGTATTGCATTAAAGGAAAAAAATATTTTAAAGTACATCCAGAAAGGCTATATTCATTAGCTTTCCAGTGCATAAGAATGTCGGTCTTATTATATCCTCATTTGCACTATCATTCAAAACATCTTTGCTAATTTGATAAATAAAAAATAAGATCTTATTCTCATTTTATTTGCATTTGTTTCATTACTATGAGACCAAACATTTTCTAATATGTTAATTAACTATTTTATCTTGTGAAGTGTTTGTATGTTGTTAAATCCATTTAGCTGTTAGGGTATTTGTATTTTTATTTTGTAATGAAATGAGTCAGGTTCAATTCAGTACAATTTAACACATTTGTATTTGGCTTTCGTGCTTCTTTGCTGGGTAACATGGAAGACATAGACGATTTCTCAATCTGAAAATAAGCAAGCCACAGGCAATTTTAGTTGGTGGGGGGAGTAAAGGTTGGAGAAAGGAGAAGTAAAGGGAGAGAGAGAACAGGAGCTCCGCGGAGGTACCCGAGGGGCTGCCATGGGCCAGGAGGAGATGAAGCTGCAACTCTGACCCTTTGCCCCATCGTCCTACTTCAGCTAGAGGGTCCCACTCTTCTCTGCTTTATATCTTAGTTTCTCTGCAGAACTTTGTTGGAGGAAAGGATCACTTAACTAGTAAATGTTTGAAAATAACAAATCTGGACTAATGGTTTTTATTTATCTATACAACTATCATCTGGGAAGCTTGCTAAAAATGCAGATTCCTAAGACCTCGCCCAGAAGACTCTGCAGGTGGAGCCATGGAATTTGCATTTAATCGGCTGCCGGATTATCTCCTAGATACACACTTAGGGAAACACTGCTCTGTCCTGTTTCCCAAAGTGTGAGATTTACAAGATGATTCTAAGTGGCACCCAAGATAATACTGATTAAATAAAATAGACATGGCATTAAATAAAATGGAATCACACAAGATGAGTGATTTTCCTTTGCCATTCTCTTTCAACCCTTCTGAATGGATCAAGGGGAAGTTTTACTTTGGTGCTAATGTGTCTTTAACACCTTTCCAACACATATTAACCTCCTTTTTAACAGACAGAATAGGCCTTAGGTTCAGTGCTTTTAGCACGTAATAATATCTAGTTAAATTATGATGCTATTATTTTGATTTTATTAGGTTTATTTACATGATTGCCTTCTAATTATGAGAAATTATATCAGAATTTAAATGATGATAGGGTCGTAAGATACTGGAAAATGATAGTAGAGGTGTTACAGGCAAAAGCAGTGAATTCTGAAGTCAAATGACTTAAATCTATGAATCACTGCTATGGAACATAAGATTTTGTCCAGAAAGAGCAGGTTTCATTCCCGAGGTTGGGGTAGTAGAGGAGGCTAAGAAGCTTTGGGAACAGTACTGGACACTATGCTTTTGCTAGAGGTATAAAGGGGAAACTTCACAGTTCACCCTGTGGCTCCCACTGCCAGCCAGAGGGGTGGTGCCCTATGTTGTTTATTCTTGAAGATGATTCAGAGTAAAACAGAACAACTTATGTCTATCTTCAGTGACACATACGTGATCCTTTGCAGGACTAAAGAGTGCTAGGACTTGCCAGCTGGCAACCCAGTTATTTGGCAGAAGGTTAAAGATGCTGCCTTGAGCAGTTACAGACAATTTCCCTCCGTCTCTTCTCTAATGCTTTGGAATGAAGAAAACATCGCAGACTCACCATACCCTGTAAGGCAAGAGGAGGATTCTGAAAGGGGTTGATAATGGGTTCCCTTTTAAAGCATGATAGAGACTGAATTATCAACCATTAAGAAAGTTTCAGTTAAAAAAAACAACAACTCATTCAAATATTCTGGATTTGGAAAAGCTGATTCTAAATGAATCATGGCATTTTCTGACTGAGAATTTTCTGCAGGAGATGTTATACTATGAGCAGTTCCCTTGCAAAACAATCATTTATCTTACTAGCTGTAGTCTACCCTTGTATAATTTACTGAACAGAGCTTGGGTTTTAAAATGTTAAATCCTTTTCTTTAGTAAAAACATTGTAAATGGAGGTTATCTGCTACCAGATCTAATAATGGAATTAGTCTACAATTCTTATGTTTGTTTATGTCTAGGTAAGAATTATAAGGGAAAATAACTCTTACAGTCCTATAATAATTTCACCCGTTATAACCAGGGCTGGAAATAAAGCAACAGAAATATATCTTCCATGCAAACTCAGTCTCAGTGTCTTGTAGCTGGTTCTCTTGGAATTTGGACACTTCCTGGAACCCCTGGGATATTGGAGACCTTGGGTTAGGCACTTAGGAGTTTAAGTTTTCTTAAACTCCATTCTCTCTTTTAATCCTTGAGAATAACGTGTGGGGAAGAGGAAGATAACAGCTTCCTTGCCCCTCCCTTCACTTCCCCTCCAATGTGGACTGGGTGCTGCACCCACAGATCAGCAGTGACGATTCTCCATCCTGCTTCGTTGGAGCTTGATGCCCAAGGGCATGTGAGGGCATAGCCTTAGTTTCCAGAGATCTTATCCTCAGGATCTCGGGTGGTAGAAGAGAGAGAGAGATTTTTTACCTACTCAGTATGATCATCAAAAGCAATTATCATGTAAATTTTTGAGTGTGGCACTGTGCTGGCACGTGTGCCAAGAGCACGAAGGACCTTTCTAGTGGTTGAGTGTCTACACCGTGTTCACACTGGTGTCCACCTGGTGGAAAACTCATTTTCATGTCATGGCAGAAATGGCAACATTTCCCCTTTCTCCAAATTTGTGGGTGGAATAAAAGTTAGCCCTAAATGTTATAGGCTTCTTTGGTCTTCCATCTGAGGGGCTTGAAAGCATTCAGAAATAGGGATCCTGTGACATTTGAGAGTGGTAAGTGGAAGCAAGAGCGTAGATACGGTAGCATCTGTGGGTGTGGTACCAGAATTGTTACAAAACCCTTCCAGCTGCTGTTTCAGAGAAATCACCCCGAAACTCCCTGTGTGGTTCTCTTATTTCAGTCTCTCTCCAACCTTGACTCTGAGTTGATGAACAGAAACTGACGGATTCATTAGATATTTTTCACTGAACTTGTCGGGTATGATTTCTCTTTCCCCAAGAGTATGGACAAAGCTTTTGTTCTCCTTCCTACACTCTCTCCTCTGCTGCCCCTACTCTTCCCATTAGGACATAGAAGGTTACTCAGCAGGTGAAAACATTGCACACTGTTTGGTTTTTAACAGGAGAAAGCCTCCTGTCTGAGATAAATCCTGCTTCGAGTCTAGGTGGTTGTAAGTCTGAAGTGAAATGTCAGTCTGGCATTTCAGCACTTTCAGTAAGATTCCCCCAGGGCCAAATAAATCGTACTACATGGCTATAAGACACTGAATTTGGCTTGAAATATGATCTCAGCAGGTGATTCTCTTTCACCACACCGGAGGCCAAGTTCATTCTGAAGCAGCCCGTCAAGATGAAGGTAGGCTTCATCTGGAGGTTAAGATCTGAGAGAATGAGGTTGGAAGTCATTAGGAGAAAGAGCCCAGTCCCCAGCCAGTCCTTGCCCAGAAGAAAGATAGAGCTAAGCATGGGTTCTCTTGTCTCCATAACCTAGACCACCCCCTAGTAACTAGTCTATGAGGAATCCAGTTTATGTAAATGGTGGTCATGTACCGATCTAGCATACACCAGAACACCAGGTAACTCCATGGTCCAAGAATCCTTACCGCACATGCTCTGTGATGTGTATAAGTCAATTCCAATCTTTTTTTAGGTAATGTCCAATCGTGCGTAATCTTCACGGTCCCTGGAGAACAGGCCACACCATGTAAGGGGACAACCTGCTAAGATTGTCACTTTCTGGAAGAGATGCAGTTGCAAAAGAAGCATTATGAAAAACAATGGACCATGATCGGCTGATTGGGTTTGGACTCAGACCCTAGACTTTGGGCACCTGACCACTTTTTCACTTATCCTCCAGCTTTGATCAGCTTTTTCCTGTGATTATGCAACCAGGAAAAAACAATTATCTTGGTTGGCACTTGGGAAATGGCTGCCCTTTAGACCTCGACTCTGTTCTCCTCTTTGGTATTTGCCTGATCTATACTCTTGAGCTACATTTTACTCCATTCTTCTGAGCTCCTGGTGTCTTCGATTCGCCCTGGAGTTAAGAACACTATCAATCCCTCAAAACCTTATCCTCTGTCAACTGATATAATATATTAAGTTTAAAGAAAAATCTTAGGCACCTGTTTAGGGTCCTCCTATGGAACAGCATTTTGATCAGTATACCAAATATAATTTTGAAAAGTCATACAAACTCCACCAGTTTCAAAGCAAAGGGGTAAAAATGTTTTGCATCACATTCTTAGGGCTTCTTAGAAATTTCGTATGAAAACCACTTTTTATTTGCTGGCCAGCTAAGAACTCCAGCTGATTTTAGCTGCTGTTACTTGGTGTGTACAAAAACAAACAAGCAAAAAGACTTTTCCAAAGAATTTTGTTACCAGTAACGCTCTGCAGCCTGGCATAACACACTTGACAATATCAAAACAGATGGTATCATATCAACGTAACAGGGAGCAGAATGCAGTTCTGTTTCATGATTCAGCCAGAAAAAAAAAAATTACATCGATTGACCTGAGGCAACCCAACTTCATCAGACCCCTGGTCGTTATACACATTACAATTTTGCCCCAGTAAAGAGATTATAAAAGGAAGCTTACAAGAGCTTTCAGAAAGGAGACCCTATCCCTTTTCAATTACATCTGATTTATGAACTGTTTAAACTATTTCCCAAAGGCTGCCTTCTCAGCCTCTAGCCTGTTTGATAAACACTGCACAAAAATTCTGCTGGTTTGCAAAATCTGACTCTTTCATGTCTGAAGTCCCCTTTCGGACCCTGGGAGGAAGGAACATTGAAGTCTCCAAAGAGCTGCCAGTGACAAATGTCTACTGCATTTCCTGATGGCGGGGAACAAAAGAAATACTAGAAAGAGAAAGCACACATGCTGTCGAATCCTCCTTCCTTCACCTCCTTTGGAGCCAAATGCTGACCTATCACATTTTTAGACCCCATCTCCACCCCCTCAGCCATTCTCCCTCTCATGTTGTGGTCTGTTCTCCAGAAATAGAGCCTTTTTGGTTTTAAACTAGATGGAATTGTAGAAAACAAACTGTATAAACTCCCAGGCCCACAATTTTCTCACAGGCAGGAAGGGAGTAGGTGAGAGGGTCTGGATTACCCTCCCCCCCCCACCCCGAACCCAACAACCTTCTTTTCAAAAGAAAATTCTTTTAAAAGTATATAGAGAACATAACTCAGCAGTCAGCTGGCAACGAGTGGGCTTGGTTATCTTTCAAAATAATAATGACGCCAAACTTTGGAGAAAGAGGAAACTGCTCTCATTGTTCCAAAGACCCCAAGTGATGTAGATAAATATCTCTTAAGGCATAAATACAAAAACTTGGTGTTTTAGAACGGGTCCATCTGCCTGTCTAGACTTGTAGAAAGGCATCATAAAACTATGATTTTTCAATGGACCAAATGTTTTTCCGCAACCCTATCTGCCCCAGAACTGAAATAAATCCCAGTTTTAGAATGGATTTGGCAAGCCTAGGCTGGTTCTTTTCCCATTTATCTGATGTAGATCTTGATTAACATCATATTAACAAGGGGTTTAAAGGGTTTTTTTGTTTGTGTGTTTTGTTTTTAACAAGGGCAGGGTCTTCTACCTATGTCAGCCAAGGAGATGATTTCTCAAGCTCTGCTGAAAAAGGACGTTGGGTGTGAGATGGTGTGACTGTCTGGTAGGAAGGGCATGTTTGCTCCCCTTGGAGCTAACATCTTGGTCTTAGGGGGAATTTTGTAGGGTCCCGTCGTCCCCTGTGCAGGGCTCCATCAGTATCATCTGCAGTTTTAGGGTGTTGGCTCAAAAGGGACATAACTTATTATTCTGCAGAGAGTATGAGAGCATCTGGGAATTATGAGGGTGTTTATGAGTAACATGCCTGGTAGACACATGAGATCAGCCTTCTTCCCTGTCTTCACAACCACCGACGAGCTGGGGGTGGGTGGAAAGAGGCGAGATGATGTGGTGTGGCAGCTGCAGCCCAGAGTGGGAAGAGTCAACTTGGCCATAGTTAAACCTTATTTGCCATCTATGTGTGAGATTATTGCAGTGTTTGGTATCCAAGGGCACTTAGCCTGGGCCAAACTTGCCTTCCTGTTTATAAGAGGAAAATGCTTTGGAAACTTATTTAAGAAAGACTCCAAAGTTTCCTTGGGCATGAAGTAAATGTTAAACAACATATTGATGAAATTCTAAAGTATATGAATCAGAAATATATGCGATTAATTTTGCTAGACTGATCCAGGAGCTTGAAATATCAAGGAGCAAACTCTTGGACATTTTGGCAAGAGTCATCATTTTATTTTACTATGATACCTTTCCAGTTCAAAACAGGGCAGATTTTTACATGTGTCCTGGGATTAGTGAAGAGAGCACTAAGTTTTAATATTTTCTGAGAAAATTAGAAAATAAACTACCTCTTTTGACCATCCAGAGTAGTGCATCTTTTGTAAGAAGAAGCAGGCCTGATGCTGGGAGCCCTGAATATAGCTATGGTCTCTGTCACTGATTTAGAGTGGTGGCCTTGAACTCCACTGCCTGTCTGGGTCTCAGTCTTTCTTTCTGTAAGGAGGGAGTAATGGGGCCGGACACTTAGGGTTCTCACCAGGGTCTTATGGAAGTGCTGGCACCATGGGCATGGAGTGGACTTTTATAAGAGTGCTGGGATTTTCTCAGTCTCTGAATGTTATGGACTTTTATAAGAGTGCTGGGATTTTCTCAGTCTCTGAATGTTATGGACTTTTATAAGAGTGCTGGGATTTTCTCAGTCTCTGAATGTTATGTGTAAAGTGTGAGCAGGAGTAGTGGAGTGTGTGTGTATGTGTGTGTGTGTGTGTGTGTGTGTGTGTGTGTGTGTGTGTGTTTAAGTGCCTCCAGGAGCTAACGGTGGACTAGGACAGGGAACCTGTGTCAAGTTTCATTTCTTTCTCTCCAGCAGAAAACTCCCGGGACGGAGGTAGCCCAGGCTTCTACTAAGACACAAGCAAGTGTTCTTTTCAACCACCATGGTCAGCTTTCAACCAGGAAAGCCATTCTTTCAGACACATGTGATCATTATCCTGTGCTGATGTGTCTCCATGAGGAGGTGAAAAGTGGTGCAGATGCTGAAGTGATCTGTGAAAGAATGGCTCAAGACAGGGATGGCAAACCACGTAACAACCTAAGGCAACAACGCCGATTAGCCCGCAGGGGCTGCCGGGGAGCTATGGAGACGGATTCTGTGGTGAACACAGACTGCCTCCAGAGAGGAGTGTCATCATCAACGTTCAATGTCTGTCACAGGTGTGAGAGGGCAAGTGATGGCCGCCTGCCAGGCTGTGTCATTGCCACAGTGGAACGTACCAGAGGTAACATAATCAGATGGATCTGGCTTCAAATCAGATCCACCCTGGGAAAGTTGTGTGGCTTTGAGCAAATGACTGAACCTCTCTGAGTTCAGCACCTTTCTTAGAAATGAGGACCCCTTCCTTGTGGGGTTTTTGTGAGGCTTGAACAAGATGATGCATGTTTTCTCTTATTCTTATCATCGTGACTGGCGAAAGGTAGCTAGTGTCAAGTGAGAAACCTTTAGATTAGAGAGATGACGTTTGGGTTTGCATCATCTGTTGTTCATTAATGTGAGGAGACTTTATTAACAAACCCAAGTCATGGAGGTATTCAATTCGGATCAGCATAATAAAGTGAAGATTATTATTTTCCTAAAACAGGGTCAAAGTCATGTAGGAGGGAGCTGGATTTCTCAGATGGAATTAATGGCCTAATCTTCAGTAGGAAATGACACATCATGATGATAAATGGTGGATGGTTTTAGGCCAGGTGGGAGAAATCCAACCCATCCCAGGGTGTTCCCATTGTTGGCTCTCCCATTCCACAGCCCCCCAGCTCACCCTTCTTTTGAGCCTGGATCTCATTTCTCTCTGTGATGGAGCAGACATGAAAGCCACTCTCTTTCAGCCTGAGCCTCCAGAATTTGTAATAAACATGAAAAGAACTAGCCACTGGGCATCCAGGGGAAGGGGCGATGGAGTCCAAAATAGTGAGTGAGGCCGAGCTTGAAAGGTGTAGAAGACGTGGGGAGAGAAAGGGGCGGGTAAGAGTACTGCAGGAGGGCCGTGTGCCCATTCTCCTCCTGATACGTGGAGCACCCAAGTCATATCTCTCTGCCCCTCGATGGCTTTGGGACAACATCCTGAATGTGTGAAACTTCGCTAGTGTCCAGAGCATCGTCCGTTCAGAGAAGGTGAGGAGGTGATAGTCAAAGATGGTGGTGGGGCCTGAAACTCTCACAACACTTTTCTTTTTTTTTGTAATATATAAAATAGCCCATATGCTTTTTATTTATTTTTTACATCTTTATTAGATTATAATTGCTTTACAATGTTGTGTTAGTTTCTGCCGTACAACAATGTGAATCAGCTATATGTATACATATATCCCCATATCTCCTCCCTCTTGTGTCTCCCTCCCACCCTCCCTATCCCACCCCTCTAGTGGTCACAAAGCACCGTATTACAACATTGTTAATCAACTAGACTCCAATATAAAATAAAAAGTTAAAAAAAAAAGATGGTGGTGGGGAAACCTACTTCCTGGCCATCCAATGGACTTTGGAAAACACCATCACTGGGAACCATTAAACGGCATAGAGCCTCATTTTAGTGTTCGCCTACCCAGCTGGAGAAAAATGCAAAATAGTATGTCTGATCCCCTCTGAGGTCTGGTAGAACAGATTAGGTAGGTTAGAGAGAAGACTTGTGTAGGTTACATCATTATCATCTCCAGCCCAAGGTGACTTCTCCAGTGGCCAAAGGGACACTCTGAGTTGGAGATCATCTCTCTGGAGTTCCCTTGATATGTAAATTATGTTCATTAGTCTTAGGGACATCTGAATTTCCCATTACCCATTCTATTGTTACTCTCAGACTTGGACTTCCCCTAAGGTACAGAGTGAAGGCAAGGGCTTTATTGGTTTTCCATCAGAGGAGTAGGGTCTCTCATGGACATCACAGTCTGCAATAAAAGAGTCCTCTACGTACTCCAGGCAATGACTGTGGGACTTTAAAGTTTATGTCAACTACATAACTCCCTATGTCTGTTATTCCCAGCCCATTTCTCTGTAGTTATCAGTAAAATCCTAAAAAAAGAAACAGGTTTGAGAGTGGGTGAGGAATGTGGAAGGAAGCGGGGGGGAATCTGGAGGCCTGGCCCGTTGCAAAGCTTCTAGGACAATGGAGAAATCATAAAGTCAGGTCCATGGGTCCTGTGGAAAGAGATTAAGCGGTGTCATACCGGGGCAGAGAAGCTGGCTGGGGTTTCCTGGTTGGTGGCCCACAGTGAGTCCCTCAAGAATTTGACATCCCTTTCCCAGAACTGCACAGGACACCCTTTATCAAAGTCCTGAGCCCTAATTCACCCTAGCAATCATACACAGGGATTAGCCAACCTTCTGAGCTTCCACTTTCTGTTCCAGTCCTAACTGGTCATTCTCTTTCACTGCTGTTTTGTGAAACAACTTTTAGTTACACAACTGGCTGTACATGCTGCAATTTGAACATATACAGAGAATATCTTTGCAATGCTTTACTCCCACAAGTTTGTGGTTGACAAATATCGTTTCCGCTAACATTTTTCCACTTAAATTATTAAGGGGCTTCTCCTCCCTTGGTCTTCCCTTCCTTTTCTCTTCCTCCTCCCCTTTCTCCTACTTGCCTTTCTCCTTTGATCTATGAGATGGCTGGTTCGATTACCATGCAGTGTGGCATTAATCTTTTTTCTCTTTGCAAATGCATTTTGAGCAAATCCTATGATAGCAATTGAGAGATCACATTTAGAAAAGCTTCCAAAATCTTAAACCCTTCAGTTAATAAATCTCACAAGCCCTGTAATTTATAGATGGGATTAGAACATTCCAGCCTCTATTTGGACTCTGTTTTTCCAACTCTCAGGGGTAATGAGTTGATGAATGAGTTAATATTTGTTCAAGGATTTGAAGAAAAGCAATGTCTTTAAATGCTTATGTATTTTGACCTCAAATTTCATTCCCACTGAATTCCCTTTAAGTGAGGACAAAGAAAAAGACAATGTAAAGCAATGTAAAACAACGTAAAGCAATTCTCTCTACTCCCCTAACTTGCAGAACTTCATGGAGGAGGACAGGAAGTGCCCATGGATGACAATTCTTGTTCAAAAGTGATTCTTGCTGGACCTAAATGAAGGATGCAATCTCCAGATATCTCCTCAGTAACCACTAGCTCTTTCTGGGTAAGTCAACTTCACTCTGACACCCAGAGTCATCCTCATGTCCAGTGGTGTAATCCTTCACCAGAGCTTCTCTCTCCCAAGTTTATACCACTGTGTCAAAATTTCTGTCTTCTGTCTCTCAAAGCCGAGATAGATGACCAACCAGCTACTCTGCTAAAGTAATTTGATCCAGGGTGTTAATTACTGTTAACATCTCAAAAAAGCTTTTCTAACAGTCATTATAGCAAGAAGAACAAATATAAAAACTAGAACAATGAAACAGTAATAATAGTATCATTCATCAAGTCCTGACCATGGGTGAAGGTCTGTGCAAAGTCTAGACATTATTTAATTAATCCTCAGAGCAGTCCTGTGAATAGAGATTATTACTATTGTCATTTTACATATGAGGCAGACAGGCTCAGAGAGGTTCATTAACTTGACCAAAGTCACACAGCTAGTAAGCAACTGAGCTGCGACATAGGCTGTAAACCTCAGGGTTTTTTTAGGTTTATACATGATCTTCTCATCTCAAAAAGCCTTGTACAGGTCTTGCAAATAGAAGGGAATAAATGACTAAATTGAGTGGAATTATTTTCTATGTGATTTAGGGAAATCTTAATGTTCCAGGACAAAAAAGGAGTGAATATTATTTGTATTTTAAGTCCTATGGCTGGATTAAGAAGAAGGTAATTCGGTGGCTGAGGAATTTTTCACTCATTCAACTGAGAGTTATCGAATGATCTTTTTATTTTATTTTTTTCCTGTGGCCTTTGAAGTCATATCACATTAAGATACCTGACCACACTGGCAAATAACAGAAAATCTTAGTAGCATGAACCAAATGATCAAACATTCACTAGGCACACAGACTTAGTGGGCTCAGGCAGAAAGACGGATCCTGTCTTCAAGGAATGCAAAATCTAATAGAAAAAAGAAGGGCCTCAGTGAACTTCCCATGTCTGGTTTCATTTTCAAGTATGCCCCAGGCCACTATGTGGGGAAACTCTGGAAGTAAATTCTAAGGGGATTTAGGACTCCTTCAAGATAAGTTCAAGAGATGTGAGTTTCTGCTTCTAGGTGAATTTCCCATTTCCCCCTATGTCAAGAAAGTGAGGCAATTCCAAAGGAATGTGGCCCTGTCATACATCCAGCAGGAAACCCACACAGACGGCTCCTTTACCTCCTCAAGTGAGAAGATGAAATGGAAAGTTGAAACGGTCATGCTGCCAGGCCCAAAGCTGTGCTTTCACAAGCAAAGGCTGATTCTTGAGCTTGACTTGGTGTGAGTCTCATGGTACATGGACACTCCCTGAGGATCTGTCCCATAGCAATTGCCAACACCACCACCCCCTCCTCAAAGCTACTGCTCATCTCCTCTCGGGCCTCCTTCAGCTCAACTCAAAGAACATTACTGGGGAAGGCCCTGAGACCCATGAGCTGGATGAGTGTGGGGAATGCTAAGGTTAAAAAGGTAAGATTTGCAATAAATGCTGAAGAAGGTGTGGAGAAAAGAGAACACTTGTACATGGTTAGTAGGCATGTAAACTGGTGCAATAACTACACA
Organism: Globicephala melas; assembly: GCF_963455315.2. Lineage (NCBI taxonomy): Eukaryota > Metazoa > Chordata > Mammalia > Artiodactyla > Delphinidae > Globicephala > Globicephala melas. The sequence goes on from NC_083320.1 coordinate 21,569,786, forward strand.
AAACAGTATGAAGTTTCCTTAAAAACTAAAAATGGAGCTACCGTAATACCATATCATACTGCTACCAGTAGCAATCCCACTACTGGGCATACATCTGGAAAAGATAGAAACTCTAATTAGAAAAGATACCTGCACCCCAATGTTCATAGCAGCACCATTTACAATAGCCAAGACATGGAAGCAACCTAAATGTCCACCGACAGATGAATGGATAAAGATGTGGTGTATATATACAATGGAATATTACTCAGCCATAAAAAGTATGAAATAATGCCATTTGCAGCAACATGGATGGTCCTAGAGATTATCATACTAAGTGAAGTAAGTCAGACAGAGAAAGACAAATACCATATGATATCACTTATATGTGGATTCTATCAATAAAATATGACACAAATGAACTTACCTATGAAACAGAAATAGACTCACAGGCATAGAAAACAAACTTATGCGTACCAAAAGGGAAAAGGAGCAGTGGGAGGGATACATTAGAAATATGGGATTAACAGATACAAACTACTATACATAAAATAGATAAGCAACAAGGATTTACTGTATAACACAGGAAACTATATTCAATATCTTGTAATAGCCTATAATAGAAAATAATCTGAATATATATAAAACACTGAATCACTTTTCTGTATACCTGAAACTAACACAATATTGTAAACCAACTACACTTCAATTTAAAAAAATAAAATAAAATAGAAAGAAAAGATTTTTCCCCTGTGGTGGTTGTCCATCCCCAGTGATTTCCAGGGAAAGGTCCCCAGAGGATGAAGCACAGAAGACTTGTTGGTTCACGGTTCTTTCTATGTGGTTAGTGGAACCACTTAAAAATTTGCAACAGGGTGGTCTGTGAGTGCTGCCTTAATTCAACTTTGCAGGAGCCTATAGGTTGGTCAGGGACTGGTTACTATTCTTGCACTTCTTGCATATCTCTTCAGACCAGACACAAAGTGAACTAAATGAGAGATTCATGTTTTCTTTTTTGTTTTTTACTGAAGAGTTGAATAGATACCATGGAGCAATGGAGACCAGGGCTGGGAATTGTGATCTCATCTGATTAACTCATCTCCTTGTATGGCAGTCATGAGGAGGACCTCACAGGGGTTAGAATGCATCCTGTTTCTGACTATTCCCTCTTCCCAACCTTCCTCGTGTGGTTCTGTGTTCCCCCTCCCCCACCCACTCCTCACCAAGAAAGAGATTATTTTGTTTTATAAAACTTCAGACTTCAGGTTTGGGTCAAAAGCTAGTTGACTCTACCTCAATTTTGGTGACTCCAAAGGCGCTGGTGGATGAGATGAGATCTTTTGGAAGGCTGAGAGAAAGAGAAAGTTCACTCTTTCCATCACTGAGGTGGAAAATTAGGGCTCATCTAATTTCCTGATGAATTATGTAAGAGCAAGCACACTTGGCCACAATATTTGTTTCCTTCTGAGTGGAGTACAGGTTCGTTGCAAGTGAGAAAAGCCTTTCCTTCCTTTTAAGCTGACTTCAACCTTATTCTTTATGAAGTAATTTTTCTGGTATTGATTCTCTAATTCTCATCTGGATCCTATCAGCTCACAATACAAGGAAGAGCACAGTATGTGAGAACGGTCTTCACAACTGTTTGAACCCGTGGCACCAGCTTCGTCTAGACTCATGATACCTAACTCTTGCCCCATACAAAGTTTGTATATATGTGGAAAATTCTCTGTTCATCCTGCCACTGTTCAGTAGAGTGTTTTAAGTGCCACATGAGATACATAGAGGTATGGGTGGATGGAGTGAAGAGAGATTCTAACTCTGCAATTAGGAAAGGTTACTTAGCCATTGAGGGCAACATTGGAACTGGGCTTTATTGAAGAAGTAGCATTTTATCCAAAAGAGATGAGGTGGTGAGTAGTTGGCAAGAGTGGGTGTACTTAGGACAGCAGGAGAGAAAATACCCAGAAACATTAAAAATAACGACTTACACTTATTGAGAACTTACTATGTACTCGGGGATGCGGTAAGCAATTTATATATGTAAACTTATTTAACTTTCATGACAATGGTAACACCTTAAGTGCAATTAGGGAGGACATTATGTAATTAGATTGGATGTAGCAGGAGAAGAAGAGGAAGGAATTAAGAAGTGAGGCTACAAAGATGGACTGGAGCCATATCCCAGGAAACCTGGTCCTGTTAAGTAATCAGCACTTTGTTTTTCCTGTAAGAATCCATAGAGCTTTTGTGTTTGTTTTTAACAACGTAGTGACGTGGTTGGTATTGTGCTTGAGGACAATAGTTGTGGTTGCCACATGAAGGATGGGTTGGAGGGGAGAAAAACTAGCACAAAGACCAAACGGAAATGTTGGAACAGAGAGAACCTGGGGAGAAGGAAAGGAAGCTGAGGGTATGAGAAACATAACACACTGCCTCACTCACATATTCATTCAACAAGCACTTATTAGGAGACTCCTCTATGGTAGGTGTTGAGGCTCTGTGCAAAGTGTCTGAAAATCAGATTATGAGGACCTGGTGGGGAATGAGTTACAATGAGGAGTTGAAGATGATTTAGTTTGGGGTCCCAAGGTATCCCAAGGAGGTGACATCATCATCCAGGAGTGAAAACATAAGAAAAGGAAGGAACAGGAAAAATATGACTTATGTTTCTTCATTCCACTACAGTTTTTCTGTACACCCCTAAAACGCTATTTTTCATTATGTTCCTCCCCTGACCAAAAAAGGATTCCCTATCGTTTGCTTTCAGGTTGGTCTTCAAGGCTCCGCGCTCTGGCTGCAATCTCCTCTTCCTATCCTACCTGCTTCTCTGGGCTGTTCAACAAGCACCCTTCGTCCCAGCCAGGCCAGTTTATTTATATTCCTCCTGATATTAACTTCAGGCTTTGATGCATAGTGACTCCTCTTCACCTAAAAGTTATCCACCCTGGGCTTCCCTGGTGGCGCAGTGGTTGAGAGTCCGCCTGCCGATTCAGGGGACACGGGTTCGTGCCCCAGTCCGGGAAGATCCCACATGCCGTGGAGCGGCTGAGCCCGTGAGCCATGGCCGCTGAGCCTGCGCATCCGGAGCCTGTGCTCCGCAACGGGAGAGGCCACAACAGTGAGAGGCCTGCGTACCGAAAAAAAAAAAAAAAAATTATCCACCCTGAAATCTCGGATTAGAGTCCTGTTTCCTCCTTTAATATCTTGGACCCAAAGCCCAAAGCCTCCTCTAACCATTCCAACCTCCAGGGATGGCTCCCTCCTTTGTAGGTGCCTTATTTCCACCAATGGCTCTGCGAGTTTCTTGTGAACAAAGGGTACCTGCTCCATATATCTTTGGTTCCCTGGCACAATACCTGCACTAACTGCGGTGAGCTTGTAAGACTCCTGAAAGCCACGATGTTGCGGGAGAGACAGCCAGGGTGAAGTTCCCTTCTCTTTTGGAGGTGGTTCCTCACATTCCTTTGGAGGCACCAATTCTTCATGGCTGCGTGTAGCTCTGACTTTCAAAATCACCTCCAGAAACAGCACTGTGTTTATCAGCAATCACACCACACACAAGCTCCTTAGATAAGGACATGACTTATTTCCTGCTTCAGTGTTTAAAGATATATTTCACTGGTTGCTGGTATTATCTTTTAAAAGAAAGAAAATTAAGGATTCTTCCCCAAACACACTGGACAAGCTTGAAAATAAATGAATTTTGCATGTTTCCCACCCTTCCACCCAAATTCTAAATGTGATATCTGCTAATAAAAGGATTTAGTGTTCACAAAGAAAAATAATGTCTTAGATGACCTCAAACAATGGATAATGGTACTTCTATGACTAGTTATAGCCAAGAGATTTGAGAAAAACATGTTCCTGCGAACATGAGTTTCAAAATTAATTGCAACTGAGCAAAAACCCCAAAGCAATTTGAACTTTTAGTTCTAACTGCTGTAATTAGGTGCCTAATGCCAAAAAGAAAATTGGTTTAGTGGCTTTCAGGGAAATCACGGAGTATATTACATATTTCAGTTCTTTAAGCCCCAAGAAGACTGTTTTTATGAATGCATTGATTTGTATTTATTTGTTAAAATGAAATAAAGTTGAATAAGCTTGAAATAGCTAGGGAACAAATATTCAAGATATACATGGACATTATAAGTTAAGTGTCTTCTGTGTATAAACGTTTTATGTATATTTGTGTATGTGTGTATGTGTTAGTATTTATTGAGTGTCTGATTTGCATTTATTATATATCAGTTTGCTTAGCACCGGGGGATGCACATAGGGGTTATACATTCAAAACCTCCATGTCAGGGCTTCCCTGGTGGCGCAGTGGTTGAGAGTCTGCCTGCCGATATAGGGGACGCGGGTCCGTGCCCCTGGGAAGATCCCACATGCCGCGGAGCGGCTGGGCCCGTGAGCCATAGCTGCTGAGCCTGTGCGTCCGGAGCCTGTGCTCCGCAATGGGAGAGGCCATAACAGTGAGAGGCCCGTGTACCGCAAAAAACAAACAAACAAAAAAC